>NC_090197.1:13557041-13862398 GCF_033026475.1 Channa argus
TCTTTCTTGTCTTTGCTAACTGTATTTAGCATGCAGACATGTAAAACTATTCCTTTAATGTCCTTTAAACTCTAACAACTAAATGACACTGCACACACATGTTCACCTTAAAAAGAAAATCTTTTCCCACTCTTGTGTGACTCTGACAGACTCTTCAGGCAACCGTGCCGACCAAAAGATCAAACGCCATGGCAACCCGGGGCTTCTGTGATCATCGTGGATACGTTGAGACAGCTGACCACTTTGTAGTGTCTGCAAAAGCAGTGTGCACACCGATCTGCCAAAACATTAATACCACCTGCTGTATGTGTGTGTGTAAGTGGTGCCTTGAGCATGTACTGTACCATGTACCATTGTAACTGTACAGGAATCTCAGGAAAAGTGTGTTTGTGTGTGTGTGTGTGTGTGTGTGTGTTAGTTATTGTCTGTCCACATGTGAATGTCTAAGGCTGAGTGTCTCCCCAGGCCCTTTTCTGATAGACCGCTACTGGGTGTTGTGGAGATGAAAGGGATGCTGGGAACTCATCTCATGCTATGAATCCTGGGTAAGTAGCGTGTGATGTGAGCACATCCTCATCACTCGGAGAAAGAAGGCTTTCATCCCTTATCCGCTCGCCCTATCAGTATTCCTTCTTTCTGTCTCCTCTTCTTGTCCTCGCCCATATTAGCTTCTTCTGATTTTTGTTCTTACTCTTCTCATTTCATACATATTTACTTCTCACTTTCCTTTCTTATTTCCATTCATTTCCAGTCTACTTCCTCGTTATTATCTTTTAATTTTTTTCATTTGTTTTCTCTTCTTCAGCTCAAACTTCACCTTCCACCCCCTCTTTTCATCTTAATTTCTTTCTTTTTATTTCTTATTTTGCCACCTCCTTCCTATCCCCATGTCAATTTCCTCTCATCTCCTCTCTTTTTTTCTAAACCAGTTTCTTTCATTTTTTAAATTTTTCTAAGCTTGTTCCTTTTTTGCCCTACCCTTTGCTTTTCTCTCCTTTGCTCCCTCCAGCTCTTTCTTACACTGTCTTTCATTTCCTCAACATTTTTCTCTGTTCTCCTTTGCTCTGCTTTTCTTTATCTCGTGTCCTCTCCTTTTAGTTTTACTCAACTCCTTCACATTCTTCTCCTGTCTTCTTCTGTGAACATAAAATGATCAAAGTGCCCATTCTGGCCATGACAGTTCAATTTTAGCAGGGCACAAACATGTCTGCACACACATACATTTTTTAGAGGGTTTAGAAGCCGGTGAGCCTATATACAGTAAATGTACGACTTTATTGTGTGCTTCTGCTAAAACAAACTGGATCATATTTCAAATCTTCCAGATCTTCGTCTTATAAACGTTCATTTGACTTTAACCTTCTGAACCTCAAACTTTAAGAATTTACAGACAAAAGCTAGAAGAAAACGTACCTCCTAAATTAGCTCCCGTGTTACTTCTTTAATTCCCTTCTCAGTCCCTGCTGCTGGTTAGACAGACCATTATGCAGTAAAAGAAACGTGCTTATGGATTAAACATAATATATGGAAAAGTTTTAAAGTTTAAAGGTTTTCTTCCATTTGTGCTTATAAGTTTTCTAGGCCTAAGATTGCAATAATTCATGTAATCGATCGCTGATACAGTCACAATTTTAAACAACAGGCAACTTATTCTATATCCTAGGGACTCGCAGGATCAGATTGAATAATGGCTGCCTGCAACTAACAACTATGTGGATTATTATGCCAATTATTCTCAATTGCCTGATTAAACATTATGGCTATAAAATACCCATAATGTGCAAAATTCCCATCACAATTTTAATAGATTACAAAGTGACTGCCTGCTTCTCTTGCCAGCAGTTTAAAATCCAAAATCCCTTTTCATATATTAATTTTGTAATCATTTTGTTCCTCAATTTTCACGTTTCTTCAAACTAGTGAAAGTCTTAACTCAGTCAAAGTTTTAAAGCTTTAACGTGACTGGATAGACTGGGCTACATCTTTTTAATCAAATATGTCACGTCAATCCAGGTAATGTTAGTTTCCCTTGATCAGCAAGTGGTTCGTATTAATCCAACTACATCATTAAGAGTCGTGGAAAACAAAAAAGTGAAAAATAGCTAATGAAACCAAATGACATTTCCAGTCTGTTAAAAATAACTTTGAATAATAACTAGTAAGCAGGTATGAAAGTGGATTTCTTCGCTTTCAGGAGCTACTGTTTGGAGACGTAATGTTACAGCTAAACTGGACATATAAGCCCAAGAAGAAATAGAGGGCAGATAGACATAAATGAGAGAGCTGAAGGGAGGAATACTGGGGGCAAAATGGCCAAATGAACTTAATTTTTTTTTTAATTAACTTTCTGTGCAAGGGATGGATATAGAATTATGGCTTGCAATAGATAAAATATAATACATGTGTTTCTGTTCATCATCAGGACATGCTCTCCCACCTGTAACATGGACAGGGCTAGTTGCACAGTCCGGGCGGATCAGAGGAGAGAGTAACGCGGAAAGAGGAAAGGAGGTGGCTTGGTCATGGACATCAACCTCCTACCTGTGTACAAGCCCCTGGTTCAAAGGCAGCCCCCCACCACCAAAACAGTGAAAAGATGGCCTGAGGGGGCTACAAAAGCCCTGCAGTGATGTTTTGAGGCCATGGATTGGAAGAAACTACACACGGTGATGACATTAATGGACTGACAGGCTGCACCATAGATTGCATCATCTTCTGTGTTAACACAATGTGAGCACAATCATCTCCAGCTCAACATCAGTATAGCAAAGGAACTAGTGGTGGACTTCAGGAAGTCCAGGACTCCTGTCAACCCAGGGTGTCCTGGCTGGAAGTAGTTTTAGTGTACAAATACCTCAGTGTCCAACTGGACAATAAACTGCACTGGTCAGTTAATGCAGCATCAACATTCAGGAAAACAAAGAGCAGGCTGTATTTTCTAAGGAGACTAAGGTCCTTCAACATCTGCAGCACCATGCTACAGATGTTTTATGAGTCCTTGGTAGCCAGCTCCATCTTGTATGCTGTGCTTTGCTGGTGCAGCAATATGAAGGTGGCAGACTGTAACAGACTGGACAAACTAATAAGGAGGGATGGTTCTGTTCTGGGGGAGAAGCTGGACCCTCTGCATGTTGTGGCTCAGAGGAGAATGTTGTCCAAACTCCTCTCAATCCTGGACAATCCCTCTCAACCACTCCACTGTGTGCTGGCTGCACAGAGGAGCACTTTCAGCCAGAGACTGATCACAGTCAAGTGCTCCACAGAACAACACAGGAGATCATTTCTCCCAGTGGCCATTAAACTCATCCCCCTTCTGTAAAAAGGAGGGCGACTAAATGGTCAAAATGGACAAATCGTCTTGTTTTTATTTAATTTATTATTTTTATTTAATTTATGTTTACTAATCTAGCTGGGTTTTTTCTTACTTATTGATCAGTAGTTTGTCATTGTTTTTTCACTTGAAGTTTTTTCCTTTCTTTTCTACTTTTCATGTGGAGAGCAGCTGTAACACGGCAACACAATTTCCCTTGGGATCAATAAAGTTGTTTGAATCTTGAATCTTGAATCTATTGGGAAATGTAATCTCTTGAGTGATGTGTGGCTACAATCCACCATCGTACTACAGACTAGAAGCTTTTAATGTAACAAGGTAGATCCTTTGATGGTTTATGTGCTATTTCATTTTGATTTTATGTATGTATTACCCTGCAGCTGCAAGTATAGGCTGATTCCAGTATTATAAAACTCTCTATATACATTATAAACCTCGCTTATGCCTATGAGTAATTAAGTAGATAAATAAAGAGCTGATTCAGGGGTTTTCCCCCATAATTTGACCCATGGCAATGTGGAGACGGCTTTAATACAGCATTTAGGCTGGTCCTTTTATGTTGGGGGATTAAAATTTACAGCCAGTATAATTGTACAGCTACAGTCAATAAAATATTAAAATTAAAAATTAACAAAAACCTTGACTTTGTTTTTAGTGTTCAGTGTTTCTGTAATCAACATATTTCGGGGTAAAGGAGGAGTTGGTTAGAAACTGTGGGTGGACCTGTGTATGTGAAGGCAACAGCTCTAAGATAAATGAACTTCTCTATCTCTCTTTTAATGCATGTCACTCATGGATACATACAGTATGTGAATTGGAGACTTGGCCTACAAGTACCATTTTTTTGGCTTCTCACATCTTCCCCAGCAATCTGAAAAAACTGCTTGTTATTAATTCCAGACATTGCCTGAGTTTCAAAGTTATTTTCTGTCCTCAGCATGACCAAAGCTAAATAATAATCTAACACAATGATTCCTAATCCTGGTTTCTGAGGACCTGTGCTCTGCTTGTTTTCCAACTAGCCCTGCACTACCCAGTCAATCATAACCTAGAAAATACCAATTCACCTTGTCTTCCCCCACTTCACCCTCATCTCAGATGGTACCTTTCAGCTTCCAATTGACTGAACACACCTTATCCAGGCAATCAGCAGTTGTTAGTTGGAAAACAAGCAGAACAGGGGTCGTTTCGGACCAGTATTAGGAGCCACGGTTCTACATAATAACGTAATTTTATTTGAAAGTGTATGTTCACCCCCTGGAAAGTTTCCACCTTGATGGAATTTGCCTTTTTTCAACCTAAATTTACTAAAAAGAATCTTCAACATCAAATTGAAGACAGATCTCTACAAAACAATTTAAAGTACAAAACAGAAAAAGGCTTTAAGCCATTTTGTGAAAAGGTTATGGAAAATGCATAGCGTACTGTATGTGCTATCGTTACCCCCCAGACATGAAGACGTGTTTGTGTGCTGGTGCTGTTGGCTACTTTTATGGCCCTGAGAGCTCTAATGTTTGCAACGAGAAAAGACGAAGCAAGTAAAAATAAACACTTCCTCATGTCTTCTCTGGGGATGAAAATTCATAGGAGTTTTTTTGATAACAATATAGATATTATTTATCTGGTTATTTATCTGCTCCCTTATTTCGACGCCTAAACTATTTTCTGTCTGGAAAAAAGTTTGACTAATTTAGCTGTTTTATTATCTTGGAGCCTGAGCACTGATCCCCTCTGCCATGACAGCTCATTGTTGAAAGCTTCCGCCAACATAGACACAGATTTTGAGCTTACGACACTATCAGAAAAACATGCCAGCATCAATAAAAGGAACTGATAACCCTACCATTCTGTTTAATTTCAAATTAAAGTTACATTTAAAAATTCAGAACTGGTTGAAAACCAGTTCTCAATTCCCATCCTTCAGTCTTCTAAAGGTTGTTTTCCCTTCTGTGTCATATAGGCTCTGTAGACTTATGCACTGTCCTTCCAGTAGAGATATAATACATTTATTCTGTAATATCAGCAGCACTTTAGAGTCAGCACTCACGCATGCTTTCTTAAGAAAACGGGGCTTGTCCAGATTGTGTTTTTCTTTCCTCATCTGTCTACTCCTCCTATATGTCGGCACTCACTTGTCTCTCTCTCCATCTTTCTCTCAGCCTGCCATCCTCATCTTCTTCCTCTGCTCCTCTGAGCCACTCTCTCAATGCTGATACATGATGCAATAAAACCAAATGTGGCAGTCAACTTTTTCCTCTTACTCTATTCCCCTCAGACCTGTCTCTCCTCTCCCTTTTCTTCTCTCTTCTGCATATTCTTTCATTACTCATTACTCCTTTTTTCCTCCTCTTGTTCTTTTTCTCTTCTCTTTCTTCCTTGTCTTATTTTTCCCCTCATCTCTCTTCCTCTTGCTGCCTCTCTTCTTGCTCCCACCTTCCCTCTCCAGAGTCCTCTTCCTTCCGTCGGTTTCATTAACAAGATTTATCTTCTCTAGTAATTACAGTACACACACACACACACACACAGACACACACACACACACACACACACACACACTCATATTTTATGGAAACTTACCCTAACTTTAATGACAACCTCTACTTGTCTGACCCCATTCAACTTGAACCTCACCTAACCCTAAAATTATTTTTAAATTCAACAATTTTGTGGTTGGGCGCAGCATTTAGTCCTAAGAGGAACTGGATGTGTAAACAGGTCTTTATACCCACAATATGAGTAATACATGGTACACACATACCTACACTATTACACACAGTTACACTTGACGACACTGCAGTACTGCTTCTCCACCAGGCAGGGTCACTGTGGCACTGTGACAGAGCTATTGAGGAGAGGAGGAAAAATATGAGTGAGACAACTTAAGAGGACGTTTGTGTCTGTCTGCATGTGTGTATGCGTGTGTGTGTGTGTGTGTGTGTGTGTTTCTGATAACGGTGAAGGATGGTGTTTACATATGTACATGAATGTACATGTGTACATGAATGTATATGTGTATTTCTGTACATGTGTATAAGGGTGTGTTTCTATGACTGCAAACTGACATTGAGATGGCACCTTGATGCGATCACTGATAATATTTGAGAAATACTCCATCAACACTGACTAATTGGCGTTTCACTGGTAACGCTCTTCCTTTATTTGTCAATTCATTTATGTTTGAATTTGTAATGAACAGTCATGCTGTTGTGTGTGTGTGTGTGTTTTGTATTTGTTTGTAGGTGAAAACCATCCCTGGTTTTCTTGTTGGGTGCATGACTTTATATTCAGAAACAACTGGCTTTATGACTACAAATATTTACACAGTTAGATGAGCTGGATGAGGCGTTAACGGAGGCACTTTTCAGAAGTTCAACATTTTTTTGTCTCCTGGGCTGTTAGCACACAGACCTACGATCTCCAGTATTAAAAAAGTAATGGGCCCAGCTGCTGACAGACCCTGACTGATGATGGTTTTTCCTCCATGCGGAGCCAGCTACCTGACATTGACAGAGTGACTGATAGAGTGGTTGACACAGTGACAATGGCAGAGTAACTGGCGTTCATCATCACAACGTTTCTGACACAAAGAGTTGGTAAGACTCAGTAGATGTTGTCATGCTTTTGTTTTATGTTACCCCCTCGAAAAAGAAACACATATTTTAATAGGGAACCAAATTGTGAGCAGTTTTCGCAGTCAGTAATTGGCCAATAACATTTGTGTCTATATTCTTTAAAATTGTGGAACTTCCACTGTCCTTGGTTGCTGTTTGAACAGTTGGCCAGATACAATCAAGTGGTGCACAATGCTGTACAACTTCAAGGTTTCATATTAAACTAGATGTGCGGGACAACACAGATCAACCACAACCATAATACCACCAAAATTCTGTGGCTTAGCACTTTTGTGTTTATTATGTTCAGTCTGGGCACTGGAACTGCAGTGGGGGTTTCTGTAGTTTGACACTTTTAGTCAGACTTTTAGCAGACTTTGATTTTAAAAGGAGGAGGCATTGCTCAGAGGCGGTTATTTCTTCTTCACCCAGAACTGCTGCTGCTGTCTGCAGCCCTTTGTGCTTTTGTGAAAAGCCAACTGGTTTCTTAATAGCTGATCTAACACCAAATCTACACAGAGTAGCCCAAATGACATGAGACATACATAGTTGGATTGCTATAATATTAAATAGATTGAATACTATGATAATAATCAGGCAATTGGCAGTAGTGGTGATATTTGTATTTAAGCTCATTGCATGTTCAGGCCAGACGTACACTTCAGGAAGAGAGAAGGAGACTTTCTTAAGCAATGGCTTTCCAAATATTAGTCCATAAAGAAAACAGTAACTCCTTTGATTTATAAATACATTTGTCAGTGCATAAAAAACTCATTGTGGTAGGTATCGAGAGAGGCTAGAGAGGAGCACTTCAGCTGATCTGACAAAAAAATTGATGCACAGTTAATTACATGGGTACACAAAACATGAGAGCAGCCCTTAATTCATACATTCTCAATCAGCAAATGCAAGGAATTAACATAACATTTAACAGTGCAATAGTTACACACAATCACACAAAACCAGTCTTGGGGATGGGAGCGCAGCGCTCTGCAAGTCGCCAGCCTCGGATCACAACATCCTCATATCTACGTATGAACTGTAATTCCATCAAAACAAATTTGCAGTTTAGTTGCTTAGAAACAATGAGTATGAAAAAAGTATTGTCATCTCATCACAGCCCACAAACTTAGAGAGACCGAGACACAATCTATAAGAAATCTTATGTACACATTATCACATCATCTGACCAGGTCAATATACAACAGATGTTATGTTATGACAGCAACTGTTTGATATGTCAGATTTAAAACTAGTGTTCATCAAGCAACTGTTTATACATCCACAGACAGGAAGATCCAATACTGTGCACTGAAGACGAGAAGGCGACTTTGTGACACCTGGAGGCTGAAAGGAAAACTGCAGGTTGGCTTTTATGGACCTGATTCAGGGTTAAAACACATTGCATTCTCGATACAGTGCCACCGCTAGGGTACAGCAAACCTACTGGCAGCTTCCTGACAACTATTTTGTGCTGCACTGCCACTTATGTCTCCATGTTGCCTTGTTTACTGTTAACCTACAAAAAGCCTTTGATCAATGAAAACTTCTTTATGTCCTTTTAGCTTATTCTGTGGGTTGAGGGTCACCACACACGATCATTAGTCCACATGTTGATTTGGCACAGTTTTTACGCCAGATGCTCTCTCTGACGCAACCCTCCACAATTTCTGCACTTACGTGGCTGCGGATGGGGATGGTCGGTTGGGGGTTTGGTGTCTTGCCCAGGTGCGCTTCGCCATTTGGTCATGGCGACCCTGAGGTTAGGGGGCGGCCACTCTACCAACAGAGCCACTGCCGCCCCAATTAGAAGACCTGAATCTCAATTAAAAAGATAAATTAAAACAAACAAAAAAAGGGTATTTATTTGAGATTATTTGAAATATTTGCCTTAATGGGTGATGTGTAGATCCGCTTGAGAGCAATATGAAAAATTTAAGATGGGATTTCACAAAGTACAGTCATTTTTAATTATCGTATTCAGAATGAGTTCGGTCAGTCTTACATTTTGAAAAACATTTTATCCTATGCTTTTCTTGTCCCTTTCTTAGTACTACAACGGTAGCAGAATGTCTCATTCCTAAATGAATACATACTTTAGCTAAAAAGGAAAAAAGAAAACTGAGCTATTTTCAAACCACCATGTGCACACTTCCTACTGCATGCATCATGCAGACAGATGGATCCTGTGAAATCGCAGCAGAGTTTGGTGCCTGTGGATCATGGACATGCGGACAGCATGTTGTACATGAATAATATGTTGCATTTCTCTGTGCCGTTATGCTTTACAGCATAACAGCATGTGTCAGTGAGTTATTCTGTTTGTTTTCTGATGTGAAAAAGACACATTGGTAGCTAGTTAGTCAATTTACATCATTAAAATATTTTTGTTATGTTTTGGCAAGCTGGAGGTTTATTATACCACAGTAAGAGAGGTATATGAGTTTAAATTAGGTAATGCCTGAACAAAGACGAAGTAAATATGCTTAAAATCTGCTAGCATTTAAAAAAACTTTTTTTTGAAGTTCGATACATGAATTGTGACCAGCAGGACACAAATGCATGGACACACACACAAACACACACAAACAAACACAAGCACACACATAGTCTGAATAGGCAGCGCGTGAGACACACACATGAACAGATACAGAGCGAGACGGTCACACACATTTATATTTGCACAGTGGAATAAGCAGCGAGAATGACAAGCTCTAAAGAGGCGTGTAAATGTTATTCCAGTTTGCTCTGTGTGTCTTCTTGTTGTCTGCTTGTGTGTGTGTGTGTGTGCAGGTCCATGGTTTTGTGTGTGTCTTAAGTGTTTGTGAGTGTGCAATGATGTGTGGCGTGTACTCAAGCCAGGAGTGTATTGTTGTCACCTCAGGCCCCCTAACATCATTTATGTGGTTTCCACACTAACACACACACATGCACGCACACAGTTGTAGCAGGTTTCTGCCTTGTGGTTTTGTGTGCACGTGTGTGACTGGTGTGTTTGAGGTCGCACACACACACAGGTGTGTTGGTTGATAAAGTTTATCAGCTCAGGGCACGTTGCTGTCGGCAACCAGTGTTGTGAAGGAAAAAGGCCATGCAGACAAAGTGAGGTTGTGTGTGTGTGTGTGTGCGTGTGCGTGCATGTGTGTTTGTGTGTGTCTTCAGGGAGGAGGTTGGCAAACAGAACCACTGCTGATGACCCTCTCCTCATCTCGGAAAGATGCACACACATCACACAGCAGAAGATTTAAATCCATTTTAAAGACGAAAAGCTATCAGCATATTTATAAGTTGATTTTTCAAAAATACCAATGACTGCAGCATCTGAAACATTACTTTTTTGTTAGTGAAGGCACTGAAATAATCTCCATGAAGAGGCTGAGCAATCTACACAAACAACAACAGAATACACACTTAGATACAGTACACACTGCTGCGAGATTCCTGTCTCAGCCATATTCTCAAACCGAATCTTGCTGATATTAAATGATCTGCTCGATGACAAAGCTTGTCATTCTCTATTCAGACAGTTCACTGTTAATACACAACTGATAGTCAGGTGACAAAAAGCAGGTGTCACTTGAGTGTGTGCTTACTTGTAAACCTATCTCTACCCTAACTAATCCTAATCTCATGGCTACAATTATCCCCACATACTCAAAACAAACCAACTGTTTTATTAATTAAGTACAAACTCAGTAAAAACAAGTAAATGTCACAACCCAAATTGCGCGACTCCAACATTTTACTTGTCAGGCTTCAACAGCCTGATGAGCAGTGCAGTCCACAGTGTCTAAATCCTTTGGACTTGGTTGTAAAAATGTGTGAAATGAGAAACACTCTTTGCCCTCCAACTGCTACTGAAGTGCCTCTGGGCCAAGCACTTGACCTTCAAATGCGGAAGTTGCTGAGCAGCTAAAGGAGCATGACTAGACTGGGCAGCTGAGTGTCATAATAAACCAAAGAAATGGCTCAATCACAGAGAAGAATACTTTGGTCAAGTAACTTAGCTCGTGCACTGCTTGTTTTAACAAGCCTAGTTAAAAATGTAGACCATTTAATCTGCACAGTCAAACCCAAACTATCACCAAGTAGTGCTGGAACAAGAATAAACTCTTTGAGGAGCAGCCTCAGTCAGTATGTGACACCCAGGGTTTAACCTTCTCTGATTGGTTAGAAAGTTGAGTTTTGCTCAGAAAACTTTAGAAGGGAATATGTCCACACTTCTGCCATGTTGTTTTGTGAGTCTGTGTTATGGGAGACATCAACTTGCACCTCTCCACAGTCAAGTAAAATTATGGAGCAAAGTTTTGTTAAACAGAAATTTGCATCTTTACCTATTCGTATCTTTTGAACTTTTACACTGGATAAAGACTGTAGTTTGCAGCCATGCTCCTCTAATGTACAAAACTCAGATGGGGGCCCATTGTAGACCATTATGCCAGCAGTGGAAGCATACAGTAGTTTATTTGGTGCCATTGTAAAATAAAAGAGATGGCCCGTGGGACTACATATAAAACCATCTAGTAGTGAAATGTTTAGCCAATTAAAATAAATGTTTTTATTTTTAAGCAAAATGCTATTTGTTCTCAAACTTGCAGTGTTTTTCTTCGGTTTCAATTCAGTTAAATAGAAAATTCACACCAGTATCACTGCAAAATTCAATGAAATTACCCAGTTGCAGTGAGTTTTTAGTGCCACAGCCCACTGTGGCCTCATTTCACCTTACAGAAAAATTATCTCCATTCAGTCATGTTTACAGATTTGAAATTTAGGAGAAAGACAACACTGGTATCAGATCAGCAGTACCCTTGGTTGATGTATCAGAATTGAGCTCAGGAGAGAAAAACTTGGTTTGGAACATCCCTTATAGCAAACTGAATAGATAATAAATGTGTTTTGGACTGTTGGCCAGACAGCTATTGCATCAACTTTTGGCCTGTCATGGACATTGTGATGGGTATTTCACTATTGTGCTCAAGCTTCATAAAGCGACCCATCAGTTGAGTAACTGAGAAAATAATTGGTAAACGAATCTAGAATGAAAGGTGCAGCCCTACTTTATTTGTCTCATCATTGCTCTTCTTTACTTCATCTCGCCTCCCTTATTCAAGTAACATCTGGAGCTTGGTTAATACAATGCCTTGGATCCCTTGAGCCTTTTGCTGAGAAAGAATACACAGGAACCTCATTAGGTTTGACATAGAAAAACAACATTTACATTAATTTTCAAAATCCCACGTATATTACAAAATCCTATTAGAGAATATGAATATCCAAGAGAGACAAAATTCACCACTTTATTGCTGTGCTTTGAAAATCACAAAGAATTGTGTATTTTCCAGCACGACAAGCAAAGCTGTTAGGCAGCCAACTGTGAAGTGACACATGTCTGAACATCCAGCGTACAGCTGCAATACCATTCAACGGTAATGTAAGCTTGATTAAAAAAAATAAGGCTGAATAAATGTCGTGATGGATTACCCATCTTAGGCAAGTTTCAAGAGTCTGCAGATTCATCTGCATAGCGCTCTAAAATGAACTTTTTTTTCTTTTAGTAAATCAGAGACACAAAATCAAAATTTAGCAGGAAACACTGTCTTCATAACGCTGAGGATTTGAATGTGACTCATGATGTTTATCACATGTGATCCAGTTTCCACGCAATGGAGAAAACTTAGAATTATCCCACAAATTACGCCCTGCGCTAGATGGCAGTGTTGTCATACCTCACTACACACAGACACACACACACACACACAGACACAAATGAGCAGAGAGTGGCAAACACAGCGCTACCTAAGGCTCAAGAGATGAAGAGGCTCTATCTGTCTGTCTCTCGTTCTTTCTGTCTCTGTCTCTGACACATATACATAAGTTCTCTCTCTGTCTACTGTGTCTGTCTCTCTTTCATACACACACACATTAGCTCTGTCTATTCGTCCACTGTACTGTATAATTATTACACAAAAATTTAATTTCAAACGCTGACATTGAAACCTATTGTTACAGCGGCCAGGCAATGGCTAATTGATTTACAGTAGCTATGTAGAGAATTGTGTGCTTCATGAAATTATGGAATGGTAAAGCATGTAATCATAAGCTGTTGCAGTGCATTCAGACAACCTGAAAACCCTGCTTCACAGTCACACTCTTGCATCAGTTACATTCACACCTAGAAGCTGCATCTAACTGCTGTCGTCCACACTCCACTCGATTTTTTTTTTTTGTTTTTTGCTTTTGTGAAGTGCTTTGCTGAAGAGCACTTCAGGACTTTAGGAGAGTGGATTACCTCTCAGTCACTACTCATACATTTTACTCTGCCTGTGGGAATTTAAAGTGTTGTCTACCTGGTCACCAAATCACTTCTCTCTTTTGACAAGGATGCTGCCTGAAAGAGGCCAAAATAAAAAAAAATGAACAGTTTGTGTGAATTTGTAGTCGTTGTCACTGTGTCACTGAGTGCACTCCACCCAATCTCAGTGAAGTGTGAGTGTGTGTGTGTGTGTGCGTGACTCTATGGCCATGTTTGTGAAACCTAATTTGAGTTTTACACCTTGGGAGTTGTTGGGGTTAGCATTTAGTTGGTTGATGTTATTGTAAGAGGTGGTACACACAAATGGGACTGTCCTCAAAGACAAATGACAACATTGGCCTAGCATTCACTTAAAGTATCAGTTGTGGTTGTACCACTAATGAGCGTCCCCTCGCAGAAGTGTGATACAGAGCCTCAGAAACCAATGAAAGTTAGCTGGGAGAAAGTACAAAGCAATGAACAATGGTTTACATCCCCTTTTCCTTCAAACCATCAGTGTGTGGTGTCAGACTGCAAAATAACTATGTGAGCATTTTAGGAAGTGACAACTGACCAAATTGTGATTTAGGTTTGAGGTATATGTTGCACAGAGTGAGACCCAATAGGACGAGTACCTCCTCCACATAATACACATTGATTATAAAATGTATTTTCTTCAGTTTTAATGTATTCATTGTTTGAGCCACTTTTTCATTTTACCCTTTAGAATATATATTGTATGTTCCAGCTACCTCACATAAATCACCCAGTTGCCTGTTTATTAGGTTCATCTACCTGTAGCTAAAACTAATGCCCCCATTTATATCAATGCCAGTTACTGAAAAGACCTCTCTGTTTAATGCAGTAAAATTCAACAGCAATATAGGTACAGCCTCTAAAATGACCATAAAGTTGAATCATCACTTTCCCAAATAGTTTCACCAGAAATTGAACATCATGAATGTAGCTTTTAGTGCATGACTACAGCATTAATTTCAGGTACAGTAGGTGTATCTAATAAACTGGCTGCTGGGTATATACCTTCAGAGGACATCCCAATGACAGCCAATCGGAAGTTAATTAGACATTTAATGAAGATTTGCAGACAGGCCACTATTCACTATCAAAATTTCAAGGTTGACCTCTGTTGATCATAACTGAGTCTGTAATAAGTGCCAGGCACGCATTACTGAAACTCAAAGGCAAAACAGATTTGCTCTTTTGTGGAGCTGACAGTTAAAACACTAAGATGCTTGCCAAGAAACGTAATATCTCACCGGGTCAATAAAAGCAAATGAGTAAATCACAAACTTATGAGCCCACTCATCCAAACTTTCCAAACTGACCAGAAAGCAGTTAGCTCTGCATGAGGAGTTAAGGACAGTCTGACTGCTTAAGCATGGGACAAACCCAGATGAAACATTAAAAAGACTAGACAGGTCGCACAGAAAGATTGTTTCCACCAACTTGCACAGATCTGTAGTCCTTGAAAGTAGGCAAGAAGCTCAGGAATGAAAAAACTCTGCAGACAGCACAGTAAAATCGTGCCTATTACTGAGATGCACAGTAGGGTTTACTGTAGGAAATACCATTTATTATCCTGCGTAAAAACGTACAATATACCAGCTACTCAACTCAACTCAAGCTCATTACTTATTACTTTACTTATCACTCCCTGTCAAAAGTAGCATTACTTTTTATATACTTTTCCGAAGGGTTAGAGTGTGAAAGACAAAGAGTCAATAGTTGAAATAGGCAACATTTTGTCAATCAAATATGGAGCCAGAAGCTTCACTAGGTCTTTATTGCTTGTTATAGCTGTTGACAATTAAACTCCAGTTTTAGTTGTTTAGACACTGAAGGGTTACAGCCATTCTCTGTGCCTGCAGAGGCCTCATATTTGTTAATGTCTATAACTTCTGCTTCACCTAGGTTTAAATTTTAATTACTGCTTATACAGCCACACATCTGTAATAATCCAGTTACTCAGTAACACTATAATTACACAGTAATTAGAAAAAGAAGGCCTTTGGGCTGACCAAAAATGCATTTATGTTGGGCACCTAATGGTAGTAATGTTGCACTTGTCCTATCTTTACTTGAGAATGTCAAAAATCTCTCAAACTGCAGAAAAACTTTCTTCCTCAGTTTTCAATATGTCAACAATAACAGAGAACCTGCTGTTTGGCCATCTGCAATACTGCAAGTCAGGGGTTCTCTAGCTCTTCAAGCTGAGATCCAAATCAGTAGTTTCTCCTCCCCCCCCCCCCCCCCCCCCCCCCCTTCTTCGGGAGCCACGCTACAGTCTTCCCAACGTCTTGTACTGCAGCCCAGTACCAGATACTTAGTTTCTATGTAACCAAGGCCTCAAAACAGGCCATTTATCATGCTGTCTGTACCAAGTGTTTCAATGCCACCCCCTGCATAGACATCAAACAGTTAAATAACCTTCAGTTCTAACAGAAAAGTATCAAATAAGGTGCGTTACTGGCCTAAGAGATTTTAGATGAGTGAACCTAGGCTGTTTGCCAGTGCTTAACATTTATTAACGTTGAGTAATCCTGTGTACGGAGAGCCCAGCTTAATTTTACTAACTCAATATCAGCTGCTGAATTTCAGGTGATTCCAAACTTAATTTAGTCTATGAATGCCAAGATGTCTGGGTGTCCAAATACTGAAGTACTCCTGAAGAAAGGCATTTAAGATGTGGCATGCTCTGTTTACATAATGTGAAATGCTATGGAATTCCTGTGGGATTTAGGTTACCTCCCTCAGGGAGAAGTGTAGCATGAAGATGGGGTGTGGATAGCCGGGAGAACAGGAGCCCAGTGTCAAAATGTTGATGTTTCCACAGCAGCACACTGTCTCTCTTTATATCTCACAAAAGTGTCAGTGGAGTGAGCAGCAGGTCATGTCTGTGGAGACCTATGGAGACATGTTTAGCCCTTTGAAGACTAGCCTTACTGGTTAGTAGTGTAAAACAAACAGGTAAGTAACACATGGAGCAATTGGATTTCCACATTTTGTAATGTTACAGTCTTATTCCAAAATGGATTAAACTCATTATTTTCCTCAGAGAAATCCGGCCTGTATAGCAGAGTGACCAGAAACCCCTCCTCAGGAAAAGACACATGACAGCCAGCCTGAAGGACTCTCAGACCATGAGAAACAAACTTCTCTGGTCTGATGAAACAAAGATTGAACTCTTTGGCCTGAATGCCAGGTGTCATGTCTGGAGGAAACCAGGCACCACTCACCACCTGGTCAATACCCTCCTGCAGTAAAGCTTGGTGTTGGCAGCATCATGTTGTGGGGATGTTTTTCAGCAGCAGGGACTGGGAGACTAGTCAGGATCGAGGGAAAAATGAAAAAGTAATGTACAGAGAAATCCTCGACGAAAACCTGTTCCAGAGCACTCTGGACCTCAGACTGGGGCGACGGTTCAGATAACAAAGGAGTGGCTACAGGACAACTCTGTGAATGTCCTTAAGTGGCCCAACCAGAGCCCAGACTTGATGCCGATTGAACATCTGTGGAGAGATCTGAAAACGGCTGCTCCCCATCCAACCTGATGGACCTTGACTGGTACTGCAAAGAAGAATTGGCCAAACTGCCCAAAAATAGCTGTGCCAAACTTATAGCATCATACTCGAAAGGACTTGAGGCTCTAATTGGTGCTAAAGTTGCTTCAGCAAAGTATTAAGCAAAGGCTGTGAATACATATGTACATGTGATTGTTTTCATTTTTTAATTGTTAATAAATTTGCAAAGATTTTAAACAAACTTCTTTCACGTTGTCATTATGGGGTATCGTTTGTAGAATTTTGAGGAAAATAATGAATCTAATAAATTTTGGAATAAGGCTGTAGAATAACAAAATGTGGAAAAAGGTAAGTTCTCTGTATACTTTCTGGATGTACTGTATATACTGTATAACCTTAACAGGGATAGTAAACTTTCTAGTTAAGTCACACAGTCACACACAGTGTTGGATAGTTCCTCGGTAACACACAGATGAGAGGCTGTGATGAGTAAATGCTTTTTAGTGATGCCAGCAGCCTGGCTGGTGATGGTTGGTGCGAGTCCTCTCAGTCTGTCAGTTCATCACTTTGGTGCAGATTGAAATGTCTCAGTAATGTCTCAGCAGCCCTGTTTCCCAGAAATTACCCTCATATACATGTATCACAGTTCACATGTTTTTCAATGTTAATGCATTTTTGCGTTATCTTTTTATTCTTCTATCATCTAAGTCCACAGGTTTCTGACCATTGCATATTGTCACTACAGAGTCGATATCTCTTCTCACTCCTATATCTCCTATTACAAAATTAAATACTTTGGTAGCAAACAAATAACTTGTCAGTGTATGCATTACTGATGTTTTTTTTTAGTTTGAATCAGTATAAACATATTTGCAACCACTTTATGTTGAAAAAAAATGTAACATGTTCATTATTATGTGTGCTTGCTTGCTTTAATTTTACAAATTAGTTGCACAAATGCTCCATATTTATAAGTTCCATAATTGTATTATGTTTCCCAGACAGCAAACCATACAGAATCTGGTCGCTAAATTTTGTTTCATCTTGAAGTTGACATTAACAATTTTTTTATGATGTCTTCAAAGCAGCTGGATGGAACTTTGATACGAACATTTCTGTTCCCCTTAACAGGTGAATTACAATATCTTTGGTGAGCTTTGCACGTCTAGCGATGAAAATGTGCTGCTAAATGTCTACAAAACCAACATCATCTGTCTCAAAATACACTTACAGATGTCCCAGGGCTTTAAACATTTAGTCTTGCGTAAATAAATGTAGAATCAGTGTCAATAGGGTGAAATTGCATTTAATAAAAAAAGAAAGAAAAAGAAAACATGGAGAAAGCAATTAAAACAAAAACAACATTTCTGAGCAAGAAATGTTTAAATGTTTTAATTAAAGAGGCTAAAAGGATGTTAACTTTAGATTGAGTGCACAGAACTGAATGCAAATTGATGGTGAAACCCACAAGTTTCTTTCATTTGTAATTTGATTTGGACTTTCTGATAACTCCCAAATGGAATGAGTTATGGAGTCAGTTACATCTCTACACATTTGCACAGCACAGTCCTGTCCTCCAGAGAAGCAGCCCTATTTGTCATGGCTTGGATATACTGCCATTGTAGCAAGATGTGTATTTATCATTCAGACCGTGAAAACAGAATACATGTGTGTGAATGAGAGGTGAAATGGTGAGGTTACAGGGAGCAGAGGTGAAGAAGGTGCAGGACTTTAAGTAATTAGGGTCAACGGTTCAGAGCAACGGAGAGTGTGGAAAAGAGGTGAAGAGGCGAGTGCAAGCAGGTTGGAACAGGTGGAGAAAAGTGTCAGGTGGGTTGTGTGATAAAAGAGTATCGGCCAGAATGAAAGGAAAGGTGTTCAAGACGGTGGTGAGACCAGCGATGTTGTTCGGCTCAGAGACAGTGGCACTGAAGAAAAGATAGGAGGCAGAGCTGGAGGTAGCAGAGCTTAAGATGTTGAGGTTCTCTTTGGGAGTGATGAGGATGGACAGGATCAGGAACGAGTACATCAGACGGACAGCTCATGTTAGATGTTTCAGAGCTGAAGTCAGAGAGGCCAGATTGAGGTGGTTTGGACATGTTCAGAGGATAGATGGTGAATATATGGGTAGAAGGATGCTGAGGTTGGAGCTGCCAGGCAGGAGGTCCAGAGGAAGACCAAGGGTGACTTACTGATTGCACTACAATTATAAATATAAAGCAAATTTTATTTACAAAGCAATAGGCACACAAATGCACTGCAAAACCCATTAATTCCTCAAGTTTCTCCAAAATATTAAATTATATCATGGCATTGCTTAGCTTTTAATTTCGTTTATAAACATGCATGAAATTATCAGCCTTATTATGATGATACTTTCCAAAAACAGTAACTTTACTTTTACAAAATAAGATCCTCGGTACTTAATAATTTATTGTTACGTTTTGAACAGAGTCATTCACAGGAATAATTTCTGTGAATGACTGAAAGGCTTTACTGAAATTCTTTCAATGCTTTGACGTTGCCTCAGTGGGTTTTAGAAAAAAGATGATGATGATGATGATTACTCTGTTCTGTTGCCGATGGTTTATTGGTGTTAATTGTGACAATGGATTCAGGTGACAGGCATAATTTGAAGGAAATAAACAAGGGAAATAAACCTGGTTAGTCATGAGAGCTGCACTAAATACAGGGGGAAAATACAGGTGTTTATGTGGACCATAATTGAGTATTTGATGAGACAAAGGAGGCTTTCATTCTTCAAATACCCCACTGTATATCACCTACAATGAAATGAAAACAAATTGGGCTGAAGAGGAAAAGCACTGGAGACTGAAGGCCACACAGCAGCCGCAACATACAAGCTCTGTAGGATGCACAAGTTTTAAAATACAGCTCTCTCACAAAATAATCAAGCTATAATATTTACATCCTGACAGCCTCATTGTTAAGTGTTTTAAATAAATTATGTGTAGTCAGCCCGTGTGAATCATGAACATAGTTTTCTGAGGAAACAAAAAATGAAAACTATCCTGAAAAATGTTACACCTGGCAGGTACCAGATAAAGGTTATCACCCAAGTAAGAACAAACACACTTATGATAGTTTCATGCTTCTAAGGAATTTCAGTGGCATTAAATGTAAGACTTGTAGGAAAAATATGAAACACTGAATAGAACCGAATCCAGAAACATTTCAGCAGAATATACCTAAGCTTGCCAGACATCTTGGATTGGAGTGATGTACTGTACTTTCCAAAATGACATTTATCCCAAACATGAAAACAATACAAAAAATGGCATCAGTACAAAATAAAGAACGTTCTTGAGTGGCCCAAAGTAGAATGATATGAAACTGAATCAAATTATGTGGAATGAGTTGGAGATAACTGTAGGTTCTTCCCATTTAGTTTCAAGACACAGAAGCAAATCTGCACAGAGAAAATGGGAAAATGGGTCCAATCCAGATGTGCCAAGCTGATATAGACTTGTATAAAGAGGCACTTGTATAAAGATTTAAAGGACATATCCCGATATTTCCAACTATATTTATCCTCTGAAGACATGGCAAACAAGTCCACTGCGAAGGTGGCCTGCAAAGCCTGTTTGTTTAACACTTAATCCAGTAGCTGGCTCAGACAGTGACAACTAACAAGTTTAATTTTCAAATCTAAGTTGTTTTATTCAGGACATGTCTGAGAGCTTACTCACAATAAGCAATCTGTAATGTGCCAGAACTATGCAAGAGCTCTTCTCAACACAAAGTCATATTTAGCGCTTTGAGTGCCCATAGGTAGAAAAGCGCTATACAAGTGCAGACCATTACCATTTACCATATTGTGTGGATGTAAGTGTGCTCGGGCACAGTGCAATGTGAGGGCAGAGCAGTGAGGGAGTGGGAAAGTTGTGCTTGGGCATGTTAAAGGCATAGAAACAAAGTCACATTGGCTGCTTGATCGTTTATTAAATGATTTCAACTCTCAAATACTGATTTCATTAATAGCCCCAAGAGTTACGAATGCCTACAGTGAGGCTGATATTAAATAGCAGGTTTGCATGTTTGCTACTTAAACACACGAAAGTGTCAAGGTCAACGGTTTTCGACTTGTCCCTTAAGGGGTCGCCAAAGCGTAACGGGATTCAAACCCGCAGCCTCCTAAACACACAAAACTGTATTGACTCTTAACAAAATACTAAGTTGTGATTAAATCTTAAAATTTGCAAAAGGAAAGAAACTTTGCTCGTGGAACGTATGGCAACAACTTCCATATGTGGAGGCTTCAAGGGTGAGATACAATAAGTTACCAAACATACTGTAATGCATCAAAGTTACCAAACAGAAGTCAGAGAGGAGGAGAGCAGCCTGGTTGATGCGAACCAAACACTTTGAACAAACTGCTTTCATCCTGTAGAGCTGGGCTGGCGAGGGGAGTCTCCAGCCATGTCTTAATAGATTGTCTGGTGTCATGTAGTGACATTTGAATGGATTTCCATAAACCTAACACATCAAAATAAGAGAGATGCTTCATTTATCAATAGGCTATCCATCTGCAGCAGCTTGTCCCTGTAGACGCAGTCAGACCAAGCTGCTGTGGGCGATGAATAACCAGTGTGTGTCAGTCATTCGGGAACAACACTCAGAGAGGCAAAGTGTGCATCACACGCGACTCACATCTTTCACAGTTGAACTATGTTGAATGATGGTTTAATTACCGATGCTCAAAGTACCACTGATTTCTTCTGTGATGTTAGACTATCTAACATTAGTCGCACAATTTCTTATTCCTTTCTACCTGTTATGCAGCAGGAAAGCTATAGTTCCCTTATGTGATTAATGAAACATTATGTGTATTGATTAGATTAATAGCTGGTTGTTTAATCCCAGTAATAAATCTCCTTAAAGCATTAAAAAAGTGCGCAGTTAATGTTAATGTGCTCACTTTCAAAATATAAAACATCGGGCCAAACAAAGTTACTTGAATTATAAGTTGAACAAAACAAAATAAATACTTGTGTTGCTGTTAAATGTTCAGCCAGACATGATCCGGAGTCTTAAAAATAGTGAACAATGCTCCACAATTTGCAGGATTTAAAATCAGATTCTGTCATGTAACTTAACATTTGCAATCTAATGTCAATATTTACAGTGCCATAATATAACGATTACTGGAAAATCACTTGAGAAATAGTAAATGGGAAAAAGCAAATAAAATGCCTGACACAATACTTCATCACATTGATGCAAAAGTCAAATAAAAATCTAATATTGTCATGAATCAGTGCTGCTTATTGATTTGCAGCATTTCCCACACTGATCTAATACATCCAGAGATATTAAATGGAAATCTAAGAGGCTATGAATGTTATGAAAAATAGATGGGACATAAGCAAATTTATATTGCCTTGTGTACATACGGTCAAATTGCCCACCACCAGTGTACACAAAACCCTGTAGAGGGCAAAAGCTTGTAAGAAGGAAAACAAACACTGCTTCACTTTTGACAAAATAAAAAACATTTTCTAATACAACGTATGTGACAACACAACAATTGTGTACAATTTAGAACCTTCACAGTTAGACAGGAGGCTGGTTGGGAAACCACATGAGACCAGGATTCAAACCCAGTGCAACACAATGTTTAGTGTTTTTGTTTTGCAGTTATGCAAAAATTAAAAGCTGTTTTACTAACCCTAACATCTTTATTGAACGCCTAAGCCTAACCAAACCACCATTTTGTCAAAAGGGGTACAATTTCAACAACTGATCCGTATAAGACGTCTTTGGGCGTTAAGTTGGAGGACAGTGAGTTGTGCTAAGGACGAGATCATTCACTCCACCTGTCGTAAAGTAACAAAGGGGATCATATCATCTTATGAGACAGTGGATTATCCTGGCAGTGTAGAATATCTTTGTAGCACCAATTACATGTTTTTAGACAACTTTTATTATTTGTACCTCAGAAAAAACACAAGAGGTTCAGACCTTGGGGCTCTCCATGGTGCGTACAGCTATAGGACTGTGAATGAGAACATATTATAAACACGTTCCCAGCCACATCTCAGAAAGCGGCAAAGCTAAAGACGAGCACCAGGGAGAAGGAGGTAAAAAAAATGCAGCTCCAAGGACACTGATCAGTGAAGCCTGAGGTGTCACAGGAAGTCTATTTTCCACTCCAGGTACTGTAGCTGATTGGACTTTGGAGTTACCTGTGACCAATTACCAATCAGTGCACAGTCTGTTTGACCTGCCACTCTCCTGGAGACCTCTGAGGAAGAAGGCCTAGCCGCTACTTACATACAGTATCTCTGCGCTGTAATGTTAGTTTATTGGTCACTGACTTTTTAACAGCAGTAACCGTGCAGCCTTGTACTGTCTCACCTCTTGAGAACGAGCAGTCTCACTTTCTCCCCTTTGCTCCAGTTGATGGGACTGGAGACCACCCTTCTCTTCGCTGTTTCTATATTTTCTAATGTTTGTTGAGCC
This sequence comes from Channa argus, assembly GCF_033026475.1. Classification (NCBI taxonomy): domain Eukaryota; kingdom Metazoa; phylum Chordata; class Actinopteri; order Anabantiformes; family Channidae; genus Channa; species Channa argus. The sequence goes on from NC_090197.1 coordinate 13,580,301, forward strand.
TTCAGTTGACTGAGGAATATCCCGGAGAAATATATTTTCTGTTATAGTTTGTCACACTGCCGTGGAGTCTTATCAGTAAAGCCTAGTTTTTGCTCAAATGTCAAACTACTTGTCTTATCGTCTTATTACATGGTGACAATAGCCTCGCTCACCCTTGGGTTGCTGTATTTGTGGGGAATGTCAGCAGAGGCAGTTAGCAGTGGAGGCGGACATGACACAACTAGTTGAGATTCATACTCAAGCTCAGTGTCTCATCAATTTACTGCAAGCTATTAAGCATTTATATGGTCTTTAGCATATACATATTAAAACAGTTGGTTAAAATGTCCCAGAACTTAATGACAGATAAATATGTCCAACACCGCATTGAAAAATGAACTGTTTGCTAATGAGTACGTGCACAGTAATTAACTGTAAAAGTCTTTTTAAATTCACAAGTTAATATTGCTGATAAACTTGAGTGTTTACTAATGACTTTCAGAAGCAGCAGGTTAACAAGAAACAACAAATATAGCACACAGTTTGTGTGTCTCGGCTTCAAATAACAATAATATAACCAATGCTATTTGACAAATGGAAATTAAAACACGTATTAAGGTGAATGCTTGACTTTCAAATGCCATAACAATTAGCAGAAGACATAGTTTTTAACCCTAAAGTGGCAGATTCACTACAGTATGTGGCATCAAGTAACACAGTCCTGCACTGCACACACACTCAGCTCTTGCTGCCTCCTTTATTGTTTATCTGCCCACAGTACTTTTCCATATCATCAGCAACCTGCAGAAACGTAGATTTTCCATAAAGAAAACTTTACAAAACTGGTACTTCATTGACACTGACACCCTCTGTCCGTTTCTCCCACCTCTCCCTCTGTCTCTTACTGGCCTCTTTTTTCCCTTCTATCTTAGTTCCTCCCCCCCCCCCCCCCCCCCCACCAAGTTCTTGGCAGTGCTTGGCAGTCGCCCACCTTGTCTAACTAGCAGGTTGATGTGTGTCTGTGAATGCGTGTAGTTTCTGTCTCTGTTCAGTGTGTGTTTGTGTGTGTGTGAGTGTGTTTGTGTGTGCAGTGGTCTAGACGTGGTTTCCTCTCCTGTATTTGTCTTTCTCCTCAGGCCAGCTGATCTGTTCAGCCAGGAATGTTACTGCTACTGCTGCCACACTGTTAACACATAGTCTCTGTTTCTGTGCAGCTCCCCCCCTCCCTTTATCTCTCCACACAATTTATTTCTCTTTTTCTTTATCTACACATATATGCGATTAATCTGGGTCTTTCCCCTTATTCTCAGTCTGCCTCATTTTTCCGTTTCTGTCTTTGATCTCTGAAGCACAAAGATTCATAATTTATTTTGTCTGTCTCTCTAAATGGTAATTATGCCTATCCTTGCCCACCCTCACTACTTTTACTCCCCCCCTATTGTCTTGTCTAGCTCCTTTCTCATTCTTTCTCTCCTTCTTCTCCTTTTCCCATCTTTCCTTTTCTTGCTGCAGAAAAAGTTGTCTTTCACCTCATGTATGGTGGCAAAAGACCAACACACCTACAGTAAGCATGTGTCTAGTTTTAGTCAGAAATACTAACATTTTTCTAATGTATGTAGCCTGTGTGTGTGTTTACGGAATTTAAGAACAGCTTTAAAAGCCTTTACGGTTATATTAATTGTCTGTGTGTATGTTTGTGTTAATGGCACTGCCAGCCAGGAATCAGGGTGGCACACCTCAAAGACTGGAGACAGGCAGAATTAGAAACACACACACACACACACACACACACACACACACACACACACACACACACACACACCGGATAAACTGCAGTGACCTGTTTTTCTATTTATTCTATTTATTTATTCATCTTTAAAAATTCATAATACATATTCATTCTGCCCAACCACATTTGGGGAAAGTATGACTGTTTATGTCTGTGTGCGTCACATGTATGTAATGAAATGCATGAAACATATATACATGGGGCTTTAAACACATTTAACATAATCCTGATTTACATTTGGTAAATAATGATTTGGTTTCACCCATTTGCACAGGTAGTAACTCAAACAAGAACAGAGAAGCAAAAAAGGTTAAAATTAATTGTTCTATGACATTAAATCATAAGGAGATGATAAAACAGGGATTACAGCACCAATTTAGGAGTTTAACCTCTTATTTTTAACCTCCCTTTTTGTGCACAAGGCCAAAAAATGCACTTCCAAAATAAAATGGTTGTAAAACAAATAATCAAAAAAGGTAAGAAACAGCAAAATGCAAGTTATTAACTCTTGTTACATTTTGAGAAACTGTTGCTCTTATGGTTCTTCAATCTTACATTGGTTTGTATCATTGGAATTGTAAAGTTTTCTACTTTTTAATAAGGTATAGTTGTTTTATTGAGTTGTGGTTTGGGATACACTCGTGCAATTGTGAAATTGTGATTATAAATAACGGCTGTTAAATGAAGCATCTGGAGATTGTTCATTAAAATTGAGGGTTACATTGTTGATAAATGTTATAGACCAATGCCTGTTTGATTCATGTGCCCTGGAGCCAGGAATAGGTTAGGTTATCTCAGCTTAGCATAAAGACAGGAAACGCGGTTATATCCTGATTAATTAGGATGTGCAAAAATCATAAAATTTCACAATAGGTTATGACAGACATGAGAGAGCTATGAATCCTCTTGTCCAACTTTAACTAGTGGCCACTAAATCACCGTACTTGGAAAAAATCTTTTTTCTGTATTTTAGTGACAATGTTTTGTTAAACAGCACCTGATTCTTCTAAATACTTCCTTCTCTTATTCCGTTCTTTCTTTTCTTCACTTTTTCGTTTCGTGCATCCTTGCTCCTTATTTTTCTTATCCTTTTTTCTTCACCCTGACTCCCTCTGTTCTTTAATTTTCCCACAGCTTTAAGGCCTCCAGGTTGTAAAATGAATCTTCATAAAAAAGGGAAAAAAGGTTTTTCTTTCATCTCTCCTGGTCTCACTTCAGAGATACACACCTGTGCATACTTTTTTTCACTTTTAAATTAAACTGATAATATTCTCCTTCTAGTTGGCCTTCACTATGACCTGCACTCTCCAAAGTGTGAACATACATTAAAACACATCCACACCCAGTCACTGGACTTGCATCTCACATAAATAGTCAATGTGGAAGCTGAAAAAAAATAAATAAATTGGTTGTTGAAGACGAACTGAGGAAAGAATTTAAATTGCTAAAAAGAAGTTTTGGTGTCCCAGTGTTTCTCACCTCTTGTCTGGCCTTGTAGGAGCCACACAAAGAAATAAAAGCACTAATAAGTTCTGCAACACCTGTCAGCCACTATCACCAGAAAGTCAAAGAGCTCTGCATGGACACATGTAGAAACACACACACACACACACACACACACACATACACGCACACACTCTACCTCTGCTTCTTCACTCAGTCTCCAACCATCTGGTTAACTTATCAGCCCTCTTTTTTGCCGTTGCTGTGGCAACCAAAGCAAACAGTGACTGGGGGCTGCCACACAGTACAATGCCTCTCTGTCTTTCCGTCCTTCTTCCTTCACTCTCTTTATACTCCCTTAACCGCTAAATCCCTTCATCTCTTGCTCCCTCAGCATGTCACTCCTTCTCTGCATCATTTCTTCTCTCTCTCTTTTGCTCCTTTCCCTCATCCCTCTATCTCTCATCTCTCTTCCTGTTTTATCTGCTTTCCTCTCTCATCTTTTAGTCTCTCTCCCTTGCTTTGCTAAATTTATTGTCTCTCTCCCATCTCTGAGCTCTTTTTCTTCCCTTGTCTCCCTGTTGTGCCTTCTCCTTTTCCTTTCCTCTCTCTCTCTCTTTCTCCCAAAGGCAGGTCAGCCAATCATGTTACTAAATTGAATTTCTCTTTCTGCTGTCTGCATGAAATGTAGAAAGAGTTATGGTTTGGAATGTGCAGTATCTGTGTGTCTATATCAGGGTTTAGGTGAAAATCGACAAAAGGAGATGGAAAGTGTGGGTGTGTACACGTGGACAACATTAGCATTGATCCATACTGTACCTATGTTTCTCTATGTCACTTCTTGTAAACAGCAGACAAGTGAGCATGTGTGTATTTGCTTGGCATTTTAAATTGCATTTTAAAGTGTGGTATCTGTAATACATGTTTTAATTTCATCTGAAAGTGTTTCAGTGTGACTTGGATTTTAGAAAGAAAATGTTCTGAGCTGTCACCAGTTGTCACCAACAACACAAAAAAACATATTTTTTTCTAAGTGATTACAGTTTTCTTTATATTTTGTTGATTACAATCCTTTGAAGTAATAAGCTTTACTGTTTTATAAGCATGATATGCTCATTCCTGGGCATCTAAATTTACATATTTCAAACTCCACCAACATAATTGTGGCGTAGTGTAACCGTGTCTACGCATATCCAATACTATTTTCTCGCCTTTTACAATGTGGTCTTATAATTCTCATTTACTGGACTGTAAAAGCTGGATTCTGAATTTTAAAAGTATTTACCATCTGACTCAATTTCAGTTCAACACAATGTTGTGAAGACATTTTGGCCAGGCATAAAGCGGAGATAACATTGCTAGGATAAGCTCAGCCTTCCCAAAATAATCAAGGAAATATTCTCCTAAATGTATTTGTTCATTTGGGTTTGCTGATTGTTGCCAGACAGCCGTGCGATTATGGGTGACCAAACACATTGTTTACCTTTATTAAATCATGTAAATAACAAAGCAATGCTAAAAGATAATCACACACATCCCTACACTGAACTCATCAGTTTGAACTCAGTTTTCTGCTAAAAAGGAGAATTTCTGTGGCTCATTAATCCTGTGTCCTGATTTTATTTCCAGCTTTTTCTTTTGTTTCATCAGTTGTTCTTTTTTCTTCTGCAGTTATTTAAAAAAAATAAAAATAAAATAAAACAGCCTTCACAAATTGTTGAGGCTTTGGGGCTAGATTACAATTAGGAGTCAATGGTAATGATCAAAATAAGGGTGGGGGCTTAGGAATTTATGCTAATGAGAGTCCTCACAACAATACAAATGTGTGTGTTTGTGCTCAACAATTTTTTTCATTCTGTACTGTAGTTCATTGAAAAATAATTTGGGCACAGTATACTAAAGATGCAGGCTTTATAAAGAAAAAAATAAATGAGGATGTAACGGGTCACTGATTGTTTGCTTTGTGAAAAACTAAAGAAAGTGTTTTCAAAGTCTTTTACACTTAAACACTTAAACTTAGTCTTAGATAACTAGATTGGTATCAGTGTGGTGACATTAAAGGTATAATTGATACAAATTTGTGCAAAAGATTGCATCACCCTCAATAAATAAATTAATTAAAAATGAGTGGATGCAATCTTTTGCACCCATCAGACTGGCCTTGACGATACGCATGCTGTGTTCTCTTCTGAGGATTAACATTGTAACTGAATATGATCCCATATTTGAAGACTTGCTGGTGGGTTTCCATGGTTATATACATTTCTGAAACAATAATAACAAAGAAGTCTTCTGATGTCACATATGTGCGTCCATTGACAACAAGGCTGATGTGATGAAGCGATGTGTCACATTTTGTACTGTGAATAATTAGTGGAATGTGTTTATTTATACAGTATATTTTCTGAAGGTTTTTTTCTACCTTCGAGATTGTTGATTGTAGCTGCACTGCGCCACTGTGTTTTGCATATTTGCATGCAAACTTAGGTGTGTTTTTCCACTGCCCTTGCCCAAGGCAGTGTATATGCATGTGTGTGTGTGCGTGTGAGAGTGATGGATGTGTTAGGTGAGCAGGTTAATCTCTTGCTAATGTAGATGAATTGTCCACAGCCCATGTTACATAAAAAGTGTAAATGTGCCCCCCACTCCCTAAACACACACACACGCACACACACAGATGAATTATCCCAGGGACAGAAATCTTTAGACACACACCCACACACATTAACTGTGGATAAATTGTCACTGTACCACACAAAGAACACGGAGCAGAGCAAGGTGAAAGATGCTGGACAGCCAGTGAGGCAACATGTGTGCGTTTGAGTGTCTTTGTGTGAAAAAAAGAATCAGAAGATTTGTGCTGCAAAGGAATTGACTTTTATTTTTTACATTTGTACCCATCTGTTTCCTTTTGTGCATCTAGCTGTCATTCTTTCTTTGTATTTCTTTGGGATATAGAAATACCTGAGTGCACACATGCAGTGACTCATTGCCACTGCTCTCGTCTGTCAAAGTGCACCCAATGTGGGGTCTGGAGACTGTCATTGGTGTGTGGGCGTGTGTGTCACTGTGTCACGGGGCACAGAAGGAGGACTTAATTTGGACGCAGAGCTCAGACTTTCTGCTCCTCTGGCTTTGACAGACAGACACAGAGAACAGTAGGACTTTGAAGTCGCTCTGCTCAGCTGAACAGAGCTGCTACCAAATGGGCGTCTTGCCACCTGTTGATGCTCCCACAGAAAACCTCATCAAGACTCCTGCGAGTTGTGTTATTGATGCGAGGAGCTGCTTTCTTTGAGCCAATCACTGTGGGCGAACCCACGACCTTCATATTGCTCAACTCCTCTGTTTGCTGAGCAAAGATTAGTCTTTACAGTGTGACAAAATTCAGCTAATACAAAATAAATGGAAAAAGTTTCTTTTAAAAGGAACAATGTTTGTATTTATGTCCCTTTTCCTATAGAAGTATATAGTTTTAGTTAACAAGCAACCATCAACACTTAATTCTTAGTGATTTTCTGCCATCTGTCTTTAGTTCCTGCTTGTTTTAGATGAAGTGAAGTGTTCAGATGGATTTAGGTCAGGTAATTGACTTGGCCTTTGCAGAAAATCCCACTTCCTTTAAAAGTCTTTGAATGCCGCGGGTCATTGTCCATCTGCATGGAGAAGCACCGTCCAATGAGCTTTGAAGCATTTGGCTGAATCTGAGCAGTTTGCTCTATTTGCCAACAGTCACATCATCGATAAATGTGAGTGTGTTTGTGTTTGGCAGCCACACATCCCAAAGTCACAACACTGCTTCACAGATGGGGTGGAATGTTTTAGATCAGAAGCCGTTTTTTCTCTTGTGTATGCTCCTCCCTTACCACCAGTTTTGTGTTGTGTGGTGATGTTCCATCTTATTTACTGTGCAAACTGCGCTTGAATGTGTGATGATTTGTATTTATTATACTACCTCAGCACTTTTGCTCATTAATGATCCCACAAATTTGTTCCAGCTTTTGATGGTGTTCTCTAATTTTCCTCTGATTTGGCAGTATTTCTGTCAAAAACTCTGACAAGCAAAATAAATCTGTTTCCAAAGAACATTGCAGCACATAAAAATGCAACAGGTAAAGTGATTGTGTTTTTTTTTTAACTAATGTAAATGAGCTTCTGAAATTTTGAAGGCAAAATTTGAAATTCACAGCAACCTGGAAAGTTTCAAGAATTTGGCTGACGAATACAAGACGACTATATGCGCTTTACCTCACACACAAAGCTTTGCATACATTTACATTTACATTTAGTCATTTAGCAGACGCTTTTACCCAAAGCTACTTACAAGTGAGGTACAAGGCAAGCAAACGTTGTTGAACCTATTGGAAAAATATACAAAATACTAGAGAGGAACTACATTTGTGCATACAAAGGAGAAAATAACAATATCAAGACTTTTGCTGGTCTTTCTTTTTAGTCCTCCCTGTTTTAATTTAGGGATTTTTGCTACTTGTTCTGCTTTCTCCAGTTTTACTGAGTTTGTGCGTCCATAATAAGAGTAACACAAATGATTCAATGAAATTTAAAAAATTGACAAGAAGTAGTAATGTTATGTCATTATTTACAAAACAACTTGCCAGAAATTAAGCAATTGTCCGCAGTAATTTTTACACCTCCTTCAGCTCCTCAAGGCTTGAATCTCAGCACAGTCCTCTCAGTTCTTAGACATGCATGCCAGGAGTCTGTAGAAGCTCCAATAAATTTTGAGTGCTGCATCACTATGAATGACTAGTGCTGATTCAGGTGACCGCCTGCCGCCTACCGGGGATGCAGAGCATGACTCAAACAAAGGTTTAAGTAATAAAGTTTAAGTTTAAGTAATAAAGTATCTATCTATCTATCTATCTATCTATCTATCTATCTATCTATCTATCTATCTATCTATCTATCTATCTATCTATCTATCTATCTATCTATCTATCTATCTATCTATCTATCTATCTATCTATCTATCTATCTATCTATCTATCTATCTATCTAACTATTTTAGTCCCATCCTGCACCGTTTAACTTAATAGTTTAAAATTCAGAAAGTTTAAAAAGAGTCAGATTTTCTATAGAAATGCACAAGCTTCCTGAAAGAACCGCTCACCTCCAAACTAAACTCCATAACCTCAAATTCGATAACTTTTTGACCTTTTGCACTTCCAGCCCATTAATCTGATAAAGCTACTACAGCACATAGTGCCCACTGCTTCACACTTTTTTTGTCCAAATTTCTTTTTTTTATGAACGTGTATTTTTCTTGTAGTCTACTTTTACACCTGGCACCTGGCTAACAAATACTCAGCAAACAGTGATTCGAAGGCAAACCCACATCATCAGATTAATATTCACTGTAATCTCTTTATGTAATTTTTTATGTAGTTATGGAAACTTAGTCTGAGAGCAAATATATATGGATCTACTGTATCCATTCCAACGTGCTTTCTTTTATTTTAGTCTCTCCTTTAGCTTGCTTCCTCTGTCTCATGCCCTCCTCTCCTGTATCTCCCTGTCTGCAAATAATTTATGAAAAAAGTCTTACAGTTGGATATTATCTGGTTCAAGATTTTCAGCAACTTCTTTCCTCTTCTCTCTCACAAATTCTTCTTCATATACTGTCTCTTATTCCAAAGATCCTTTTAACACGGCCATTAATTCCTAATCCTTTAACATTAACCATAGTCATGCCTTATGTTTTATGAAATGTCATTGTAACTCTGTTCCCTAATGCTAACAGACTTTCAGTGTTGTAACTTTAACACATCACTATTCTAAAGTAGCTAAAATTGGCATACACACACTAACACACACATACAATATGCAGCGCCTATATTTACCCCCTGCTTTTTTGTTGTATGTATTATGTAAGATCTGTTTTCACTCTAACGTGGCTTTTATTGTAAACTGTAATAGTAAAAATTTTAATGGTTAAAAAGCCAAATTACATCAACCATTTTTTCAATGTTGTAAAAAAATGAAAGGGTTAAAACTTCCAAAGGGGTGAACAGTTCTTTTAAAAACTTAATGTGATCCTTCTATAGTTATGACGACACTCGTTGACATACTGCAGTCTTTTATCCATTACCCTAAACTTAACAATCACGAAAATCCAAGACAATTCATATTATCCTGTGGTTTGTACAAATTCTGGCTCAAGGCAGGAAGTTAAATAGCATTACATACATTCAACAGTAGTCTGTACTACGCAGACCTATACTGTCACACGCACACACATACACACACACCCTAATGATACATATATGCAGTCACATTGTAGTAGTACACACATACAGAAAAGGAAAGAAGACAGTTAATACACTAGAATGATACCGTGGAGAAGATGCATCAGCAAAATGCCAGAGCTTGTAACACATTTTTGTCTTAAACTACAAGCCTCTTTTTGGGTGCCATGCTGTATCTTACCCCCCCGACGTACTGATTGTTAGACCAAGGTGGGTACTTTACATTAAGAGTGAACTGACGTCAGATCACCACTTTAGCTTATTGTTTCTGTGTTTTTGAATTTAGTGCTTGTGCCATATTTCTGCTGCTCAGCTCCAGCAGATTCATTCCACAATCTCTCTTTGATGTGTGGAGGAAAGCAACACATGGTTATCTCCATAGAACAGGCTTTTCACTCCAAGAGACAGAAACTTGAGAATCAAAGGGGTTTGAGATTGGTTCAGCACTGCTTGCTCATTTATATAAACACTGGGCATCACTGGAGACAATGATGGACACTTTGTTTTGAGGAAACACTGCACAAAGAATTGTGATTGCTCTTACTGTATTCCATGCCAAAATCATTCAAATGTCACACAAAATGAAAAACTAAATACAGAAATCTGCACAATACATAGCTTTAGTATAGATGTGGTCAACAGTGCAACAGTTTGTACAAGAGTTTCTTTGACTTTTACGCAAGATGTGCTCATTAGGGTTGTTGATGAGTGCTTTATATTGCTGTTTAATAATGTCCCCAGATTGCTGCTTGCACATCTACCTCCGTGATTACTCAGGTTCAATTGTCTCAGCTCTTAGAAAATATGGATATAAACCCTTGATGCCAGATGTTGAGGAAAAAATGATAGGTTGAATAACGTGAGTGTGGCAGCATGCATATCCATTTAGCTGTTCGTGAGCATCTCATTAAAACTATCACAACCTCTTGCTCACTCTGCTCCCAGCACATCGATTATCATGCTACACATATTAGAACCTCAAGTAGGTTATGATTATTTTTTTTAAATAATCATAAGTGTGTTTAATTGAAATGGATGCAATGGAGGAATTTAAAATTCACTATAATGGCATACAGAGGTGAAAGTGCTCTGTTCTTTCTGAAATAAAATTTAGGCAGTTTTAATGCAGACCTGCACACCTTTGGTACGCCATAGAATAAAACTAATCAGCTGTGAAAAGAGCTCAAATGCTCTGCTTGCTTATCTACAAAAATGTTCTCACATCGCTTGAACAAAATAATTGGTTGGTTTATTATGCTGTTTGGTGTCATTGTGATGGACAAGAGAAGCAAGAGTGTTGTCTGATGAAATGAGTAATACAGTGCATTTCAAAGTGTGGTCAAGGCTGATGAGACGTATTACCATGTTCTTTCATATCAGTCACATCAGCTCTATATTCACAGAAGAAAAAGAAAAAGAAAACACCAGCATTCCTTTCATTAAACATCAGTTATATTGTGCTTTAGCTTTGCTGCATTTGAAAACTAAAGATGTTTGCTCATGAAGAGTGGGCCAAACTCACTTTCAGATAAACTTCTCATTAGGAGCCACAGGACATTTTTGACGGTAGTGAATGCTTCAGAAGGGTCTTAACATACAGCAGAGTATTCGATTAATGGTACAGTTATTTTCCCCACATGCCGTTTGCATTTGTTCTAAACAATGCATCAAAAACTAAATACCCGCATTTTGAAAAGTCTTTCTGCGATTGTTGTGGCCTAAAATGACTCATTTTGCAGCGGTTTTCTACAAAAAACATTATGATGCAGGTCACAATATTTTTAGAATACTGTGGGCAAAAAAAAGTTGTAATGATTGTTATATGTCATTAACAGTGAAAGGCAACCTGTTCCAGCGGGAACAAACCTCACTGTTCTCACTGTTCTCATTGACACACTAATGCAGTAATGTGTGTATTCACACAAAGACACACAGAGACACGCACACACACGAAGACACACACACACACACACACACACAGCTTGTCATGCAAATAGCCTAGCATACTTCTATCGTTACCACTAACTATAATCTCACCTCAATTATTTATGATATTGATGTAACTACCTCTCTTTGCCTTGTCTGTTATCACGTTTCAGCCATTCTCTGGGTGTTTTGTGGTAGAAAACTGAATCTGGTTGCAGACCTATCCTGGAGGTTCTGACAGCCTCCTGCATATTAATAGTGGCTCCCTGACACCCACAAATTGAATACAATATCCTGGAAGTCAAATATTTTTCTAGGTTCTTGCCATAAGTAGTCCTATCATTTCCCTTTGTGTACAGGTTTTACTCTAAGAAAGCCGCAACACAAAACTCTGAGCAGCTGCTCTGGCTTGATGTGTTCAGGGACAGTACAGAGTGTAGGTCCAATTTGCAGAATAGGTGAAGTGATTGAACAAAATTGCAAGATCACAAAAATCCTCTGGGATAAGTTGAATTTGTGTAAACTGTTGCAATCACAACATCATAAAATCATGGAGGGTATTTATAAATGATTAATAAAGAGCCATAATACTATCTCTTAAATTATAGTTTTTATTATAAGAAAAGGCCACTTTATTCTTAATAAAATTATGATTCTTAATTATTTTAAATACAAAAGCTTTTCATTCCATTCATGTGATCTTTAATTGAGCAGGGAATTATCTAATTCATATAATTTCTGTCAACCTCCATCTGGGGTGAATAGCCACTTCAACATAAGAACATAAGAACCTCCAGGTTGAAAATCAGCGCTCTGAAACCAAATGGTTATGATTCTGCTGCTGGCAGTCAAATCATTGTCTAAAGCAGCGGGAGCCGTGTTACAGGTGCAGATAATTGGGTTAATAAAGAGCATGCTGATTCATGATTGGCTCTAGTTTGCAAGAGGAAAATGAGAGTTTCTGGCATATTGAGGTGAAAAAACAAGTCTCTCTTCTAAAAAATATAGTTACACTAAATGCAACTAGTTTACAGTCTACAGTTATGCTAAATGCTACTAGTAACACATTTTGAAGGAAGCATAAATTATTGCAGTGTTTCTAGTTTACGCAGTCCAAAGTTCCCGCGGTGCCCAGAAGTTGTAGGCATGAGACCAGGTGGACTGCAGCACTCTGATACCAAAAACAACTCCGGACTCCCATTTTTCCCACATGTTGGTAAAGCAGAAGACTACAGTAAGATTTGAGAGCGACTGGATAAATCTTAGTCAAAGTCAGCTCATATTCCCAGTTGTGATAAAAAGCTTTGACTTTGACTAAATATAAAGTAACAACTCCACAGATTAAATGGGAAAATATATTGTTCACCTATGGCCTTTAGTAGTGTTTACTGGTCCCTGTTACCATGACAGAATCATTGGTCTGTGTCTCCTAAACCTATTACAAATTGTTCAGAAATAAAGCCATTTACTGTATTGTCACAATGAATTTGAACATGATTATGTTTAGAGGAATGATCATGTTTATGCTTCAGAAGGCCATGTCCATTTTGGGTTTATATTTTTTATTCTGTTCCTCTACTTGCATTGTGTTGGATGATTTACACTTCCAACACTTCCTAAGCCCTGTTGTATGTGAACCTGTTAATTTTAGCTCTTTTCTCCAGAGAAAGTTTCTGTGAGCTGCAGGAAAGTCTAAGGAACCTCTTGTGACAGATTCAACAGAGCAGACAGAGACAGAAGATTTTGTTTTTGTGTGGTTTCTCCTACGTATCTCCAGCTCACATGTTTTTACATTGGCAATGTTTTATTAACCCCCATCATTGCAACTTTAGCCCAAAATGAGCACTGACTATCAAATAAGGTATACCATGGTAAAATCTAATGTTTTTTTACCTTTCCATCGTCCCTGGTGTCGTCCCGACTTTGTATCACCTGTATTCTACCTTTGCTTTCGTCATTACTGCTGCAGCCTCTCTAAGCTATTTTTAATACTTAAACTTAAAATGTTCTGCTTGAGTAGATGCTGATCTACCAGCAACTGCCAGTGTCAAACATAAGGCTTCAGTTTCCAGCAGTGAATATTGTGGGGAAGGAAACATTAAACATGACCTGATCCATTTAATATAATTGACTCAGGAATGTAAGAACATGGCCTGGAGTAATAAAGTAATCTTCCTCATTAAACTCTTTAAAGCATCTACTGAATTATTATCTTTGCAATTCTGTCTACATTCCTCCGGTTTCTTTCTTTCGCTTTTCATTTAGCTATGATGCAAAGTATCATCCTAATTTATAATTTCTCTTTGAATGCAATACAAAGAAAGACTGCATATAGAATTAATAGTGAATACTTATGAAGCATATGGGAGAGGGGAAACCGAGCGATTGTGAAAAGTAAACTGAGAGAGAAATGTAATTGTATGTGTACAGTGGTAATAGGACTGAGCAGCATTTGACTTTGACTCTTCCAAAGACTTTGGCTGTTTTTCATCATAAGCCACCTGCAGCTGGGAGCTTGCTTCTGAGAGAACAAATTAATTTAGTTTATTTATCTGTGCAGCTGACTCAGTAGTGAGGGACATATTGTCCTACACAAAACCAGAAAAACATGATACAATTTGTCTAGTTAACCTTTCCATCCCCTCCTTTTTTTCTCTTTAGTAAAACCATAAATATCAAGCTAAAGGTGAGATGAAACACCTGTTACAGTGGGAGAGTGAGCTGTAAAGAGCCAGAGGATGAGTACAGGAGTACAGAGGAAGAGGTAACTATTGAGAAATACACAAAAATGGATTCGCAGAGACGAGAGGAAAGAGATGGAAATGTATAAAAAAATTAACTCAACAGTGGTTATTGAACTTCTGAGTCATTAAAACTGAAAATATAATTAGCACAACTTCTTTACATTATTTTTTATAGATTTGTAAATACTGAGCTTCAGTAGAATTACAGTGGGGTTATGAGAGTGAAAGTGAGACACTGAGGGTGAAACAAACTGTAAAAACCCTTTAGCAAACTGAGAAAAGTCAGGTTTCATATCTTCAGAGCAAAACCACATTGTCTCTTTAAAAGCCACTTGACTTGACTTGTCATTAATGTTCTGAATAATTGAAGGCAGTAAAAAAAATTTCATCAATTACGGGCAATTACCTTTAGTTACCTCAACTACGCTGTCTATTGTTCTTGTATTGTTCCTTTTCATTTTTCTCTTTTTTTGTCTTTCCCCTCATTCTTTCTCTTTTTAATGTTTCATCTTGATTCACTTTAACTTAACGGAATTCAGCAAGTTTTCAAACATGTTTTCTTGACCTGACTGTCATAACAAGACTAATATGGATATGGATTAACAGAGTAACAGACTATAAATAAAAAAATAAATCAATACAAAATCAGGAGCATTGGTTTATATTATTATAACTATTAGTTAATAGGGAGTTTAGGCAGCAGAATGTGTACTGTATGCAGGGAAAGTTTCCTACACTTTCTAGAGAGATTTACTGATTTCTTCCTTTTTTTACCAGTGTCAAAAACGATCTTTGCATGAGCCGATCGCACTTCAGCAGGCATGATTTCTGCTATGTAACAATCCATTTCTGCAAATGCTTTAGTGTTATTATGTCATTTTTGGGCCATTTATTCAGATGCACAATAATAGTATACTTTTGGTTTCACTCCAGTAGCAATTAGATTTTTTGTGTTTGAACACCACCAAAGATCTGCTCCTGTTAGTTTGTGTTGCTTGTTTTTCATCCATCTCAACCCTCACGTGTTACAGCACTGTATGATGCTGCACCAGTAAAGTGTCACATACACATTTACTTTTGAATGTTTTCTTTAAAAGCATAAACTTCAGCAAAACATTGTTATGTTATTTTCAGCTGCTCTGGAGCCATCTGCTGATAATGAAATCAAGATGAAGTGACGGAAGGTGTGGCTGCTTTTAAGTGGCACCACTGGAGTGTGAACTGTTTGCTGAAGGTTTTGATCTCATAACAAGTGTTTGTTGCCTGTTCCAGCAAGAACTGTAAAAGGGACGAGACCACAATTTCTCTTGTAAGGTTTTTTTGTAGTTTCATGTCATTGTTAGTTTTCCTCAAAATATACTTTTCCAGTGGTAATAAAAACCCATCTCATATTTTGATTAGGACAAAGCTCATGACGATAATTTCATAAGGGCTTCACACTAAAATGTCAGTCCATTATTGCCAGTTATGAAATGTGACCACACATCGTTTGGCCTTTTCACTGTGACCACAGTGCCACCTATTTTCTAAAATTGTTGGGGACAAAAATAATTTTTAGGAAGAAGTACATTCTTACTAAAACACAAAATGAAACAAAACAAACAAAAAAATATACACAATCATCAAAATGGATGTACAACATCCCAAAATAGAAAACAAATGACTAAAAAAAGAAGAGGACGGGGGGTCTTTCCTCTATCTGTGCGCAGGGGCCCATTTTCTAATATTCTGTGAATGGCACAGATATAAATAATAAAAAAAATGATGGCTGTGTGTTACTAACCTGGACAGCAATGTTTTTAGTAACACGTGTGGTTTTCCCACTATGACAACACGTCAGCTCCCTGCTGAAATGGGAACATATATAAAAGAACGTTCTGACGTTTTGAAACAGTAAAAGTTCAATTTCCTTTTCTTTTTCCTTTTACAATACATGATGTATTCTCTTTGTTCCATCTGACTTTGATTTAGTGAACACACCGAACACATTCTTTCTCCTGCTGTCCATCAATGAATGTAGATCTAAAATTCTTTCCTGCATTGGCAGGTACAGTATGATATACGAATAAAAGTAGCGCTGCATCTCAGCTTGTTTTCTATGGCTACGGTGATTGTAATGCTCCTCTGGGTGACGTCATCCGGAGGTGTTTTTCACCTAGAAGTACAGTAATATTTTTATATTGGGGAAGGTAGAGGGAAGTTTTATGGCCTTCCTTTACATGTACTACTCAAACTAGACCCAAAAGAAGCCAGCTCAATAAGAGTAAAGGCTTCCTTTAACATGAACGTGACTAACAAACAAACTATTCAGAGACATTCTGAGAAAGAAGTATGAATAGCCCAGTGTCTTATTCCTACAAGTTATGCACCTGTCTGACATCATCGTAAACCCTAAAAATGTCTCCATTAAATTGTTATTTGTCCCTTGTATTTTCTGTGCTATGAAGTGTTCATGTCCTAATGCTATCACCCACAGTTACTTTGTTATTTGAGCTTAATGTTATTGTTGAGCCAACAGAGAAATGTGCCTGTATCCCTGGAAAATCTCACTCACAAATTCAGCCTTCTTTTCAGCACCACCAAAGCAGCTTAAGGATTTGTCTTGCAGCTTGAGGATTTATGACCTGATGGCATAATAAAATAAAGATAGCCTTGTTCTGCTGTTTCCAAGCTTCGAGAGAGTCTGGCTTATGTTCACTCTCATGAGCTAAGATCATTGGAAAGTGAATGACTCGGTGTGATACTGCAGTTATCCTTTCAGTCATTTTCACCATGTCTGTCATCTCCCTGGACAGGTGTCAAAGGTCAGAGAAGTTCAGCTGCAGCTGTAAAGCAAACTTTCCCATGCAGACAGGTGTTGACATATCAGGAAGTTGGATCATATTGGAGTTCTGTTCTTGTTTCCCCCTGCTACATTCTCCAAAACGCACCTACACCTCCAGGACACACTGAACCAGCACCTCAGGGAGTCTTCTTGGCCTGGGGCGTCTTCCCCAAACCTCAGAAAAAAAGGAAAACAAATCACAGGACAGTTGTAACCTTTGGCTGACTTGTATTTTTACCTACAGATCATAGATTTGATTCATTTAAGCAGCTCATTCTCATCTATTTACAAGTCTTTAAAATGATTTTTATCCTGTAAAAAAGAAAACACAGAACCCTAAAGCCCTCTATAACTAAGCATGGCTTTCACTATTTTTTCATTTTTATTACTTTTGGTTTAAATGGGGAACTTTACAGCATGTTTACATAAAGCTTATATGATCCAAACAACCACAGGTGTTTTTATTTATTCTGATTATACAGTTGCAAGAAAAAGTAATGGCACTGTTTGCAATTTCCTGGTTTTCTGAAGTAATGTGATCTGATCTTCATCAAAGTCACAAAAAACACAATATTTCTAAGCTGATAAAACACAAGCAGTTATGATCTTGCATGTTTTTCTTGAACATACCCATTAAACGTACAATGTAATGGTAAAAAAAGTAATGGCAACAGTGTTTCAACAACTGGCTGACAGCAAAGGCCTAAAAAAACACACTTTGCTGTCAATTAGACCTGCACAACATTCAGGAGGAATTTTGGATCCGTGTTACAGAGCTGCCATTGTCCTGTGGCTCAGCCACAGGACGTCTGGTGTGAACTGTTCTCTAGGTTTGTTCTACATCACCTATAATGGGTTGGAAGAAGTCATACTTCTAACTCTAAAGTACTTGAGTCTGTGCACTACTACCACCTCTGGTTGTATTCACTTGCCTTGGTAAATTGATCTGGCATTGACAAAAAAGTAATGTTGAACAGTTTATTATAAGAGCAACTGAGGTTAATGACAAAGTATTGGATGAGAAGCTGTACATTTCTAACCTGGATCTCTATTGTTATCCTGCTAACTCCCACATGCTGTTCTTACAATGCTATCCACACAATGACCTTGTTCCACTTGCTTTTTGCCTCTGTGTGTGTGTGTAATTTTGGTCAGGCTGTAGTGGCTCGAATTCGGCAGAACATGATGAGGAAACTGAAAAAAGGGAAGTACTTGTAAGTAGGAACACAAGAGCTAAACTCACTAGGGGACAAAGATTTCTCTGTATTCTCAAGCACACACAGGAGTTCAGACACTCAGGAGGTAGGAGGAGACCATTAGGGTTTGGGTTTGTTTTGTCTGGTTGTTTTACTGCTTGTGACGTTTGCCCTATTAGGATTAACACATCGAGATCTCAACAAACTCATTAGTGCTTCAAATCAGAACATGAATTGTATGAGACATTATTGGTTGTTTCAAAATATTAGAAAGTTGCACATAATCAGATTAATCAGGAAGGTGCAGCTGGATCAAAACAGCCATGTGCTAATGATACGGACAGGACACACAGAGGAAATGTTTTTCAGCTGTTGATTGTAGCCATTTTTCTCTGTTCTTTTTTTTTTTTTTTTATACTGTTGCATTTTGAATAGACAACACACAAAACCTTTGAAGCCTTCTGGGCCTTGATCAGTATTTTGCTGGTTCAGAAGTTGCATTGACTTTCCTCATTTTGACACATGCATAAACATTAGGCTGGTGCTCTGATCTAGTCAGCTATAACAAGCCACAAACCATCAATGTTCACCAACAAGGTGGATATAACTAACAAGTCAGTGAATTGGAAAGTCTGCTCTAATGCATCCTTTGGGCTTGAATTGTTTCAAGGTTTGACAAGGAGGATGTCTCAAATTAGGAAAATAAAATGCAACTCTCCATGCTATAAAAAGAAGAAACAGGATTTTGACTGGGGCATATTGTTGTTGTCAAGTGTTGTCTCTGGTGGCCGCTGTTCACAGTAACTGACAAAAATGATGAACACCGATGAGGCTAATTGATACCAAAAGCTTCCCTGTAGAGAAATGACTAGGAGCAGCATCACTCATCTGCACCCTCTGAACTACCTGTATCTATACAGCCCAGGAAGATGTACTTCTGTGCTCTGCTTGAATTTTGTATCAGGAAGGACTTTTTCTTCGGTGTCCCCATATATGCTGTATATGGCTCTGGGTGTTGTACCGGTGCCTCCATGACAACATTTGACAAAAACTCAGCAACAGACCTGTGACCAGTAACAACCTGTATTGTGCACCGTCGCAGTCATCACACACCAAGGCGCACAAGCACATTTATTCTTTCTATTACAGCTGACTGTGTTTGTGTGTGTGTGTGTGTGTGTCTGAGTGTGAGTCAAGAAAAACACTGTTGTGTTTGTGTAACAGTTAATTTGGCATGTTTGGAAAATGTGTGTATAAATATCTTGGTACCTTGGACAGGCTGCTGTAGTTAGACACAAATTATAGTTACAGCTGTGACTGTGTGTGTGTGTGTGTGTGTGTGTGTGTTACAGACTGTATTTATAGTTATAGGACAAGGTGAACAGAGCACACCAATGCACAAACACACAAACACGAAGATAACTATACATTAAACGATTTTCTCTCAAACACATACTCTCCTACACACACAGACACACACACACACACACATAGACACACACATACAATATTTTACAGGTGACAGTAAGTTAGCTATCTATCATTGCCATGTAGTGCTAGTCAATACTTGTCGGTATTGGACACATACATCATTGGCAATGAGCTGCAGTGTCTGTGTGAGTGTGTGACTGTGTGTGCGTTGTGTCATTGTAATGGGGACACAGATCACTGACAGCAGGTCGTGTATATCTGTGTATTTGAGAGAACTTGTGAATGTTTTGTTCGTTTCTCTTTGCGTGATATACTGACTGCTGACTACTACTGACTAATAACTAGTTTTATTATCTGTTGAACTGCTGATGGTTATTTTTATTACCTGTCTTGTCAATCAAATGTCAAACAGTTCAACATCAAGGTATTTTTTGACTAAAATATTACTTACAGTAAATGATTAATTCATTGCTGCCCTTCAGGCTGCATTATTAATCGACTAATAATTTTCAACTTCTTCATATTTAAAATTGAGAAAAAAAATCTACTTTTTGTTGAAATATTTAATAAAAGCAAATGGGAGAAGTGGAGCTTTGTTTGGAGAAACTAATAACATATTTTTGATTTGAAAATTAGGGTTCAGCTTAGTCACGCCGATACATTTCTGTTCGGGTGTATCGCCTCTTCACTGCTCTTAGTTGTTACTATGCAGAAGGAGAAGAGAATCAAAACACTTCCCTCTGCATCCGTATCAGCAGAAGTGACAGGTGAAACGTGCCTGTACATGCAGTATGTTTGAGCCTGTTACACAGATTGAGACATTTATGTAGCTGATATGGGTTTGCATATACAGGTTCTGTATGTGCAGCAGGTTAATAAGCTTCAGTTCCTAAATCATTGTTAGCACCAATCAGAAGGCCACGGCTCAGTGCCCTGAAAATCCTCTTCTGACCCTCAAATGGTCCGCTGAGAAATGAGCTAGGAATAACAAAAGCCGAATAAGCAGAGAGATGGAGGGTACTTTCACCAGGGGGAGAGTTATTTGTCTCAGAAACAACAGGCCTATTCATTCTCTTTACCATTTGCCGAACCATTTCACCATGCAATAGGAATAACAACAATGAATAGTGCAGTTCTTCACAGATGCAAAAGCAGATAAATAAAATATACGGCGATGCAATACCTAACAAGACGCTCCACCCGGAAAGTGGGCTGGCAGCCAGGCCGTTTCCGCTCCTGGACTGGTGGAGTGGAGGGAATGAGAAATGCTCCAGTGTCTCCCAATGGTTATAGTCAAAGCTTCCCATCCAGTGTGGCACAGCCGTGGAGCAGTATTTACAGTACTTTTTCTTTGTAATTACACAAGGCCATTCAGGCGAGTGAAGTCCCTTGCTGTCCCATCATGCTCCACGTTTGACTTTGAAAACCCTTTTCACTGCCTTTTTATGACATTTTCTGCAGCAACAAAGCTGACAGAACAGAGCAACAAAGCGCTTCTAAGAGTAAACACGGGGGCACAATATCTGCAGACTTTTACAAAGATACAAAAGACTTGACCGTCCCTCAAAACTGGCTCTGCAATTATACACGTGTACCAATAGATGTCTATCTTAGTAGTTTTCTGCGTTGTTTGCGGTGCCATCCTGCAATAATTAAGAAGTATCACAAGAGAGGGAGTGTTGCTGTCCTGAATGTCAACATGGTCTACTGTCATAGATATTACATTCATGCTGATAATTAGTAGAACAGCAGAACCTCCAGAACCAAGTATGATGTTGCTTTTTTTATTGTGCAACCAGAGAAAAACATGTCTGTTGAAAGTTGCTTTGGTGGTATTTGTGAATCTGTTGAGGTAAAAGCTTGATCCGACAATACACTGCTCCCTCTTTTCCTGCTGTCAGTGGAATGCCTCCATTGACAAACTTTCAGACACCGTCAGTGTCA
Organism: Channa argus; assembly: GCF_033026475.1. Lineage (NCBI taxonomy): Eukaryota > Metazoa > Chordata > Actinopteri > Anabantiformes > Channidae > Channa > Channa argus. Next base: position 13,601,843 of record NC_090197.1, read on the forward strand.
GTGACTGTCTAACACGTGGCCTTGGTGATTCAGCTGACTTTGGCACTGAGGAAAAGCCTTCATGCCACGTCCTGCAATAAGAAAAGACGTGTGTTGGGAACTGTTCGCTTTTTAATACAACTCTTGCTTGAAAAAAAGATGCTTTGGCCTGCATGTGGTAAACGGTGACAAGCTGTAAAATGAAAAAAATAGCAGAGGTGGAGTCAGGTTTTCTACTGGGATGTGGATTACATGAGTAATATTTCCAAATCTGTCTCGCCATAACAGCCTTACATGTATCCGGTTTGCTCGCCTCTACAACAGGAATAATAAATTCAATATTCCAGCCTGACACACAAACCTGCTAATATTCGCATATACCTGTGTGTTTGTGTGTGTGTGTGTGTGTGGGTGTGTGTGTTTGGTGCTCAACCACTGCTGTTTCTGATTGTGTTACACGAGGGCCCTCACTGTATTTGAACCACATGTGTTACATGCCTGCTGTTATAGTTTTACATTAGTAAAATGTGTGTCTGTGTGCGAGCGCGCGGTCGAGACGTGTTACACTAATAAAATCATCACACAGCCTCATTGTTTAAGGCTTTCAACCACAAACTTTGGCAGAGGAGGAAAGAAGGGGATGGGATGGAGAGGAGATTCTGAAGTAAAAATAATGTCCCTGTGGTTAAATGGAGCAAGTTTATCCTGTGTGATGGCAGGTTTATTTTCACCCTTATGAAGCAGACAGCTTTGTCTACTGGCAACTTGCCTCCAGCAAGGACGGGAGGTTGGAAATTGGGGTGGTATTTTCTTGTTTGTGATGAGTTTTTTTTGTAGTAGGACAACAAAAGCCAGCATTGTCATATGTTCTTACAGTGTATAGATGAGAGAAAAAAAAATCACTTTTTAAATAGTATATACAGTACATGTGGCCCCTTTTCTTGTTGTGTAATGTGTTTGTGGATGAAAAACATTCTATCCTGCTTTTGTATGAGTTTAAATTAAAAACATAGCACGTACCACTATATAAACATTTGAATTCTATGACTATGTACATAATCACATTGTTTTCAAAGCTGATTCTGAAACTATGTAAATTAAGAAATACACTGATAAAAAAAAAAATCTCCTCCACAGTTGCATATTATAGATATTTAGATCTTTTAAGAACATGATAAAACATGTAAATAAAACAGTCTTTGGTCTTGTGAGATTTTTTTTTTAAATACAAAATCCTATTTTGCGGCCTGTCAATTATTTAAGATGGGTGGATTTGTATTGCTTTTGAAATCCTTTTTAAATCTTCTAATAAGACTTTTGGGAAGATAATTATTAGAGAACTGGTTAACCATAAGACAATCTGCAATTTAGTTTGACAGGTTCAAAAAGATTTGCCTCCCTGAGCAGTATCTTGGAAATCAAAGTAAAAATTTGGAAAGTGTCTGAACATTTTACCTTTTGTCAGGGCAAGAACTCCTTTCAGACTTCAGTCAACAATTATAAATGGTGAAATCTGTGGAAGAACAGGAATAGAGCGTGAATTTCTCCACCCACGGTTGCCTGGATAGTCCATAATTCAGGGCAGCTTCAAGACACGTTGCATTTTGAGTAAAGAGCGTGACTCACTTTTTCTTGATAGGAATTAATTGCACTTTCACTCCCGCTCTTTCCACCTACACACAAGAAGCTGAAAGCAACAAGTTCATTTGTGATCTGTGGGGATTTGGTAAGGTCATTCTGGGAAATGCAGGGAAGCATTAACAAGAGTAGAAGACAGGGCGAGAGGGAGTGGGTACAGCAAACTAGTAAACTGCAACACTTAATCACAAAGTAACAGCTGGAATGGACTGAGTATCGCAGATTGATGCGAAGGAAAGAGCACCTGAGGGTGGAATTTTCCTTCAGTCATGTGGTTGACATCCACTGAGTCACAGCTCTGACACAAAGACAGTGGGGTACAAGGGGACTGCTGTCCAGCTGTGATCGCTCTGTATCTGTGTGTGGGAGGGCAATGGTGGCGGTGGCAGCACAGACTGAAAACAAACTGTACCTCTGAAAAAAATCAACAAGCTGTGACCAAATTGCTGCAGCAGTGTTGGCAAAATTAATGATGCTGGTGCAGGAAACAGACAGTACTGAAATGAATTATTTCCAATTTCACTTTTTCATGTGAACCAGCAGAAAAGTTTGGAAAGTTATTCCAAATGTGTAATCCATTACAGATTAGTGTCACAGAATCCAGAGAAGAAACTATGAATTTACTTTCCATTACACACATTTGTGCGATGCCACCAGTGTCATTGGAGGAATGACTCTTGTTTCAGTTAAATGAATATCAAGGCATATAATTATCTCTGTGCTGACAGGCTTTTGGGTAACTGTTTGGAACAGGTATAAACACATTAGACATAGTTGGATGACACTTTGTACCAACTCAAAGGGTACATTAGCCTTTAGTGTATGGAAGTCCCCAAATCACCATTGCAGTGTAATAGAATTATGACACAGACTCTTTACTCTTGTCCCCTCAACACTCTTATCTTTTTACTTTGGTTCAGTCATCAGATCCTTTGCCGGCTTTGCTGGCAGTGTAAAACAAACAGTGATTGCCATCAGATCATGAGCAGCCAAATTGGCACCTTTGTTTTATTTTATTTGGTGTCAGATTGATACAGTCTGTAAATGTATTTGTATTTGTTTCCAACATACAGTACTTATCTTATTGTTGACATCCTTCAGGATATTAGATAGTATATTTCTTTCCTGTTTCAATTAATCCAGTTTATCCAAAATTACCAAAGCATTGCTCCTGATACCTGTACCTGCTGGGCTCCACAGATTAATGTATTCTCATTAAGATAGCACTCAATGTTCAAGTTTTTTTTCAGTCTTGTGATGAGAGCAGGAATATAATACAGGGTAGTTTCTGAAAATTCATTTATCGGGCTTTTATTAAATACCTGATAGGGGCTGCTGAATAAGTAGCCCTATTTTCTGCTCTGTTTGTGTGTTTTATAACTTTAAAAGCTTCTGTCAAACATGTTAATACATTTCATTACTATGAACCTTTTATTATCCTCAACAAAAGCAGCTATTATTACTACAAAGCTTTGAGTGTCTGCAACTTAGAGCGGCTAATGGCTCTGCCGTGTGTATGTGTGTGCATGTGTGTGTGTGTGTGTTCTACATGAGTAAAATTGTAAAATATTGGCACCCATCCATGGCCATACACGGCTGTTACATACTGTGTGTGTGTTTGTGTGTTTGAAAGCTCATGGCTTTTATATAGGCTACTGGCAGGTGGACAAAAACAACAACCCCGAAGGTAAAGAAGACAAATCTAATCACATAACACAGAGGGAAACCAATCGCACACACAGTCAGAATACACAGGCTCTCTTTCTTTTTCTTTGCATACTCACAAACCTGGATATATGACAACTGTGGAAAGTCTGGGAACTGGCCGGTGTTTTAAGAAAACGTCAGTTCAGTGCACCGTTACCATAGTTCAGTAGGGTTTGGCCACAGCTCCTGTCCCTTTCCTTTGCAAATGCACCAAGATAAATAAATATGCCTGTATATTTCAGTCGTGTATTCAACTGTATTTATAGTTCAGTCCAACATTTCTTGGTTAAACCTAATAGAAAGCAACATGTTTATAATACGCCCTGGTTTTGGTCCATGCATTTAATTCTGCACAGGAAAAAAACATTTTAAGATTGTTTGAAAGAATTTAGTTGGATTTGTGGGGAGAGACATGAAACAAACTGAATCAAACAAATACTTAACAAATAAAAATAAAATTGCCACAACTGAATAAGAATAAGAAAGATCTGTTTAGGGCAGCAACAACAGATGTTAAACTACATGTAAGAGAGTGGGCTGATATACAATTGGAAAAGGGGGAATTGCTTCATAATAGCGATAGAGTTCCAATAGAGATGGAATTTGAAAAGTAAGTTTAGTAAGCATGTTCAAAAAGACCAGCCGCACGATTAAAGCATAAAACTGTTTTTCTTTGCGTCTTTCTCCATTTTTCTTTCTTTCTGATCAGAGGTTTTTTTGATCATTACAAGCCACTTATGAGACCAGCTCACACAAATATGATAAGCCCAACATGACATCCTGCACATTTTCCCATGCAAAATGGCACAAAGAAACACTCAACTGTTAGGGCATCAGAAAGGAATCTGTGGCAAGAAACCACAATTTAGGTTAACAGAGGCCAGAGAGAAATATAAAAGGAGAGGGAAAATAAAGTAGAATAAATATAAGACATCATGCAAAGTGATAATAATGTAGAAACAAAAAAGAGAAAAGTGTGAGTGGGCTAAAGAGAGATGACACTGAAACAATAAGAACAATTTGATGATTGGACAAAAAGATAACAGACAAGGTGACAGTGGAGATGAGAAGCACAGCCATCGAGAGAAACGTAGAGAACGCTGAGGGAGAGAGAGAAAGAAAGAATTATAGTTTCCATTTTCCCGTGCGTCACATAAAAAGTCTGTTCAGTAGAGCATCAGAAGTAACACGCAATGTTGCGACCACTTCAAAGAGTGGGATGAATATAAACAGAAATATACAGAGAGGGCGGGAGAAATGACAAAGATGGTCTCTGTGTCTCTGAGGCCAGCTCTTAGCAGTATGTGTATATGAGTGTGAGCGTGTGGATATTTGTATACGTAGAGTATGAACATTGGCGAGGACATTCATGGTTGAAGAGGCCGATGCATAATTATAAAACAACACAGTCACTGTAATGTAATAGAGAATGGTGTCTGTTTGACAATCTTAAGAGGATGGGATCTACTCTCCAGTGTGATCCATAAATGTAAATGAATGTCTGTTTTTTCTAGTGAATTTCGGGGTAACTAAACTGAGGGTGAAAGAGCAGAGAAGCAGCACAGTTTTGTCTCCTCAGCTGGGGAAGAGCAGGAACCTTTTCCTCTGGGATCTCTCTGGTTGACAAACTATGCAACAGAGCTGCTGTTTCGAAAACACCTCAAACGTATCTTTGGCAGAGACTGTCCTCCTGCAAAATATGAATAGATCGGTCGTTTGTTCAAGGAGGCAAAAACAACCATCATAACGCATAGCAGCTGTAGTGAACATAATACAGTGACCAAGTATTTAGACACGGGGGACTCTGCCAGGGGAAGGTCTGGTTGGTGTGGATGGATGGATCACCAAAGACCAGGAGTTTGAGTCCAGTCTGAAAAGGTTATTTGTTGTTTGGTTTTAACAAGTCATGTCGTGATGCACTGAAGTGAAGCAAAAACCACACCATTTAACACCACCAACAGCTGCCATTTTGGCACCAGTCTAAAAGACAGTGTCCTCCACATTGGAGCCTGGACCCCCTGCTTACCTGTGCAGGAGCGCTATTTCAACAAATGGATCTGTTGGTGGTATGAGATGGTAGGAACAGACTTTCTTTGTTGCTTTGTATGCTGTTACTGCTCTGAGTGACCTGGACATTTCAGCTGTACACACTATATGTATGATTCCTTTAAATGATGAAAAATGGAACTGTGACCCTGAAGCACAGCATTCTGCCATGATGTGAACGAGGTGTTTGTTTAAATATAATATGATGTTTTTCCTTCACGGATTGTTTGATTTTTAAGGACTTTTAAGAGCCTGACATTGAAAAAAATAAAAGCTAAATAATGTTGTGTGATAAAAATGCTTTTTTTCCCCCCTATCCTTTCGGCAAAAACTCACCTCCTCCGTTGTTAGCGATCCACAGCTCTAGGCATCATCAAACATTTGCTAGTTATTTTACACGATTCTATTAGTTATTCACTTGGGTTAAAAGTTAAACACACACATGCACACACACAGACACACGCACACACACACACACACACACCTACACACATATTAGTCACAAACATAGTCTTGTGTAGTGTTCAACCAGGACCAGGAGCCACTTACTGCCATGGGTCTTGCCTGTAGTCGTTCACAGCCTGAGACCCTGCAGTGATTTCTGCATTGATCTGATCTCTAATACTTGCTTCTTGCTGAACATCAGAATCTAATGCATGTTTGTGCTGGTTCAGTGGTATTTACAATTGTCCTTAAAAATGCTAAGTTGCCTTCTGTTTTCACATCAGCCCTATGTTTTTTCTACATCTTGTTATATGTTTCTCTCCTTCCTCTTTTGGCGGAATTTCACCTCACCATCATGTGATTAATCCAAAGAAATGGAAAGCTGCCCCGGTTCACTTTTTGTAAAATTACATTGCCTTTGGATATTTTGAAGTGCAGATTGTCTAAACAGACTTGTCAGTGTAAATGAGGATTTATGAAAGGTGGTCAGAGGAACAGGCTGCGTTTATCAGTTTTGAAACCAAGACCTGGCAGCTATGTAGTAATTAAACAGTTGTTATAAAAACACACTGATGTGATTTCAGGAGATTGTCTCATCAGTGAACTTCCCTGGTGGAGGATGAGAATGGGAAAAAAAAACATCAATATACAGTAGTTTATGCACTTTCTAATGTTATATCAGGTGCTTTGGCAAAAACACAAAAGAAACATCAAGTCAGCATTTGGACATAAACATTTGACCATTTTAAATCATCATCAAATTTTATCCAATGAGCTAATTGCTCTTTTTTTATTATTTATGCTCATAACTGTGAATTTGTGGGTCGTAAAAACCAAAGTAATTAGCCGAAGCATGCAAAGATCTAAAAAGAGAGAGAAACTGTGGATTTGTCACTTACACCTCATCATCATCGGGTCTGTTATTAAAATAAAGATATCAGTAAGTGGAACTTAAAGTCAGGAGCGCACTGTGAACAGTTAGGCTGTGGTGCAGCTGTGCCCTCGGGGGGCCTGGTTATACCAAACAGAACTCTTACTGATATCTACAAAGTTTCCCTCCTGCGCCTTTTCAACTATAAATCTCCATTTAATTACAAAACAGCTGCTTATTTTTACAGTATTTAGCTTGAAGTGCTTGTGGCAAATTCATTTGAATGTTCCCCCACGTGGTGCTTGAAGCATGGAGACATAACGACTGGTAAAAATAGATCTGATCACTTGCTCCATTGTGGACTCTCCAGCTCTTTAAATGGCCAAGTCAGGGCAGCGTTTTCATTTGATCAACATTGCAAATTTGAGTTTCAGCTTTAACTAAACACGAACCTCTTGTAAAAGAGCCACATGAATTTACTCCATAAGCAAATTCACTAATAGAAATGCAGATTAGCACATTATGATCCTAAAAACTGCAATGCTAAACGCTTTACCATCATATAAAGCACTGTAAACAACAGTGAATACTATAGTAAATGTCAAGATGTGCTGTCTTCACTTTGCCCAGAGGTCAGGGTCGGCGACAGTCACTGTAAATAGCAGTGAAACTACACAAACATACTTGCTGACAATATCTCTTTATTCTATTAACTCTCACTTTCTTTCTTAGACACACATGGACACACACACACACACACACACACGTGTTCGCAAACCACACACAGACAGGATGACATAGCCCAACACACACGTGCAGATGCCCACTGTGACCAGAAAAGAGCCCAGTCTAACAAACAAAAGGAACAAACGCAAATCCATTTAAACCAAAATTAAACACTTTATCATGCTTTAAGCACATTTCACTCCAGCAATCACATAAACACATAAATAAATTCTGAAATATTTTCCCTCTGCGAAACATTGCAACCATTATTGGATTATCGTTTCATCTTTTGTTTTGGTGGATCTGGACTGCCGATTTGAAATTCTAAACAGATCGGATAAAAGGATGCTTTGAAGTCTGATGACTGTTTCACTTCGGTTCTCCTCTTCTTCCCCTTTTTGTTTTCGGCTAGTTTCTGTCTCTCTTCTGTCTTTGTACCTTTTAATCTCTCTATATGGTCTGTGTTTGAGTTGAGGTAGGTTTGGACTTGGGCCAGACATCTCCCCAACCAGCTACTTACTGTATGCTTCTGGCATCAAGAAAAGTGTTGTTTTCTTCAGTATTGATCTCTTAAAGGATTCTCCCATCAGTTTTCTGTTGAGAGGTCAAGCTGGACACTTCAGCAGGGAGATCTCTCTCTCTCTCTCTCTCTCTCTCTCTCTATCTCGCTCTTTCTTCATAAACATTTATGTCTTTTTCTTTTCCTTCTTGCGTTTGCATCTCATCTTTTACTTCTGCATGCCTCTGTGCCTTTCTTGTTTTTCTCTCACATGTGCTGCGGACGTAGCACTAATTGACCATTCCCAAACATGCCATAACCTAATCCTGGTTTCTATGGTGACATAATTCAGTTCCATAGTTAGATTACTGAACAAACTAAGAATGAGGTGTGTGTGTATATATATATATATATATATATATATATATATATATATATATATATATATATATATACCCACACATAAACACCAAGATGCACACACAGAAATGTGCACTTAGTCACTTTTCCAGTTGGCATCTTTCTCCAATTGAAGTAAATAAGGAACACCAACGCAGAATCACTGTGCGTATGCACTTGTGTGTGCAGAACACCAGCGTTGATGGTTGATAGAGAAATGATGGAACTATTAAATTCATTAAAAGACAGATTCGGCAGTCATGCTTTACTGAGATACTGGTACAAACACACAACAAATACATACGTGCGCACATTCACAGACACGACACACTAAGACAAATAATCTACTTGTTTTGTCAGGAATTCCAGGCACAGAATGATTGGTTTGTATTTTTGTCCATATTTAAATACTTTGGAAAACCTCCCGTCTGTTAGAGGGACTCGTCACTCTTCACTTTTATGTGTGACTAGTGATGTACAGTGAGGTGAAGGGAAAAGTGTGACACTGATTTAATCCTGACTACTCTTGTTAATGTGTTGAAGATGACGAATATACTGTTGCTCTGTCATGGCAGCAAAAGGCAGCAGTGAGCAGGGCTCATTCAAACTAACAGCCACATAAATGCATGATTTTTACTATACTATACTTCTGAGGCAATTATTGTATATTTTATTCAACTACATTCAAACATGTAAGTTACTAGTTGCTTTTTGGAATCATTTTAATAATACAAAATACATTATATTCATAAGGCTTCATTGTTCATTAGTGTCAGAAGCCACCCTGTAATTAGTACAGTAATTCAAGTAACAATTATCAGAATTAGCAAACTGTATTATCGTCAGAACAGGAAGTTCAAACAAGCTTTATCTTCAGCTGCAACATTAAAGGGATGAACAAATGAATTTATCAATAATTTGAATCACTGATGTGAAATCAACCATTTTATATACTTGTGTTTTTCCAAAGTGGTATTTTACTTCTTCTTTATAAGTTAATGACATGAGTACTTTTATCAAGTACCAGACAAATCTGCTGATGAAGATCTTGTGATGTCAAATCAAATCAAGTTTGGTTTTTTTACTAGTAAAAAAAAAATTAAATCACAAATTTGCCTCAATTGTTTGTGGACTGACGTTTTCAGAGGTTTACTAAGGTAAGATGGACTTCAGCATTAGCCTAACCGATGATGTTAATAGAGGATTTTGCAGTATGTTTACTGCGATTTATTTTTCTCAATCTGTAATTTAATCTGAATTCAGTTACTTTTAGTTGCTATGTTTAATGAGTTTGGAACCATAGATTTATTTCCGTATTATTCTGTCCTTCTTTTTTTCTGTCTTACTCTTTAAAAATTTTTAATTTCACTTGGGTTTTAGGTCATCGACAGCTGTGTTTTTCACGGGTGGAGAAAAAAACAGATCTTCTGTGGTCAACACCGCTGTTGAAAAGTAAAGATTGAATATGGCCATTGAAAACACTGAGCAAATGAGGAAATGGGAGCAGCCATACAATGCATTGTTGCTGATATGTTACTCTCCAGATTAGTAGTAACAAAATACGTCCTCCCAAAATTAACTAACATCATTGATTTCAGATGCAGGCGCAGGGCGGGGTGGCTTTTCTTGCGTGTTTTACTTCCTCCTTTGTCAACCTGTGCTTCCTGTCTGCATCGCTGTAATTTACTGTTAACAAAAGCAACAATTCCAAAAATTAGATAAAGAATTAAACAGCAGTCTGGTTAATTGTGCTTAATATGTTTGCCTTTCAGCATTCACTTTTTTCTCCATGAGCATAACAGGCCCACATCAATGACAGCACACAAAGCATGGCGGTAACATACTGAGCTAAGAGGATTAACCGTGCAGTCAAACTAGGGCCTTCACTGTTTTCAAGTGCAATCAAAGCTTCTAATCCTGCAAACAACTCTTTTTTATTACATCTCTTCCATTCAGCTCATTATAACAGCTCTGTCCAAAGTGTACGACACGACGTCCTGTGTTTATTTAACTCACTGAAAATGCCCATTTAAATGAACCACAGAGAAAAAAGAAGCTCAAAGATTATCCCCCTGAAGAGAGGCATGAATCCATTTTCTCTAATTCAGCTTTAAAAGTTCAGGCCCTGAAGTAGCAGCAATGGCAGACTTTAGCAATGATTCATGTTGTCGTAATGATGCATTTTATCCTCCCCAACACAAGCACTATGTTGATAAACCCCCAGTACACACACACACACACACACACACACACACACACACACACACACACACACACACACACACACACAAAGGAGTTTATTCACACTAGAAACAGATTACAGAACAGCATAATTAATAGGGCTCTTTGCCGCACCTTAAACACACACACACGTAAACACACAGATCTTAGCGCATGCTGTTTGCTCTCTCTATGCGCACAGAGCCTGTTGCGGGTTATCATTCATGTCTACATTTCCTCTCTGTAATTTGAATGAGGACGTAAAGCTGAAAGCCTGCTTGGAGCCCACTGACCTGAAACTTGCTAAATGACAGACAGAGAGTGGAGCTGGTGAACATAATGACACAGAGACGTGAGATAAACCAAGCTTGTTAAGAAGAATATCTCAATGCTAATCAGCATCAGTGATTCCCTTATTTACCAGGGCCTGTTTACCGAGGGTCCAGCCTCTTCGTAAACGGTGCTTAGCTTCACATTCACACAGTTCAGTGATTTCTGCTCTGTAGAAACACATTACCCAGCTGCTCCACCAGAGGAGCTGTGGGTTCATCAAAGTGCTTCAGCACTATTTAATGGTGGGGTCTTCAACTTAAACCTGCTGTATATTGTATATTTTGATAGTATGACAATGGGATCATGTGTCGCTTAAGTCCTAAACTCACCCAAATGAAGCTCTACAGGTATTTTTTTAAGTTTCTTGGTGGTTGTGCTCCTGTGGCACATGCTATTACTGTTACTATTACTGTCGTTGCTTTGCAACTGGTGGACCTGCTGAAAATTCAGTTCAAGTCTAATACTCACATTCCTTTCACTAAAAATGTGGCCGGCTACTGCAAACAGTGAGAGTTAACTAAAACTGGAAAACAATGTGCTAAAAGATGCTAAAATGGACATTAGATTTGATGATAATTCACTGTAAGCAACACTACACTTTCATTTGATTCATCAAAAACGTGCAGCTTTCACTTTTTCTGCTCTTATCCCAAAAAGCTTTTTACCACTGTCGAATGCAGACAGATCTTCTTGTTACCATAGTATTACAGCTATTAATACAAAATATTGTAAAGCTCAGTTGGATGACATTTTGTCGTGCAACACTTTTCTTAAGCATAAAATACTCAGTCATGCATCCTCCTGCTCACACGTTCACAGACACAGTGGGGTTTTGACTTGTTGACCTTTCACATCCCTCATTAAGTTAACAAGTAAACACCAGTTTCTACACTCTAATATGACCAAGAGGCTTGCCAGTGTCTCTTAATAGGACTGATATGCAAATGTTCTCATAATCACTCCCCACTCAGCCTGATAGCTGGTAGGTTTTGTAGAATCTCTGTAGAATGATGGAGGTCTGATTAATTTTGTACTCAAACCTCGTTACCATATTTTTGGAACAAAAATTATTTGCATATTTTCCAGGCACCTAGCCCGAGTCCTGATGATCAAGGTTATGTGGAAGATGCAGGTTTGCACATTTGTTTACAATCATAGCTCACAAACAAACACAAATGCACACACATCCATGCATTGACACACACACACACACGCAAAGATGACTGTCAAAACTGACTATACTTTATGCAAGCACACAGATAGTATCTCTGTACTTACCTGTATGTATTAGTGATTTTCTGATCAAATGTTGCCTCGATTCATGTATATTCATGATCAATCCAAACTGAGTGCATTTAAGCATAGCCTATCAGATTCTGCCCCGACACTCCTGGATTTGCATATTTTAATTGCTGCTGCTATGAGTGTATTACTCACGCATCACCTGTCTTTTGCAGACACACACTCACACACATATAGCTTGTATGACAGAGAAGAGATTCTCAGTTAAATTTAGATGTTTAAGATGTATGTCTTTAGTCTCTAATCCCTTTTCTCTCTCCCCCTCACTGTCTCTTTATTTAACTTTAGCTAGTAAAATCAGCAATTATTCTGGCTACTTCCCAAATGTCTGCCTGGAATTGAATTTTGCTATCTGTGTGTGTGTGTGTGTGTGTGTGTGTGTGTGTGTGTGTGTGTGTGTGTGTGTGTGTGTGTGTGTGTTTGTGTGTGTGTGTGTGTGTGTGTGTGTGTCTGTGTTTGTGTGTGTGCAACGCCAATGCAAATGCTTTTTGAGCTGTTTCAAAAGCAGGTGCACTTCATCTGAATGACTTCTCTGTTGTCTAAGTAGTTAAATGCCTTAACCTGCCAACATAGCCAACAACTTTGTGTGTGTGTGTGTGGTTTTTTTCTGTGTGTGTATAATGAGGATGAGGTCAGTCATCATGTCTGACACCTCGCTTCCTGAAAACGCACCTAAGAAAACACACGCTGACATGCACATATGTGCCGGCACACACAGTCTCTCACAAACGCACGTATAAATTTAAACACATGCATGTGTACATTAAAACACTCCACCAAACGCTCTTTTGAAAACACAACACACACCTCATATTGCTGACAGATGAAAACCTGGCATCTCCAGAAAGTCAACATTTTGCTTGCTGACCTTTTCTGATTGATAGCCCAGTAGTTTGAAACTACTGTTTAGAGAGTTTAGTTTCTAAAAGGGGGCATGCATCCACAGCTTGGAGCACACATAAAACAAACCTATAAAAGCTGGTTTTTATAACACACAGCTACAGATTTAATTTTGAATCTCGTATTGATTTGCATTTTGGCTGTTTTTAGTTTGCTTAATGAACCTATTTACTAGGACACCAAAAACCATTGTTGTGTGGAACATTTTTGTTTTAATTTAGACAGTTTACAGAGCACTAAATCAATTTTGAACCCACTTTTTGAGCAATGTTACTGTAAGTGTGATTGTGACATTCCTCACCCACAGCTTTTATTCTCACTTCACTTTCTTTAAGTGCCAGATTTATTTTTCCCCAGTGGCATGTGTGTCTGTAGTGTAAAATTTATGTCATACCCATGATGCATTTAATTTGTAAAAGTCTTACATATACTGGTTCTTCTTCAGAAAGAAGGAAAGTATTAAATGACGAACTTTCTATTCATCAAAACCCACTGGATGATATTTAAACCTTGGACACCTACTGTATGAGTCAAGAGGGCTATATCCAAGACTAGGTTTCTTAGTTTTTAGAAACAGGAAATAGGAAAAATAGGAAAATGTGGTTTCAATTTAGAAAATAATTACAGTACTAATGGCATCAATAGAGACAACTAGTTATCTTAACCAGAAAATTGTCCCATCTTGTGAATAATAAGATTTTCAGTAGTGAAATAATTAGTGGTTAATTTGTATTAACACCAGAACACTTCTATTATCACCCCACTTAATGGCCCTCATTTGTTTGTCACTGTGAGCACATGGGTCAGTAGGCCCCTACCCTACCTCTTAGTTAGTTCAGTATGCTGTCATCATCAGGCCTGTGGAGTGAACCAGGCACAAAAACTACCTGATTAAATCTAGATTGGGATCAAACGAACGTCTTCCTAAAGTCACAACTCTGACACTCTGTGTTGGGATTGTCGGAACAAACACACTTCTATCTCCTATTTAAAAGTCCTCTGTTTTGTTGCTCTTTCCATTCCTAAGGCAAAGTTGTGGGTGTGAGAACAACTGATAACGGCCATTGTAGTTGATTCTCCCAGTTTCTACAGTAGTTGTTAAACTATGCTACTAAAACCACAGAAGCATGTAGCTCCATGCAGCTAAAGGTTTACATTGCTCTCTTCTCATTGCTTCGTTTTGGCATGAATGTGTATGTGCATGTTTCCTACAATGTTGGACTATTTAACTTTAAACAGTAAGTACTTAGTTTTGACAAAGATGTGCTTTTAAAAAGCAGAACTAACTACAAAAGCATAAAATATATGAAAGAAAAACTATACTACGCAGTGAAATATAATAGCTACAAGAGCCGAGGAAAGTCAAAGAGAAAAAACTTGCAGGGGTTCCCTACATTCCAGCCTGTCTCATTGTGAATTCCCTCATTTAAAAAATGGTGAAATTCATTTCTCACACAGATGGGAACAGGCAAGGCTGATTTCATTAAAATACCCCATCTGTTGCAGGGAGAGAGGGAGAGAGAGAGAGAGTGAGGGGAGGAAGGGGGGGAGAAAAAACAAACAAGAGTGAACCAAACAAAACAGTTCTCCTGTCCTGGAATAATTTGTTTCCCCTCCAATGATGTGTGTGTGTGTGTGTGTGTGTGTGTGTGTGTGTGTGTGTGTGTGTGTGTGTGTGTGTGTGTGTGTGTGTGTGTGTGTGTGTGCATTGATGTGTACTGAACAGACTGGTTTCCATTTCTAGAGGAGCGAGCAGGAGAGGGAAAGTGTAGGATATGAGAAAGGGATGATGCTACAGTGGAAAGGTGAAATACGCCCCCGGATTGGTGGAAGTCAGTGGAAGAGCAGGATGAGAAAAATGTCATGCCTAAAAAAATGACAGTAAGAGGAGAAGAAAAACAGAGTAATCATCAGTAAGACTGCTTCCCTTGAGAACTTGTTTCCCTCTGTTTTGCCCTCCACCCCATGCCTACTGTCGTACAACAACACTGGTGGTAGAAAATTCAGAGAAACGGAATCATGTTGACCGGGATACCAACATTTTCAAAAGTCTTGCTTTCTGCAGTATTGTAGTTATAGCAACTAAGCAGTCAAGGCATGGTCAGAAAACGAGTGTAAATTGCAGCTATGTGACAGGAAACAAACCTGGTATCTTGCATTAAAGTTTGATGACGTACATGCTCATTCACCACCTCAACCCACACGCCCTCTCTTTCCATCTTGCTACATAAAGGGCACACTGCCTTCTGCATTGGCATCGGACATGGGCAATGGACGTAAATGGTGTGGCATTTTCCAATATGGATGGAATTGCTTATGACACTATGCTGTCCTCCTACAGTAAGTCAACGTTTTTTCCTCAGACTGTCACCATAAGACATCGAGCAGTGACTCCAAAAAGTCACTGCACCCAGCCAAGAATTAGCCCCACACACGTAACACCAGAGCTTGATTTGATGCCTCAATTTTTGGTAGAGATAATGTAAGCCACAGTATCTATGTAACATCATATACATTCATTAGTGAGCTGTAATCCAACTGGGTCTTTTAAAAATACTTTTCTCAAGGTTAGACATGTTCTTGTTGAATTGTGTAAAACAAACTCATGTGCAGATTAGACCAACTAAAAGTAGAAGTTTTAGTAAAACTGCGTAGCTGATCAGTGATGGTAGATGTGGATGGAGAAAGAGCAGAACTGTTTAACCAGATGTGACTCAGCAGAACAGCTGCTCTTTACATCCCACTCACACCGGATACTGGCTGCAAAGCACAATTCTGTTACTGGCTGATCCAAATAAGGGAAACATAACAGATCTATGTGAAAGTGACCCTAAAACAAATAGCCTTTTCAAAATTAGCTAGCTTGGTGTGGACAAAGTCACAGACAGAATGAGAGGAGACATAAAATTGAATCATTCAGAGATGGATGAGAGGAAGATGAGAAGGAATGAGAAATGAGGCGAGTGAGGAACAGGCTCCGTATTTTACATTTGTTTTCAGATGCTCTGAGTTTTATTGAAGCCTAAGCTCTCTCTCTGTGTGTGTGTGTGTGTGTGGATGGGTGAGCAGGAGACTGATGTTTGAGTGGGAGTGAAGGGTGAGTTCAGATTGCTGTATAATTCATTGTGTATCTTTTTTATTGCATTTGACCAACACAATTTCCCTACAGAGGTAATAAAGTTTATCCTCTGAAAAGGCATAAACTGACAGAGGGGGCTAATGAGGGGAGGAAGATGAAGAGATGCAGACAGAGCAGCATTCTTAACAGCTTCTGTTCCTGAACCTCTGACCTGGACCAGGCAGCCGCGCTGCACCTCAGAACAGGGAGAATCTGGTCTCGCACACTGTAGGAGTGTCAAAGTTGAACAAAAAAACCTGCAAGTTACATCTCTCCCAGAGCTGCAGGGTGAAGCTGCATGACCTCATTTGTTCTTTCTTCTGTTTGTTTGGTTTTTTTTTTTCTTATTTTTTTTTTCAGGCCAAGAGGAAAAGAGCTGCCAGCCTGCTTAATGCTTGTTTTTTACTGACTGCAGTTCTGTTAAGGAGAATGATATACTGTATCTGCCACAAAACAACTAAAGAGGAATGTGCCTTTTTGTAATTAAGGAAAATATACAGCATGATGATCCTTCCTCCTGGGGACACTAAAATACTTCAGAAACAAAATCACGTATCAGAAGAAGTTAAATGACCACATCTTAGAGTGGTGGGCACACTGATTTACTGTATGGGAGGAATACCAACTGTATATTACAAGCATGGGAAATGGGACATCAAATCTCAGTATGTGTCACTGTGTGTCAACATGTACTGTATTGCTTGTTTTCTTACAGATTATAAAACATAGGTGATTATTATTTTTGGGTGAACTTCGCATGTGAAATATGTTTGATACTTTCAGTTATCAAATTAAATGTGCCAAACATTGAATGAGTTTTTCCGGGAGAAGTCAGTGTTTATTACAGATGATGTTTTAACGTGTTAAAAAAGCTTCATAGTACATTTTAAGCCAGTCCCAGCCTGAGTCTCCAGTCCTCCCTCTCCCTGCTCTGATACAGCCTTGCTTTCCTTCTTACACTCTACCACAGTCTGGTAATCAGGGCTGTGAAAATCACAATAAGCAAGAATTCTATAAAATTGATTGGTTAGAAGATCCTCACTCAAAAGCATTTAGAAGAAAATATCCGTAGATGTGCCGCTGTACAGTTCAGTCAGTCTGTGTAATGGGAGATGTCAGTCATACCCCAACCTTAAGCTAAGATATGGAGCATATTTCTATTAAAAAACAATTTGTTGCAAACTGTGTCTTTAGTTTCTTTCTACCAGCAGCTCGGCAAAGAGTAATTAATAACATTAATCTATTAATCTACATTGTATCTGGTCACCTCAGTTGTCCAATCATCACTGCACCACTAACCTCACCAACAGTCACTGCAACACCTCTGAATAAAATAATTGTCTTACCAATGACACATGGCACCCAAATAGATGATATACATGTACAGTACAATGGCTCTTCCTAAGAAAAATACTCATTAGTGATCTGATCATAATGCAAGACCAACTTTAACTTATATCTCACTACACTTGAAGTGAAAACTAGTCTTGCCATGGCCCTGACTGCCAAAATTAATTATTTGGACGACAGATCATTGCAAATGTATGAGGCATTTACAGTGCATTTCCCAAATACCTCACAAACATCTCAAAAGGAAAAAGATGAAACCGAAGTTGCCTCTGTATTAATCTCCACTACTTGCCCACACTTAGTGCACTTTTAAGGGAGCATTTTTCCCTCAAGCCTTCATTAAAAGCTATTTATTTGCTGTTTTGGATGTTTAGAATTGACATGTCTGACTGTGAGATAACCCATGCACTTCACTGGCAAAGAGTAAGATTTTTGCTGCCTGCAGGATGCGGTTTACATGCTTCAAAGACTGATTAAAAACACTGAATGTAAAAATATTCTTTATAAAATATAATACAGCTACGTTTTCATGGGCACACGTAGGCAGTATACTGGTTTAAATGTTAGTACTGTACTCTCTCTCTCTCTATTTCTCTTTGTGAGTGCATGTGTGTGTGTGCATGTGTATGTGTGTGTGTTTGTGTGTGTTCAAGTTTATGCTGATTTGCTGACGTCACCCCATTAAGGAGCTTCAGCAATAATGCCAACACAAAAAACATACTTTCACTCAGTTGAAGTCAATGAGATAGCCCAATGCCATAATTCAGTTCCACACATACACACACACACACACACATACACACACACACACACACACACACACACAAACACACACACACACACACACACAAACACACACACAGACTCAGTGATAATGCATACTGGGCATTTATCTTTACAGTGAATTATGGTACACTGTGGTCTCATTGACTCTGTGCGCAAATGTCTGAGTGTGTGTCTCTAAATGTGTTGAATTATGGCCCCACACTTGTGGTGTGTGTGTCTGTGTGCATAAGTGTGTGTTGAATTGAATTATGGTATTGTGCTATCTCATTGACTTCAGCTGAGTCCCATTCATCACAACTTAACCATGGAAATAGACTTTATGGACAAAATGCTGTTTTAGCAGTGTGTGTGTCAGCTTGTGTGCATATGCAAGTCTTTGTGTGTTTGCCCATGGATATACTGCTAATGAGCTTTACAGCATGGATGTGTGTCAGAGAAAGAAGGGATCACTATGTGCAGTTAATGTATGTCTCTCACTGCACTTTTGATTTATTTCTTGTTCATTCTACCTGCATCAAGTAGCAAATTTGTCCAAAATGGGAACACACATACATGCACACGAGAATACAAAAAAGTTCACACCAGACAACACACCAAAGGATTTATGAGGTTGTTTGCAGTAAATATAAAGTGTGTGCATTTTGCATGTGCACACACAGATGTGTTTCACATAGACACAGATGTACAATTCATTCACACTGACCTTATACTATAATAGCATAGTTGCTATTTCTGTATATATACATGTGGAAAGGTCAATACAATGCAAAGGTGTGTGTGTGTGTGTGAAGCTTCAGAACAGGGAGTGGGATTGATGTTCCCTGTTACAGCCTTACAATTTTTATACTTTTCTAGGTCAGAGCGGAAAGTTTAGTGTCCAACAAAGGCTTTAACAGCAGCAATAATTTCTGTGCCTTCTAAAGCCTTCCGTCCTCTAGGGGTGTGTATATGACAGGGGCGTAGCACGGGGAGTGAAAACGAGACACACTTGAGAAACCAGCATTCAAACGTCTTTTTCATTTGTGGTTTCCATCGACAATTCAGCTGATGTTTACCTCAGTTGCCTTCTTCTTTTTAGTGGTGTTGGAACCCTGCACTACACTACGGGTGTTAACAAATACAGATTTGTATTTGTTGCAAATCTGTATTTGGAACACACACAAACAGACCACACCCCCGCCCCACACACACACACCTACATTACAGTTTACCTTCACAGTGGCAGCTCAATAACAGCAGTTATGTCCTAGGTTTATGGTTGACAGTATAACCTCACCTGCATTCTTTGGATGCCTCCGCGTTGCTACTACGGCCTTTAAAACACTGGGCCATCTCTCTCATAGTATCATCAAGCAGCTGCCCAGCTGCATGATTGCCACTGAGTAGGTTTTATGTGTCCTGTTGAAGCTTAAGTGTTGGTCGATGCCGCTACACCTCCATCCAATCTCTCTTTGCCAGTGTTTATCTTGGCTGTTAAGACTTTTCATCCTCTTTTTCAATCCTTGAATCGTTCCCCTGCAGGTCTCTGGATTACTTTTGGATGTAACAGTAGTTTATCACCACACACAGAGTGTGACGGGGTAAAGTTTAAAATGATGTAATGTTGAAAGTTTACACTCCTCATCCAACCCATAGAAATATAAATCAGTAGTGAATTGAAGCGTCTATTAATTGTGTTTTTAGAGCTGTTGCTAATAATTATTGCAACATTAACTTCTACATAAATGGACCGAAAATGCTAACTGTGTGTTTAAAGAAAATCCAAACAGTCATTTGTAGGGAAGAGAGAAAGATAAGTAGCATTAAGTAAATGGCAGCAATAGAGATACGATGATCTAAAAGTGCTCAAATTCTTAGTTCGACATGAAGTGTTGTTGTGATGTGCTATATCCAATCTAAGCTAATTCTGCAGAGACAGAAAGCAGGACATCACCGTGTGAAATACACTTATTAGACAGGTTAATGTGTCATAACAAATTACATAGGGTTTGGAGTATTGTTGGCATACTTATGTGCGTGCACTGTCAAACCCTCTTTAAATCTGAAACAGTGCCTTCATGCGGCACCTGATCCAGGTATTTAACTCGGTTTCAAAGACTAAAAGAATGAGGAAGCAAACAGTGATAAAACAAAAAAACACATATTGTTGTACAATAGTGACATGTAGAACAAGGTTTTTACACAGAGATATGATAGATATCACCTTTCTTGCTTTTGTCTTCAGTAATGGCTTCATAATTTTGTCCACACAAGCCAGTACTAGGTTTAAAAAGCCTTAGCCGCTCCTGCATGAATGAAGCTGCTATTACTGTACTGTAAAAATATGATACGGGGATGATGGCGTGCGATTTGGACTGTGTTCTCACCTCAAAGACACCTCAAAGGCAATGATCGCAGTGGCCGTGCTTGATAGAACGAGTTCTTTAAATTTAATGCGGTTACAAAAAGTAGGAATTAATCATTAATCATTAGGAAATCATAGTTCCAGTGACACCCAGTTTGTCGACTAAAGAACACTGGCTTGCATTTATATCTCATTAATTATCATGGCAAGTGGATGAGTTTGCCATGTGATCAATTCTTAAACGCCCACTGTTCCAAGATCACAGTACAAGCTCTATAAAAAATTTTCTCTGCCAGAATGTTATCAATAAATGTCAGAGAAGTGCACCTCACTACAACAGTATACAGTAAATTAATATGGAAATAGTTTCATGATAATTTTTTCACTTTTAAAAACCCATAACTTAAATATTCCCATTTGAATAATGAATGTGGTTCGAAAGGTGACATTTGTTGCCCTCAAGGTGCTGTTTGAGCACATTATACATGTGTTTGGTTCAAAACAGCATGTGACACCTGGCACCGTCACAAGCTGAACACACACGCATACACAGAATAGAGTAGCGCACACACAGACCTTCTCTGACAAATATTGTAGAAATGCTCTCCTGACCATGTCCTCCCAAATATGCTGAGCCAATGAACTAAGCCAAGCACAGTGTATAATTATAGATTTACTGGTGTGTGGATGTGTGTGTGTGTGTGTTGGGAGTCTGACTTTTGTCTGGCTTTTTCTTTTGACTTCACCTGACCTCAATTTACCTGCCGCTTGCCTCTAAATGCAGTTCCACCTTACACGCACTCACACACACATTCAGAGATCCATTCACTCACTGAAACACATTTTATTCTCTTGCTTTTGCCACTGTCTGCTTACACACCCACACACACACACACACACACACACACACACACTCACACACACATACAATTCTTCATATGAATAATACATTACTACATGACTTGCCCCAAAGTCTTGAGAGAAGCAGCACCAGAGTGAAAGAACTGTGTGTGAAAAACTTTGTCTGTGTGTTGTTAGAGTTTCTTAGTTTAATAGATGACTGACTCTGACTTTCTGCACAAAGTTACACATACTGTACAGTGCTGCATTTATCTCAGACTATCTCTCTCCATGTGTCTGTCTCTGAAGGCTGTCAGGTCGCATATTCCAACTGATGACACCTGGTGATTTGTTGGTGTGTGGTTTGTCCGTGTGTTTGTGGGTGTGCAAGCGCCATAACCTCTACACCATCTTATAGTGTGTCCTCCGTTTAGGGTGGTGATGGCCAAGTTTGTCTTCTGCTTGTCAACTTCAGCATCCCTAGAGACAGACAGAGACAGCGGGGGAGAGACTGACAGAGAATATTAGTACAAATATTTGTGGATGTGTTCATAAAGGTGCAAAAGAAAGACTATTCGCAGTACAGATGCCCCCCTGTATTTTTCCTTGAGTTGTCAGCATGTTATACAGTCTGGTTTGTAAACATCAGTGAGAGGGAACATTATATATTGTAATATCAAAAAATCAAAGGGAAACTTCTTTGGTTGCAAAATATAGAGGACATTTGCACTCCTCAGCATTAAGTGGAACATAACAGGGAGCTACTTGACAGTTGAGAAGGTGGTGAAGGTGTAAGGGTGTTTTTAACAAAGACGAAGCTTTGTATGAACATTGACATTAGAGAAAATAGACAGTGTAAGACAGACACAGTGTTTGTGACCCAATGCATCATGTCTTTATACAAATGGACACATTCAAAAGTGCTGCATTCTAAAGAAATGAAAAACAAACCAAGCTATTTCTTTTTCTTTACGGCGCCAGTTTCACCTAACAATTTGTGCATAGTGGAACATTTTCCATTTTACAACATTTCTTTTTTTACCACTCTGTTAGCCTGCTTCTGTTCGTTTCCACAGGGATCCAGTAAAAATCAAATAGTGGACTTCTGAAACTCTGGAATACGCATATTCATAATCAAATATTAAAAACACTATAGCTACACTGCAAAACAGTCTGGACTTATTTAAAAGTATTAATGACTTGTAAGGGCCTTTCAAAGAAGCTCAGGCATAAAAAAGCCAGAACATGCCGACAGAAAAAGTGGAAGCAAGTAGGTCAACTATTACTCAAAGTGTAATGGTTCAAACTGTCGAGGATAAAGTAATAGAAGGGACTGTCCATATATCACTCTGGTACCAAACTGCTTCTGCTGCCAAGTTCTGTCACCATCTGCTTCTCGTACCAAACACCAGGGGAATTCAATCTTTGTCTCACTTCTACCCAGTCTTTGAAGCCTGCTGTTGTTTAGTGTGTGTGTGTGTGTGTGTGTGTGTGTGTGTGTGTGTGTGTGTGTACTTGATACAGTGGCGAAAGCAATTGTTTTTACATTGTTTATGTGTCAACAACTCATGGTGAGGTACTTGTTTGCATATTGTTAATTTCCCCCTCTCACTGTGCCCGGCTGTGCACCTCTGCATGTTTTCTGCATGATTTGTGTCTATGCCCGTCTGTGGGTGTGTGCTTGTGTGCATGTGTGTGTCCTGCCAAGTCGAGAGGTCCCAGCACACTGACTTGATTTGACAGGCTTGCTGAAACTCTAGCATTTAGCCATACTTGTGCATGAGTGTGTGTGTGTGTGTGTGGGGGGGGGGGGGGGGGGGGGTGTGAGTGACAAGGTGTGACACACTAGCATTTGTCTCGTAAATGCCAGAACAGAGAACTGACGCAAAAGGGCACAGAGACAGTGAGAGGAAGGTAGGAACAGAGAGGAACAAATGTAGGGAAAGGGGGGGTGGAGGAAAAATGGTTTGCCATGTTCTCATATTTAGTTTATACTCTGTGTTTGAAATTCTTAAAACGCAGACAAACCTGCACACTGCTAATCTGCCTTCCAAATGCGACAGCCTCACACCTGCCAAGGTGTATGTCGGCTATAGCGCCTTTCATTTTGGATATCATTTCACATTGCAGACACACGGAAACAAAGCTCCATCTTAACGGGTCTGTAATTCAGTAGAAATCTTGCAGGTTCTGCCAGTGAGAGGCCTGTGGTGTGGCATCATATCAGCATATTTACCATTTAAATATGTGTATGCTTTCTTGACACGAGTGCTGGTGCTCACGAGGCCCTGATGTCTCCACAGAAAAGGAGCTGTCCGAGGTACTCACCTGCACCTGCTCTCCCGAGTCACAAGTAATATTTGAATTCCCCTTGTTACTGAATCTTGACCGTCGTACATTTGCTCATGGTGAGATGTATTCAATGTAGTATTCTACAACAAAAGGCAACTAGTATATGAAGAATGTGAAAATCATTTTTCCTTGTTATGTGTTGCTGGCTCGACGTGATCATCAGTGCACAGATGTAGACATGGCATCACCTTCAAGCCAGAAGCATTTTACCAGTGAGATTAAGAGCACAAACCTTCATGTGTGGTTCCAGGTACAATTTGTAAATGTGTAATTGTCAATGACAAGAAAAAATATGGTTTTGGCAAACTGAAAAACTTCTATCCCAAATCTTTTCCCAGCTTGGTGTTGGGATTTACAGTACAGTGACTGTATTTTTCCTGCCCCAACCTGAGCCGCAATTACAAATGAGGGACGTGTCAATCACACACAGTCTTTTTATACTTACTCAGCCTCAATCATGTCTGCTCAGTCAAAATAAATGACATTTGTGTGGTGTTACACTGTAACTGCTGTTAATATTTAATGACCCGTAGCTTCTGCACTCACTCAGTGATCTGAGTTGCTAAATTTTTCACATTCAAACTTGTACCGCACAGCGCAAGAAAGGTCACGGCCAAATGTGAGCACTAATTTGACAGCTGTCAACACAAATGGTCTAAAACTTTGTAAATGTTGCAGCTTGGCAGCAGCCCGGCTCCTGTGTCTTTGATAGCCAGTTTTTAATGGGGTTAAATACACCAAATCCCATAATATATAATGATCAGTGCTGGCCGACAGTAACGGTGCTGAGTTTCAATGTCATGTCCCACAACAACTTTCAGTTACCTGCGAATGTTCACAGACAAGGTACACTACTTTGTGTCTTTGATTTAGTGACCAGGAAAGCTGTAACTATTAATGTATTAATACTGCTATGAACATTTATATAAACCTGTGGTCAAGCGCTGGGTTGTTTGTGGTTACTTTACTGCAGGCTTTCATTGGTTTATTTTCACTGAAATGCAGCAGTATCAGGATCTAAAACATGGAGGATACCCAAAACATGTTGGTTTAGAACTGAAACAGTACATCGCAGTGTAGTTTGTGAAAAGAAAAAAAAAATCACTAAACATAAAGTTTGGGAATCGACGAGTCTCTCCAAACTTTGGCTCCCTCTTTGAAATATAAACAACTTTAACGTCTTTTTGAACCTTTCTGTTAACCCTCTGTCAATAATGCCTATTTGTGTTGAACTGGCTCGGCCAGTGCAGAAGTCATTTAAGGAAGAGTCTCTCAGATCTCGGTGCCTTGGAGCCATGATGAATAAATGCAGTCACTCTGCCAGGCCCCGACTCATTAAAACATATTAATTCTCCTGTCGTGTGGGGATCCAAACTGAGTAAATGCAGCCTCTCACCCTGGCACCCAGTCTCATTAAAATATAATAGCACCAGTGTCATGTAGGGACTCAGCAGATGCATCCTGTGACCCATGTGGAACTCTGAATTATATAAAGAAATAATGTTTCTATCTGGGATGGAAATGTGAAGTAAATCTGATTGAGTTTGTACTAATGGAACATATTGAATGGTCTATCTTCTTATTATCTGCTTAACTGATTTGTGATGAACAAGTTCTAATTAAACTTAGCTAATTAAGCTGCAATTTCATGTTACGTTTGTGATGAGCGATACACACTCTACCATCTAAATGCTAAAATTTAAATGTGAAACATATGTGGACGCATGGGTTTATCACTTTGAGATTCTTGAGAAATGAGAAAGCCTTCTCATTGTCAGTCTGCTGGACAGTTAAAGATCATATAATAATGCACCTCGTTGTTCTTTTTTCCCCCTGCTTTTCACTTTTGACCTCATCCTCTTCCTTTTCCTCTTCATCTCTCCTTCAGGTTTTATAGCAAATGGTGTTTCAAACCAGGCTTTACAAACTTCAGCAGTTTGCTTTGTATGGCTGTGTGACCACGTACGCACACACTCATACCGACAGCTTCTTTTTTTAATCTTTGGGTTTTCTTTTCTGGTGTACTACATGGATCATTTTAATGAACTGAATTCATTCAGTAGGACTGAAAGCACCATGAAGAAAGCCAAGCTTCCTCATCTGTGGGTGCATACTGTGTTTTTAAGTCATTGTTAAGACAAAAACCTGTGTGTCTGTGTATAAATGTATGTTATTGTTTCAGGGAATCATGGGACAAAAATGACAAATGGTTTTTCAAACCAGTTCTGACACACAATAGAAACACACACTTTTTATGTGTCTAGAGAGCAAAACTGAGCCGGAGCACGAATATGCTCTGCTTGTCCTATGCAGAACGTCATTTTCTCGAGGGGTCAAGCTCAGTCCCCGCAGCCTGTTTTGGATGTGTCTTGAGCTACTGTAACCCCAGGAAGTACGATGTACCAACAAGCAATTTGCCCAATTTTGGAAAGGGAACATTTTCCTCCCTTGATCTGAAATGTCAAGTATGCACAAAGCGCTGGTGTTGTAATCATTCTACCTCCAAGAAGTGTTTAAAAATGACCACAACATTTACTCAATATCACTTAACTGTGAAAGGAGCATTTGTATGTTGTTCCTTGTTTCTTTCATCGTGATGTATTATTTCACTAGTTTTCTAAATTTACAGCATCCAAACAAAACTGTTAAAATGATTGTCCCTCCATTTCTCCATTTGTCAATGTTCAGTGCTCATTAAAGCTTTTACCCATTTTTTTCCATTAGAATATTCACATTTTCAAAGGTAAAAGTGATTTTGCTTTTGCTATTTTGTCTGCACAAATTCAAAAGCTGCATTTACTTCTCCAAATTACAATAAACAAGCTCCTGTTGTGATCAGGAATGTTCCGATTTTGTTTCCAGGATTGGAAAATAAAGAGAGACTGCAAGAATTTCTGCACACAGGGTTCCTCCAAATATCTATTAAAAAACAAAAACAATAAAACGTTGCGGATAGCTTATGAAAATACAACTTCCAAACAAAAAGTTGCATGAGTGGTTGAGCCCTGTTGAGTCCAACTAGTAAAATTCCTTTTTTCATTGTGACAAACATTGTGTCCTAGTATCTCCAAATTATTGTTATTGTGTGTTTATAAATATTCTGACATTTTCTAACTTATTTCTAACTTAAATCTCTTAATTGAATCATGATTGTTGTCAATGTGAAAAACAGTCTAACTAAACAGATGGTAAAGATTTGTCATTTTCCTACGTTCCCATGTTATGTTTTAATGATCTACAGTGTATATATGAGTTTTTGTGAGTTCATTGACAAATATGCTTCATAAAGTTGAATCCTTCAAATATAATTTGTCATCACAAACACACACACACAAAGACAAGAGGAAGTAGAAGAAAAATCCTTATCTTCAAACATTGTGGCTTTTACCCCTTGGAGATTCATGTGGCGCCTGTATGTGTGTGTGTCAGTGCATGATCAGTTGTGTATAATTTCCACGTTATACAATGAAGTCTTTTTGTATATGTGCCTTCTTTAGTGTGTCTGTGTTTGTGTGTGTGTGCTTTCTGATGTGGTTTTGTTCAACAGAAAAACAAGCCTTCAAGTTTTACAGAGAAAATCCTCAAATCCCCAAATGGATTGATAATTACAAGCAGGATAAGACTGTGTGTGTCATGGAGCTGTAGCCCAACATGTTTTATGAGTTTCGAAGGAAAAATAATTAGAAATTCCTGCCTCAACTCAAAGAGAGAGAGAAGTTATAGAGAGAGTTATACAGATATTCTGAGACTGAAACAACCAGAGAGCAAACACAGCTAGATCGAAGATACAGTCTTATCTTTTTTTTAAATTTTTTTTTTAGTGTTTAAATTCCAAACTCTGCATGCTTCCATTTAGCAAGAGCCAACATTAACCTATAGCTCTGCTTTGGCAATTAAAAAAATCCTTAAGTGGGTTTCATTGTGAATATGGGACAAAAAGTGATAATTGCCATTGTAAAGAACCTTTTCTTTCTAGAGCAGGACATAATCTGTTTTCTTACTGTTGAGGTTCAATTGTGCTAAACTGCACTGCATCCAAACGGCTTAGGAAACATTGTTGATTTTTGACGGTCATGCCAAGAAAGCATCTTTGATGTGAAAATTAAGACACCTTCTTAAGAGAGGGAGAGAGAGAAGAGGACATGGAGGGGGGCAGGAACAAGAGGAGGAGAGGACAACAGAAAGAGAGACAGAGAGAGAGAGAGGAAGACAGAGAGAATTGTTTAAAAGAGACATTTTGATGAATGAGCACAGTTTTGGGCCAGTGGCAGTACAACTAAGCCAGAAAATTATAGACTTCTAAACAACTTCACACAAACGCAGAGACCTTGAATTCAGCAGAACAGAAAAGGACAAAACGGAAAAGAAAAAACTCAGAGCAGAAAAGGGATATGATTACATATACGAAAAAAAACAACAACAAAATATATACTGATCGGACACAAGAAAAGATTAATGTTCAACGAACAATGGTCAGGATGGCATTAACATTAACCATAGGTAGGTTACCAGTCGCATATGGTCAGCATATATTATATCCCAATAATATTTTCTCAAAATTGATCCATGTCCACCACATAATAGCATTAGGCACAAAGCACAGCGGTGGTTAATTAAAATATGACTAGTTTTTCCTTGATTTAATCAGAACACAAATCTGTACCAAATTTCACGACATTCCAGTAGTTGTGGGCGCTGCCCGTCCCTGGTGCCTGCAGTAGAAGGAATATGATAAGGTGAAGGCACTTATGTGCAAATCTGTGGGGATGCTGAATCAATCAGTCAGTAATCTAAGTTTGCTGGGGAGAAGACAAACAACCTTCTGTGGATCGTTACCTAGTAACATTGAGACCACACCTACGCCCTTCATCATTTTATCATACTTCACAGTTTGCAAACACGCTGGGCTACAAATGTTTTTCTCCATACTAGTCAGTTCTGCAATGTATAATGGTAAAAAAAAGAAATGTTCTTCTATAGTGCAACAGTAATATTAACAGGAAAGAAAAACTGCTGAAAACAAATGTTAAAAAGATAAAATAGTGTTTAAATAATGAGACCACACTAATAGACACGTGTGTATGTCAGGATTTGTTACAGTATGTCTGCTTTTGTCTTAATTAGACATCTGTGTGTAGGGATTTGCAGTGCAGGACACAGTCATCACTTTCATCATGTTCTGCCACTGGAGGCAGTAATGGCACACACACTGACACTCCTCCTCCTCCTCCTCCTCCCTTTCTCTGTCTCTCTCTCTGTCTCTCTCTAACCATTGATCAAGTGTGTGAAAGATCCTT
Source organism: Channa argus (assembly GCF_033026475.1). Taxonomy (NCBI): domain Eukaryota; kingdom Metazoa; phylum Chordata; class Actinopteri; order Anabantiformes; family Channidae; genus Channa; species Channa argus. The sequence continues at coordinate 13,630,994 of NC_090197.1, forward strand.
AAGGCCCGAACATTACTCTTGTTTGGTGTGATAAAGTGCTGGACAAGTCTGTCTCTTTCTCTATTTCATTCTCTCGTTCTCTCTGTCTTTCTCTCTTTCATTCTCTCGGTTGCCGCCCCTCTGTCTCTTAATCTTGCTTCCTCACGTACTCTTACCCTAAATCTCTGAGGTCCTTCTCTCTTACTCACACCATAGCTCTCCATCAGTCGGTCTCTCACGCTGCCTCGCCCAGTCTCTCCTCTTCTTCTGTTAATGTTTAAGGCGCACATTGACCTCATAGGGTGTTATCAATCATGGTGATTATGATCTGTATGTTTGCAGTAACATCAAAGGGGGTTTTGGGAAATGATGGCGTCATTCATCCATATATCGCTGCTAATATTCATTTGGTTTTCTTGAAGTGGGGAGTGAGGGAGACAGAGACAGAAAGCGAGGGACAAAAGCCGTATTTGGATGGGATTAGGTTCCTGAACCACGTCTGAGATACAATTACTAACAAAAGTGATGGTGCTTTCATGTGCCCATTCAAATCTGATTAGAGTCGCTGCAGCTTCCAACCAATTTTAACAGAAAACTTGTTAAAATTGAGTTTTTGACATGAAATTGAGGCCAAGAATCTATATGAAGCAACTTGTGGGGACAGGCACCGTTCATTATTTTTTATCTATTGAAACCCTATATTTTGCTCCCAGTGGGCATTTCATTGATAAAAGCTTGTTGTATAACACCCAACAGACTGTGATTGCAGTTTTGGTAACTGATTTCTGGGAAAACTTAAACTAGAGCTGAATTAGTCAATTAAAAGTATCATCAGAGAAATTTCAATTACAACTATTTTGATAATTCAGTACCTGTTGATTATTTTTTTACATACAGAAGCATGAAAATCTTCAGTTTGTCTAATTTTACTTTATTTTAGTTCAGCATTTTAGGTTGCTGAATTCAAATGAATTAAAAAAAATCACTGGGATTTTAAAAATTGTGGTGAGTTTTGTTGACAATTTTCTGACTTTTAAGAGGCAAAACAATAAGAACCACCTATTGTTGCTGCCTTTAAAAAAACATGAAGAATTAAAGTTTGGGTATTTTGGGTCAACATGTTTTTTTTTACAAATGGAAATTCTAGTTAAAATGTGGTTATATTTTATGTTATATTACAGGACTTTCAATCCTGATGCCATGAAGTACTTTGTGGCCCTGATTGCAACAGTAGGTAGTAATAATAGGTTTTTACCATGAAAACCACAGACCTAGTAAGTTACACTAATATTATTCGATCCATGTGTGATTAATAAACCTACCGAATAGGCTCTGAACAAAATGCATGTTTTCTCGGAATAGAACAGACAAGTTACAAAACAAGTGATGAAGACCTTAAAGGAAAAAAAGAGAATCTAGGACAGAATCATGGCAATACTTTGTTTATTGGCTTTTCTAAATTCAGATTTGATGCTACATTATGTTTATGTTTGGATCACTGAGTAACACTGGTGCAAGTTAAGGTAATGATTTAAAGGTAAAAGAGACAAAACAGACTGTGAGACAATGAGACAAACTCAAACAAAAGTTGAAAACGGCAATAAGAGAGAAACAGACGGAGAAGGAGTGGGGAGATGGGAGGGGGCAAGAAAAATGGAGTTCATTGTTAGGTTGTGATGGATGCTTCAGCAGTGGAACCCAGGATTGATTGGGGATGGATGTCCCCACGTCAACAAACCAACTAGGGGAGTGAAAGATTGATTGCCATGGTAACGACAAGAAGTAACAGGTAGCAGCCCCGCTCTCGCCTGGCGTCAGGAATATAGTGTTATTTGCCTAAGCCCACTGTTTGTATCATCTTTCATGTTTCCTCTGTGATTAGAGCAGTCATTAAAAAACAATTGAGGGAGAAATAAAATATGATGATTTTAAATGTTAGGATTTAATAGGGTTGAATGACAGGGTCATTATTTTGACATGCTGCTTCTGTTCCTAAATGTAAAATGGAGAAATCATAAAGTGTAGTTACTTTCCAGCTTGCACGTATTTTTTAAGATGCTTCTCACTGGACACCGACCTTGAATTAGTTCGCAGCTTTTTGATCGTGTTGCTCATAACTCAGGCCCCTGCTGGTTTTCATTAGAACCAATGATTGTAGAAATGAGTCACATGTGAGACACCAGGTGAATGCAGTAAACCGGGTGGTTTGATAGACATCCAACAGTGATCTGGACCTGGACGACTACTGCTAATGAATTAATTCATAGAGTCTGTGTTCAGTTACTTTGATCTGTTTGCCCTATGACAGCAGCTGTAGGGACTAAAACCTGTAAGAAAGTGCATCAGTCTTCTAGTTTGGCACTTTTTTCGTATTAAACACTTAGAAAAAAAGTATTACCAGTGAAAGAAGCAAAAATCAGACACGGAAAGCAAGACATGCATTCATAGCTGTGTTTGTTTAATGTTTTTATTTAAATTCTTTTGAACTCTTTTTTCAAATACTCTGCTTTTGAGTGTGTGTGATCAATTTTGAAAATACTGTGCAAATATTAATGTGCGTCCTCATATTTTTTTAAACTCATTAAGTAGAAGTGAGTAGCGTTTGTCTCCACTGTGTGTCCATTTGTATGTCTGTATTTAGCTGGAAGTGTGCTGCGCCACTGAGTTACCTCTTGTGTAGTGAAAGAGAATTGAAACCATTTAAACTGGAGACAGAATATTGACAATATGTAAACCGCACAGAGGAAAACATCTTTTTACGGGAAAGGAGAGTCAAAATGGATCGACCACACTAAGTCGTCTGTTCTTTTTTTCCTTCTTTGCGTTCTGTAAATCTGCTTCTTCTTGCATTGCTTCTTGCCCTTAAATCTCTGTGTTTGTATCTTTGTCTTTTTCTCAGGTGCTCCTCTAAATTGTATTCTCTTTTATATGTTATCTGAACCTACATCAGGCTTTCCTCTCTTTATTTATAGCATTTATGTTAATGAATATAGATCTCCTGCTAGCGATGAGATTTCTCTACTAACTTTTCTGGCTGTTTCAGCAAAAAAAAAAAAATCCTTTGGGTTTGGAGTGACATTCTCGATGACAGTGAGTTGTATACGGGGGTTGCATTACAAAACTGACAGTCATGGATGTGCAAGTATGAATAGGCATACATTATTATAAGTTCTTGTTGCTATAATTGACATTTAAGCCATCTATAATGTGAGTTTACAGTTTTTACTCAAAGTTAAAACTAATAAGAAGACAAATATATGATCATAGGGAGATAAATTAATTAAAGAGATACTAAATTAGAGCCAGTAAGAAAGACTTAAAGAAATAGATATAATTTCATGTATACAGTAGGTAAAATGGAATATGAATGCGTACAGTAAGAAAGATTTATTTAAATGAGGGAAGGAGGTCAAAGGTCATCAACACAACAGCAACAGACACTTGATGCGAAACAGAAAAACACATGATGGTGACACAGGGAGGAGAAATGTTCCCTGTATGTAACTCAAAGTGAAGGGAATCACATGTCCAGAAATAAAAATGTGTATTTCTGTGTGTGTGTGTGTGTGTGTGTGTGTGTGTGTGTGTGTCTGTACAACAGAGTGAGCTGGCATGCTACCCTGTCTACTGCACGACCCGCCCATTGAGGGGTGCACTGTGGAAAATCCATCTGGATCATTCTCACACCTAATGACATCACACACACACACACACACACACACACACACAAACACACACACAAACACAGTGTGCAGAACAGTTTTATTTTTGTGTTTAAATTAGACCAGTTACATAGACTAAACTCACTGAACCAAGAAAGAGGGAGCAAAGGAGAAAAAAACGAAGATGAGAAAAATGACAGTGAGACAAAGATAAGAGGGAAGACAGAAGAGAAACACACACACACACACACACACACACACACATCTAATCAGTCTATATACAACCACCCCGATCCCTTTTCCCCTCATACATAAATATCAAACTATGTTAGACAGGTACAACTAATCCCCTGTGTGAATATGAGTGTGTGTGTGTGTGTGTGTGTGTGTGTGTGTGTGTGTGTGTGTGTGTGTGTGTGTGTGTGTGTGTGTGTGTGTAAGAGAGAGAGAGAGCAAGACTGGGGTGTATGGGGTGTGTGTGTGGTGGTGGTGGTGTGGGTTTCTGGCACAGCATGGTAGTCATTTCCCCTCTAGACTCAACATCATACACACACACACACACACACTTACACACGGCAAGCGTTGGAATATCATTACGGTAAGAGCTGCAGTGAGGAGGCCCCTGACACAAGCGGCCCTTTGTTTGAATGTAGACACACACACACACACACACGCACACACACTCAGCAGACCCAGACTCAGGCCTTCCATATCGCCAATATAATTACAGCTATTACATCTAAGTCAAATATAACTTTACATCTCACTCTCTCTCTCTGTGCCTGCGTCTTACTCGATCTGCACTCTTTTCCCTCTGTCCTCCTGCCTGTTGAGTGCCCACGGTGGAGCCATGTATAACCATTTGTGTGGCTCTGTGTATGTGGTGGCATTTTGCTATATAAACATTACCTCAACTAACGAGCGGTAACTGGTCTGGCCCAAACTTTAACTTAATGACCTGTAGACTTTTTTTTTCTCAGAGGTTTTACACTGGTGGGACAGATGGAAGTGGGAAAGATGGATAAACAGTGACTTTTCCACTCTCCAAAAAAAAACTTCTTGGATATTTGTTCTATTATTTGTTATTCTATTCCTCATCTTTGTCTTTCTCTGGATGTAAGCTTTTTAAATTTGCACTCATTGGTCAAAGGGCAGAAAATGGGAACCATCAGGGTTCATCAGGAACCAATTTGCATTTGCTGCTTTTCTTTGTTTTGCGGCGTTTCATGAAGATTTTAACACTTTAACAGTGGGTCTGGTGCTTTAGGTGGAGACAAAACCAATTTGAGAAGTTCACATTTGTCATCATAATTTTATAATAATTAGAAAAAAAAAATGTATGGACTTGAAATCATTGATAGAGCAATTTGTGCAGTTTTAAACTGTGGATTGTGTTTCTGTTTCTCTATATAAATACATCTTAATGTCTGGGACTAGGTAAAATTCCTCTTTCTTTTAGTTCTATGCAATTGTTATGCATCACAAAGGCGCTCAGGCTGATATGAGGACACAGAAAATCGCTCGTTGAGTTGTAAATTAGAAGGGAATAGCCTACTACTATTAAAACTATTGTTCCATTTTTCAAACATCTTGGGGACTTGGTGAATGCCCTTTAGAGCATTGAACTCTAAATGGAGAGTTGTTTCTTTCTTTCTTATTCATTTTTTGTGTCTAACACAGAAAAAGACAAAGTGCAGTTTTATTTAATCAGGTACTCCCACTGAGTGCAAATTCTTTATTCTCACGAGAGGCCCACAAGGAACAGTGCAGTCAGACACACAAGAAATAACAAAAACCAAGTCAGACGACAGCAACGAATAGTCATTAAAAGCAATTACAAGAGTCATGAAACCATCATGTAATTAAGTTTTAAAATTTCCAAACGGAATGAAAGAATCTAGATTTAGTTTCCATTTTAAAAAGGTCTGTCTCAGTGCCTGCTTTAAAACAAGCATGACACCATTAACCACCATTAGTCAGCAGCACAAACACCGCATCTGGATGAGTCAACTGACCAGCTGAGACTTTTCATCTACACCTTACAGAAGGCTGTTTGTATCGGCTCGGGGTGATGCGGGCGACAAAGAGCAGTAGCTGTAGCTCTGTAGGTCAAGCGTGGCGCCAACAGGTTCAGAGTTCAGTCCACACTGTCGCAGGGACAAGTTAACGCAGCTTTAAAGGGAGTTGTGTCAAAAAAATAGCACATGGCACACAGAGCGAACCGAGACTAACGGCGGCTTCAGCAGCAGCTGCAGCCATGTGTCCCCACCTCCCCGCTTGTTAAAAAGAAACGTATGTCCTGGCTGCACCCCCTCACACACTTTTTAAATCCTTGCTATTCAAACATCTCCCAGGCCTTTCCAAAAGCCATTTAAGCATCAAAAGAAAGGGAAGGGATTAAAGTGCAGCGGGGTAACAAGCCCAAAGACGAGACTTCACTCATTTTCATTCTTCTGAGACAGTTTGCCAACTAGTAGCCATGACATCTGATGGTTTCTACCAGACCACCACATATGTATGTTGTTAGGCCAAATGTTATTGGCCTTTTGTCTGTGACATGATCGACAGTTTAAGTTATTTTCTAATCTCTCCTCCTCTTCCTATGCTAAGTAGGCTTTTTTTTTCATGGCTACAAGGTTCTGAAATCACATGTGACGGTAAACTGACTGCGTTTGTGTGTGTATGTATGTGTATGTGTGTTTGCATTTTTGTTTGTGACAAATTACTGGCTTTAGAATAAAGGCCTTTTTCTAGGGGATGGCTGGGATGGAGCGTGGGTGGGGGATGATAATGGAAAACAGCCATCCACCATCATGTGCTAAAAACATTAGATATAATTGTATATACAGTACAGATATTGTTATGTAATATAGTGAACTGTTTGCTAATAGAACATTAAAAGGTTAAATGTGCAGGGGCTTGTTTACTACTTACAAAACCTTTTTTTAGTATATAGATTTGAGTACTTGCCAGTACCAAGCACTGATACAAGTACTAAACTGTTTTGCTTCTAGTGTGATTTGCTGGAGAGTAAAATCTTCATTAATCCTGCTACAGATTTTTAGTCTCTGGCAGACACACAGACACATTTAACTAACCCAGCAAAATAATAATGCAGTTCCTACCGTAATGATATTCCAACAGTTGACGTGTGTGTGGGGGGGCAGAGCAGGACTGGAATTAACAATATCAGTTAACAGCAGATATTATAAACAACTGATATTAAAAACACCAAGTTGTGTAACAGTAGATTATATTATGAAGAAATAAGTTGTGTTCGGTTATACAGAAGAGTCGCATCTGTTTCTCATCTCTGCTCTCAGCTTCTTTCTTCCTGTAACTACAATTTTTCTTCTCACCTCCACCTCTATATTTTTTTCTTTCACTTTTTCACACTACTCCTGCTTTAGTGGAAGTGCGTTTGTTTAGTATTTTACCAGCAGGACTTTTGAGTAACACTCAGATTCAGACTCAGATTTTATTCACTGTTCTAAAGCGAAGCAGATTAACAGTGGTCAGGCTCAATGACGATGTTTCCTTTTAAAAAAAATACTGTACCAGGATAAAATTGAAACTTTGTGCATTTTTAATTTTGTTTGTGTTACTTTCTCTATTTTTTCCTGTTATCACTCATGTCCCTCATCTCCCAGGCTGTCTCTGTCTGAAACCCTTGCTTTTATTGCAAAATACAACACAGATAAATAACAAACTTTTTAGATATTTATTTTAACCATGCAAAGCCCTTTTCAGGCTTTTCTTGCTGCCAGCAAAACTCTGCAGAATCCAGGATCCTCATTCTATAACTGTAACTGGAGTATGTCAAAAATGACTGCTGCAGCAATACACTTGAAAAAATGCAAACCATACTAATTTATGTCTAGGAAACAGATTTTATTTGAAATGTCATCTGTGCAATTATCATCTTCCCCTTTTCCTTTTCTTGTTGTAAAACAAGATTCCTTGTATGACTGCTTACGTATTCTCCTTCATTAAATGTAAATCAAAATGTCTTTGTTGTTCACGGTGTGTCAACATGAAAAACCAGCTCTCTGTTGTCACAGTATATGACTGGTGTGTTTTCCTACTGGTGTGAACTAGTTAAGTGTTGCTAGCATAGGCACAGGGAGTTTCTCAGCAGGAGTCCAACACACAGTATACATATTCACAAACAACACAGCTGAGGGCCCGTCGGCACCAACTAAATTAGCTCGCTTCAGCTTTTTTCCATTTTTAAATGCGTACAAGAGTTAAAGCTCAAACAGTGTGATTTCTTAGTTTGGGGTAAAAACATTTGTACCACCTTAATTCAAATATGTCATTTTTGTATGGTTTCTATGTGTTTTTGTGAATGTTGTTATACAACAGTTACAGTAAACACATCTTCACACCTAATTTATGTAAAAAGAAATTATTCCTTTTTTCAGCATGAATGAATGAATGAATGCAGTAAATGGGGCAGTGAGCAGATTTGAAATGCATTCATGACTTACAGTAGCTGCATTTTTACTTCTGCAAAACTAAACAATTTACTTGTGAAAAAGTGCCATATTTGTACATTTGTAAATGACTGTTTGTGGTCATAGCACCCAAGTGTAGGCTTTGATAGCTTTTGGAAGACATGTGAAAGTGAGCTCATTTGTTAGGTTTCATTGAATTTGAGATTTGTCCTATTACTTTGTTGATGGCAAAAACAACAAACAAAAATTGCAGGCACTTATAAGATGTATAAAAAAAAACCCCATCATTTTCCAAACCATCTGAATGAAGTCCTTGAGGAACTAATTTGCAGTCAGCTAAACAAAGATATATGATAATGTTTGTTTACTGTGTGTGTTAATGTGCACATATTTGTGAGTGCACTTCTCTGCAGGGAGCACTGCTTAACGCACACACACCATCTGGACTTCTTCAAACACTGCATCACTTTAAGTTCCTGAACATCAGTGTGTGTGCTTGTCATCACTTTGGGGTGGTAGGGTGTTGTACACATACTGTATATTTGAGAACATTGGTGCATGTGCCCTATATCAATTGCATGTGTGTAAACAGTTAAATATATTCACGCTGTGTATGTTCACACATGTTCACTTGTCTGCACCTGCGTCCACACCGATCAGGCATAACGTTATGATCACCGGTGCAACTCAATGCCATCCAATGCAGAAGCTCTGTCATGAATTCTCATTTTACAATGTTATAATTTCTCAGTTTTTAGGTTGAAACCGTCAGAGAGGAGATAATTGTACTACGTGTTTATTACTGAGGACAAAGTGGAGTCGTACTGGAGTGTAACTCACATATAACAATATGTGTGTATGTTTATTTAATTTCCCATCATCAGTGACAACACAGATGTTGTCCTACAAACTGGGTTGCTGGGTCACTATGTGGGAATCGTCCATTTGCGGGCAGATTTAGAGCATTTATATTACTTTCTGCATACATGTGAATGGGGTGAAAAACTTTCGGCACTTTGTGTCTGCTACAGGACCACAGAGAGAGACGAACATGATACTTTTGTTGACAGATAAAGTCTCTGAAGTGTAAGCTCACTTTGAGACTGATTTGCTGCAATCTACTTTGTATTTGATTGTAGACTGAGGGTTATGTGGTCATTGTCTCCAGCTGTTGCCCACGTCAATAGTCAGCAGCAATTAATATATATTAGTGTTCATACCATTTGCACTAATTACATCTTTTAACCTACTTCCTAACCTACATTACCTCATTGTTATTGCTGTTAGGCTCCCTGACGTTATTGATAATGCACATTATACCACTCTAACTTGCACTGCCACAGCAGGTAATCAAATCTTCCATTTCCATTTTCCCATTGCATTTCTACTTATTATTGCAGAGCTACACCCATTACACCCTTCACATACATCCATTCAGTTGTCAGAGCGAGAATGTTTGCCCAGTGATTAACGCCCTCTCACTGAAGAGCCAGGTATTACTAAAGACAGAGTCAGGTCAGTGCAAGTTGAGATTTCAATTTAAACTCTATAAATATCCTTCTAATCATTAAGTTAGTTATTCAGTCAATAAGTCAGTCACCCAGTCAGTCGGCGAGGCTCCAGGCCAGGTAGTCAGTCATCCAATTATGCATCTGGTCGGCATGCCAACCAGTCAATCAGGCAACTATCCAAGTGGATAGTCAGCCAGCAAAACAATCAGCCAAACTGTTCGCCAGCAACCCAAAAAGCAAATTACCCATTCAGCCAACCAGCCAAAAACAGCCAGCCAGCTAGTCAGTCAGTCAGACAGAAGTGTAATTAGTGATAAGTGATTAGGATGTTCCAGTCATTTAGGATGAACAACTGCATTTTGCAATTAGAGCATCTCTCTTTCCCTCTCTGTTTCTCCACTCTCTATTGTTCAATACTTTCTGCTCTCCAGTTACAGTGTGTGTGTGTGTGTGTGTGTGTGTGTGTGTGTGTGTCTGTGTGTGTGTGTGTGTGTGTGTGTGTGTGTGTGTCACCAGACACATCAAATACACACATCACAAATACAAACATTATCATTCTGCTCCTTGCTGCACTTAGAGAAACTTCCATTGAGAATCCATTACCAGCTAAAAGCACTCAGACTAATTATGAATAGAAATTGTCTGCGTGCGTGCACATACACAAAACTCGTTTTTTAATGAAACAAAATATTTCACTTTTTGACCTAATGTAACATTCTTTAATAACAGTATACGAAAGTAAATTTTTTCATCCAAACAAATAAATCCCTTGGTATAAAATTTTTTCTAGCCCCCAAATTCTTAGATTAGATGGATTTAGATGGATTTTTTGCAGTGATCGTTTTTTTCTCTTGTTTATTAAGTGTACTGTTGTGCGAATTGGCCTTCTGCATGTTTGGCCTGGTTCTGCACAGATTGCAATGTGCTCCCACCATTTTCTAAAATAACAAAAACAAAAAAATAAATCAGTAGATTGAGAACAAAGACAGTTTTAATAGCCCGATTAATGTTTACAACCTGCAGCTACAACCTGAAAATTAGACCAGAATAAACATAACTCATCCTCAAAGACAGGTTTATGCTAAAGATGCTCAGTATAAATAGAATAAATAAATATACTGTATACATAGCAGCAGAAGAGCAGCCTTCAGATGTTTTTGCAAAAAGGCCACATGTCACACCCTTGTTCAGATCACTGATGCACTGGCTCCCAGTGGCCGCCTGCATAAGGTTCACAGCTCTGTCTCTCACCTATCAACAATCCCACCCACCATGGGCTCTGCCAACAAAGGGCATCTGGTAGGGTGAGGGGTGCCAAATCATAATCTTCCGTAGGACACCAAAATGGCTAGAGTCGGCTCTGGGAGCAGACGTCAAGTTTACTGGGGCTTCTGCTTCAACAACTAACCAAACTTGAAAAAGTCCAAAACCAACCAGAGAGGATGCAGAAACTACACAGCTTCAGCTACGTTTATTGTTTATTAAAGATTTCTTCAGTCGCTCAAAAGAAGGTGTAAGATTAGGATTAAGTTTATAAACCTACCGAGAAAAAATAAAAACATACAATGTCAGACAATGGTTCTATGATATTGTCACCTTCAACTTTGGAGGTTATTCACTTATATTCAGATAAGGCACATCATCATTACTATGAAGACATATATCATTGTTGCTTTTATGTTCACAAACCAGTGACATCCCTGTTATTAGCCGCGGTCACGAAGAGATTTCCCTGGCACTTGCTTTGCATGTCATTTGAAACTTACTTGCACTAAGCAGCTGCACCTTTGCTCCAAAATTCCACACAGAATGTGTCTTCTGAAGTAGGATCACCGAAGCTGTACAGAGGTTCGTCCCAGAGGCTGTTTCAGAGACATTATCCTAAATCCTTCTTCATTAGTCATTATTAGGTTTTCTGTATTTTGTCTTTCCAAATTTAACTGGACAGTAGTTGCCAACACTTGTCCTTTCATCTTTTGATGGGAAAGTGGACATGTCCTTTCTATATTTGAACCTTGAATATGATGGATCAACATTTTGTCTTTCCTATCTGAGGATTGTAAAAAGTATGATTGTTGCTTTTGCACCGCCCCCTTTCAGGTTTCGGTGTTTTGTCCGTCACTTCGGTTGAGGCAGATTTATGTCAGTTTAGATTTACATTTGTTATTACTGAAACCTGACATGATGGTAAAAGACACCAACAGCAGAGTGGCAAGAAGCCTTGTAAGGAGAGAGAGAATGTGTGCCAGGTTTTTTGTCATTATTCAACATCACAGTAGGTGCTAGATTTGCAGGAATCATTGAAATTGTGTAAAATCCAATAGTAAAGTTCAAGCCCTACTGTTATGAGTTTTATTTAATTCCACATCAAAAAAATCAACGTTATACCATAGTTATATCAAAAAGCTACTTTGCCCCATTGTCCAATATTTTACTCAGACATTCTCTCTTTATCTCATTCTCTAGAAAAACGAAACTAAAACAAAAACTAAAATAATCTTGCACGTATAGCCAATATCCTGTAGGAATGTTCGTCATGGTCGTGGGCTGAAGAAAGTCGTGAGGAACATAAAATGTAAACGTGACCAGTGTTTGAATGACAGAAAGCTGTGGCTTTAACAAACTGATGAGGGCAACAGTGTGACGCATCCCATGTCTGAAAAGGGCCATAGTGACCCAACACTGGATCAATTATTAAAGGGTCGTGTGTTATTTGCTGGGGGGAAATCAATAAACCACATATATAAGAGGAGCACTGAGGTAATATGCAGCTCCTTTACCTTCAGGCCTTCCACACATATTTTTCACATATCTTTCTTATTCTCTTTCCTCTCCCTCCTCATGCCTGTCCTCCAATCATGTTTTTCTGGGAACCTTTTAACCCTCTCTGGGAGAGGCTGCAATATTGGGTTTCTGCTGCTAATGGGACATGTTCGAAAAGGGCCATCAGGAAAAGGCTTTTTTCCTTTTTATTGAAGCCTTGTGGAAATCTTCAATTTAAATTATTACTCCCATCTTTATTTTTTTTTTTTAAAAGCAAGGGTAAATCTGGTGAGTTCAAAAGAGCGAGGATGGGTAACTTGGAGAGTAAACTAGAGGAAGAAAAGATTTGTAATGCAAAACAATAATGCTCTTTAAGCAAAAACAACAAAATGTAGTCTATATACCATACCACTTACAGAACTGGAGAACTATTCAGTAATTTAACTACTTAACTTCCTTCTTCGCTGCCAGCAAACAACGATTTTCAAACAATTCTGGACACTGGACAGAATCAAGGTGATTTGTTCAATAATTGTAAATATTCATCACCCACAGTTTATCATTTATTATCTGTAACACTGTACAGCAGCCACTCCATAGAAATGTCATTATCTCTGAAACTCCAATGTCGTGTCTCTCATACCTCTCTGGAAAATTCCGGAATAGCGCTTTGGACTTTGTGCAAACCTGAGGTGATGCTGTTTTCTGTCATGCACATTGTGATTTTCTGCCTTCTACTCATTTTCCTACTTGTTTCTGTTTAATATTTTCATTCCTCTCAATCTCTCTCACTTAAATAACAAAAATTCCTAATTTTCAGCTGAGGTATAAAGTTTCTTGTTCCAATGAAAATACATTCATCTAGAAGTAGCTCCAACCTCAACAGTGCCCCAAATTATGGTTTTATAAACACACGCTCCTTGTCTACTAAAGCCTTATGGACAAATAATTATCCAGATGTGACTGTGTTATGTAAAGTGTTTGCTTACCATTAAATGACGCTTCTGCACCTGAGTTACAGATCCTCTGCCCTTCACAATTGTACTGTAGATAGATGCAGTGAACTTGAAACACTTGAAAGGATGTTATTTTAACCTTCGTTATCAGGGCTGCCGCATGCTGGTACAGTTCTAAACATGGTAAATGGCTCAAATTGCTGGAGCTGGAATTGAATGAATGCAGAAAATGAACCCACAATACTGTACCCTGATTTTACTGGCTGTCCATCCATGTCAGGTCTTTCACATCATTATCTAATGAAATACAAAATCTTAAATAGCCATGTCCCATTTTACTGGTCTGATCACGCTAAACCAGTGTTGTAGTACTCGAGATTGCTCTTGGTTTTGAACCCAGTCTTAGACAGGGACTCGGGATTTTTTTTTCCAAGACCAGTCAAGACCACAACTGTGGCAAGATCGCTGAGCATTTACTGTGATTTGAAGTAAAACGTTCGGATTTAATTGCAGCCAGTTACTTCACTTACACCTCACTTCTGATGGCATACTATTGGCTGTCACCCCTTCCGACCCGCCATCACTCATACTTCTGGAAAGAGATGTCAGCTAAATACTCTGTAATAAATGAGGCTACCTAAACCCCAGGTTTCTGCAATGCTACATTTACTGAGACAGCTGGGACCATGTCACACTTTTATTGGCACTCGAAAAGGAAGCGACGTACGCTATGGTATTACATATTACATATTAGCCAGCTGTGTTTTTACCGTGTGTTTCAGGTTGCTAGCTTCTGATGTTTGTCAGCTATTTGTCACCAAATCTGGTGCCCAAACGACCTGATTTAACGTAGCATTCGTTAAAAGTGAGGAGAGACGTAAACAGTGCAGCGCTAAGTTTGTGAGTTAGGTCTGAAAGGACAAATTTGGCATATTCGGGAAAAAAATGTCAAGACAGGCAGCGTAGAGCTACGCAGAGAAAGCTCTGACATGAACACTACATGCTGCGTGCAGCGGAGATCAGAGCATAATTTTATTTATTTTTATTTATGTCCTTACGGCTCATCCCGTGAGTTCAGGGTTGCCCCAGCGGATCATTGTCCACATGTTGATTTGCGGTGATCAGAGCATAATATGATGTCATTATTATTTAAACTGCTACCTATGAAACCGCTTTGTCATTTAATGACTGAAGCAGCCGCAGTTACACTATTTTATTTTTGACTTCTTTGGAATCGCATTTCTGTAATAGCTTTAAAAACCACTTCATCTCGGTAAGCCTCGTTTTTTTGCTCCTTCATGCACATTAGCATCCAAACTGTATGTTTGTCTCTCTCTCCTCCCTCCAGTTGCTCTTTTTGAGGGTTTTTCAGTACTTTCTTTTACTACATTATTGCCATTTTAAGGATCTAAGGATATGCTCAACAGATAGCAAAGCCTCTTTAGGCCCATTTATGATACTGGACCGCATAAATAAAATGTGCCTTGTAATGTAACTGTTTGTTAGTCTCTAGGTTGAGTCATGATTTGTTGAGGAGACACTCAGCTCATTTATAGGAACAATGTAAGACCAGAAACAGTTTTGGTTTGAGGGTTGTTGCCTTCTTTTACCAACCCCTCCACACAGTGGTGAGAACAAACGTTTTTTTTGTTGTTGCTGTTTTATTTTTGTCTAGACGCGATAGTGTCAAAAACAATTTGTGGTTACAGGAAATCAAAACCGAGTCAGCAGATTTGTGCCAGACACTGCTGTAAAGGGATAAAAATGTCTCTTCATGAAAGAAGTTAATAATTGTTTATTGAAGACAGCCGGAAAGATGCGAGACAAGAGGACATGTGACAAAAGCTCTGATGCAAAAACACTTGGTCTGATCTTTAAACCAACGATGCACAAAGCTTTTACGTCCACTCTTTGTCTCCCTTTCTCTCAGTAACTATATTATAGCAATAACAAGATAATGTTGTTTTGTTACAGACTGAATAAAGTCATTTTTACCCAGACCTCCTCTGTGTCTGCTGATAAAAAGGGCAGATCCAATATCAGTGCTTCATACTCACACACAAACACAGACATTCATTTAATAGACAAAATTCAATATGATAACTTTTAGAATCAAGAGGGTTAAAATAAAGGGATTGAAGCAAATAACAGGGGTTTAGTGTGTGTGTGTGTTTGTGCGTGTGCATGTGTGTGTGTGTTTTTACCTACTGCGTCAGGCCTTGCTTTCTGTCTTTAGTTGAATTAACTAGCAAAATTTTAAATTAAAACTGCAGTCCAATCGATTATACTGGAATTTTTAGCAATTAACTAATTTTCAATAACATAAAACCACTTCTGACCGAAGTTGTTCTGCTTTTAGAGTCTGGGAATGTTTCCACCAAGAACAAGGCTGCACTGTAAGAACTGAGGGCCACGCTTTTCATGGTAAAAACGCACAATATCAAACTTCAGTGGTTCCACTACAGCTAATTCAAGTCCACACCTAACTAGTCTTTTTAAAGATGAATGTCCCTTTTTTCTCCCCAGTCCCTTGACTGTAATCGCATTAGGGTGCCGGTCAATGAAGTTGTTTGTTCCTTTAGTGATTGTCTTCCATTACAAGTTGTGAATGGAGTTAACTTGGATCCGTATTAGTACTTTACAGATTCAAAAGCATTCAAGTATTTTTGCAGTTTGGGACACAAATAGTTTGATAAAACTCACTCCCAGTCTGCATTTTGATTATATTGGTGCTGCAGCATTTTTTGAGTTGTCATGCAGACTATTTGAATTTGTTCCTGCTAATATGGTTTTTGTTTTATTCTGAAAGTGTTGCACAGTTTGCAGACTGTTACTTCATTTACTACATTTCCCAATGCTAAATATGTGAATGAGGAAGAGGAAATGATGACATAAAAGTCTCATCCTTATGTTTGTCCTTGTGTGTGTCTGTCACTATAATGTAGGTCAACGAGGAGCTAAAAGTACGTATGATGTAAAACATCATGTGTGACCATCTATAAATCCTCGTTATGATCACCATTGATCTTTAATGTAATTCTGAAAGAAGTGAGCAGTAATCATTAAACTCCCGAGAAAAGAGAGAGGAGGAGAGGGAAACAGAGGGGAAAAGGAGAATAGAAAATGCAATCTCATAATTGGGCAATAAAGAATATTGTTAGCAGTAAATGATCCACACCATGTGATGACTCAGCAGTTCTTGGATCCTATCATGAGCCAGCAGTTCTGCGATGACTCCTGTCACTCATGGATAGACACACAGGACTAAAGGTCAGAGCAGAACCAACTGAGAGTTTGCCTGTGTTACTTCAGAATCGGTGAGTTTGTCCTGGAAGGAGTCTTCGTCCTGTGTTTCTGTCATAATCTGGATTCTAAAAATAACATGACTTCAAAACATCAGGGAAGCATCGTATAAACTGTTGTCATGGTGGGAGTAATACTGCAATATCTAAAAAGCAGATCTCACCAGATCTCTTGAAGTTCTTCTTCATTTCTGGATGAGCCTCAACAGCGACTGATTAGAAACTCTCGTGTTATGCAGAAATAAAGAATATCAAGAAATTTGTTGTGTGGTTGCATCTGAACGGTAACACTGAGTATGTTCATCCCAAAGAGATGAATTGGTAAGTTACATCCTTACATCACAGCCGTGTTATGAGCACGGCTGGTTGTGAGAAACATTTTTCACTGTTTCACTTTAATTTCAAAGTTCAGTCTTATTCAGTATTATAGTATAATACTGAGTAATCTGTATATCTATGTGACTCCATGGGATAGATAAGATATTCAAATCAGTATAACAGCATTCACATCACAACATGAGTTACTCAATTACTTCAATCAAAATAATTTGATTAATTCCAATTCTTGTTTATGAACAAATGCCCTAATTAAAAAAAAAATTAACTGCTTTGAGCACTTGTGAGCTTTGATAGTCAACAAGCTGGAGTGATGGCAGCTGCAGCAGGTGAAGCCAATGAAATAATTCCAAACAAAGGTCATGTTGATCCTTTCTGAAAATGTCAAATGAATTTACACTGAAAACACGCTGATTACCTGCTGAAATAACATTCACACTTGAAATGGCAAGTGTAAATAAAATAGAAAGTGTGAACGTCTTATACACTGTTTGCAGGTACAAACTTACACAACTAAACTAGGTCAAATAGGTTTAAAACAGGCTCGTAATAATTTCATCATATCCAACTCTGGAGTATATCTTTGATACAGTTTACATAGCAAAGTATGCTAATTTTGGTCTATAACTTTCTATGACATGATGAGAGCTCGTGTCCAGGTGTCTGTAACAAGGATGAGGATTTACACAGATGTCAATCGGATGCTCAGACAAACATTGGCACTCATGGTGCTCAAATTCTGGTGTGAAAGCTGCCTTGACATAAGCACAGACTACAGCACAACCTGCCTCCTGCGCATGAATAATTTATGAGAAGAATTGAGGCCGCTGGGACTTATTACGGTCTAATGCAGACCTGGCCAGTGTCCCCACAAGCCCCTTAAGTTGGGAATCTTGTCCCTCACCATATTGGGTTTGATGTCATAACTCCATCTGGAGCCATTTTGGAGACGGCCATTTTGTATACCCCCTGGCAAGCATTTCACCCATTTTATTTGGATACAGGAGAGACCTCAGCCCGTACAAATGGGTGGTGACTGCTAATTACTGTATGTTAGAGAGCTTAAATATCCTTGTGGACTCACCAGATCATGTTACCCTCGTAAAATATATCATATTTTGAGAATAAATCATCCAGACACTGCTACAGGTGAAATCTTAACAGTTTTTTTTGTTCTGTACCAACTTTACTCTCCCTACGTTCTTCCTTTGCTATTTTCAGTCGTTCCCCATCTTCTTCTCCCCCCTCTTACACTCTGCTCATCACTCATTACCTACCCTCCTTTCTATGTCCCCATCCTCATCTTTCTTCTTCTCTTCCTTCATCTTCCTCTCTCCATCTAACCACTCCTCTCTCCTCTCTAGTGTTTTCGCTCAGTCACCCTCATTCTCTCTACTTGCATATGCTGTGAATCAGAATAGGTTTCCATGGGGAACGGCTCTGAATATTATCTTAAATTTTTCATTCCTCATCTCTGCTGCTAGTTTTACCCTCAATTTGTTGCCCAGAGCCAAAAAGCAACATGGGATTCATGAAACATGCACACACCACAGAAAATGTGATTATAGCCTTTCCATTTCTCTTTCCACCCTTCTCTCTCACCATCCAAGACAACATGGGAATCGTGAAACGTGCTCACACCTCAGACTGCACTACTTCTCATTCACTCTTTGGAGTCTCCTGTTTCTCCCACCCCACCCCTCGCTGTTAATCTCCCCCGTTCAATCCCTTTTTATTTCATTTTTCCCCCTCACTCATCTCACTTTGTGTTATCAATCCTTCTTTCTTCACTTCAATGTCTCTTTCTCTGCTTCTCTCTCCACCTATATTTCACTCCCTTATGCTCAGAGGTAATTCTCTCCCTCCTCTCCTGAGTTTTATTCATCATCATTGTCATCATCATCATCATCATCAGTTTCTTCCTCTCTGTCGTTTACATGCACACACTCACACACATACAGTAAACAGACACTGACATGCACAAATCTGGTCTGCACATCAGTGTCAGCACCCCTTCACAGATTGTGTGTGTGAGGGAGAAGGAATGCAAAAACGAAGCATAGGGATAAAGAAGAAACAACAAGTGATCCAAAGGCTTCATTCAGATACACACACAGATGCACAAGAGCATGCACAAGTTTGCCAGAGCTCTGCTCTGTAGTTGTTTGTTTGCTCTTATTGTGAAGTGCATTTTTTATCCCATGATGCTCTGTCTAAACACTGTGTGTTGTTAAAAGCATTTAAATGTTAATTACAGCTACGCAAGGGTTGACAGAGATAAGGTGCAAAAGGAAAAGAGAGAGTGACAGAAAAACTCAGGAAAAAAAACCTGTTTATTATGGATTTGGCTGACGGGAATGACATGAATAGCAGGATTTCTAAATGAATCAAATATGGTTTAGTCAGAGAAAAAATGATGCAGAGTGCAAAGCACTTTAAAAAAAAGATTGGAGAATAACATGCTTTTGTTAACATCAACAACTGAAGCCGTCGTTTCTTAAACACTGTAGCTCAGGACTGTTAATGTGCCAAAGTGTTGTCAGCCAAGGTCTTAATCATTTTGTAACAACACAGGGAAAATGAGGGAATTCACAAATCGGGTGCATATTTGCACATACTATTAAATTTGATTAACCTCAGTTTAATCAAAGTCTTAGGTCTCATCATTTTCTATTTCAGTGACATTTATTATGTGTAAAATGTAATCAAAGACAAGTTGTTTTAACACAATGAAAACACAAACAATGGAGGTACGGAGAAAAGAACAGAAATAAAATGTTCAGCAGTAAAAACACATTAAGATGAATTCCCGTCTTTCTAGATTCTTGGGTAAACAATACGAGGGTTGTGAGCCAGGGTTGTGCAAGTAAAAGAAATAGGAAACATCCATTACGTGTATACAGTTATTTGTTCTTTAGACTCTGTTATCTGCTTGTTTTACATATTCTCCATTTCTCCCGAATCCAAGGCTTCCTTAAAAGCATCAGACATCTTGGTTGTTGCAAATTGAGATTTGCACATTTTAAAAACATAAATTTTACATGTACATCTACATGTTTTTACATAGTCTGATGTTTCAGTCTTGTTCCTGAAGACACACGAGCAGCTTCACACCAGTGTAGAAATGTAGTACAAATGGCAACTAAACTTTTTCTTGCTTTAACACACACACACACACACACACACACACACACACACACACACACACACACACACACACAAAATATTCCCATAAAAATGGAAAGAAATAAATGCACAGACAAGTGAAGAGAATAAACACAACAAAGTTGTCACTAAAGAGAAATGATAAATTAATATCATGTGTCGTCATAGACAGTTTACCCATGTGACATTATGATGGATGAGCTCGGTTTGTAGACAAAATATGTTTGTGTGTGTGTGTGTTTGAGGCTGAACAACTTTGTGTGTATCTGGCCGATGAACGTGCAAATATGTACAATATGATTTTTTGAGTGGATTTGAACAAACCTTATTTTGGGTATGTGTCATAGACTAGACCCTCATAACTTATACGTGTGTTTGCATGAAAGCTATAATAAGCTACCTTATTCTCTCCTTTCCTATTATTCCATCCATTCATCTTTTTTTTTTGTTCTATAATTGTTGCAGCAAAGTTTTTAATGCCTTTAATAAATGCAGTATTAATAAGTCCATATTGTCTCATATAAAAAATAATCAACATAATATTAGGATATGAAGAAGACAGGAGATGAGAAAGATTTAAATGTGTGAATTAATTACTAATCTTCAACATTAGGTCATAGTTTGACCATATGGACTACGGCACATTCTTTAAATTCGTGTTTGTGTCTCTGTAAGTGTGTAAGAGCTTGATTAAATATGTTACTGCAAGATCATGTCATCAAATGTGTCTTTTATTAAAACAGATTAGATCAGTAGAGGGCTTACAAGAAACAACTTAGAGAGGAATGTAAAAGAACAGAAGAGAACAGCAATAAAGCAATCTGTAGTGTATTTATTGCATAATGGGTGGAAGGGTTTTACTGAACATCACAGCTGCAGCTAAGCTGAACACTTTCTGAGCTGATTTTCATCACTGACTTGAGATGATAACAGGGACAGTGTGGAGACAGGAATCAGGGCACCCACTAGTCCTGTGTGGCCTCAACCTGTGGACGGTTCAGAGTAGCTGCTTGTTTGAAAAATTCTGTGATTTAGCAGGAAATGCTAGATCTACACAAACCTCTAGGAATTTACAGCAATCCTCACAGTCAAGGACACTGCTTCAGAGTGTGCATGTGTGTGTGTGTGTGTGTGTGTGTGTGTGTGTGTGCACATGCCAGTGCTGGTGTACGAGCTACAGGACGTGCGGCTGTGTGCCGGTACATAAACTGAGATTTAATCAGTGGTATCCACACTTTTAGTCGCTACACTTGGTTGAGCTCCAAAACCACTGGATCATGCATTCCCATAATACACCTAGTAGACTCTTTCAAGATAATCCTGATGGCATCACTGGGATTGTTTTCTCAGACTTCACAAAGCTCCTGTAGAGCCACATGTGACTTTATACAGCTGTTTTCACAGGCTGAGTAGTACTCCTAATAAGGAGTACATGCTGTGTGAAAACAGCAGAGTTAGAAATTAAAAAAAGTTAAATTGACATTGATTGGTCTGTCACCTATTCTTAGGTTGCAGACCAATTATAATGACTGCACTATGTAAAACCTTTGTTGATAGTCTGTGGCCACATTATCTTGTTTTATATTGTTGTCATATAATTTGGAAATCAATTTCAAGTCTGTGTGAGTGAGTGAGAGAGACCCGATTAATTTGCAGATATGAGGTGAAATATTATTGTGATTAACTGGTCATCAAACACTTGTTTCTTTTTCTCTTTTTTTTTTAACACTAAATGATTTGTGTATCCCACAACATTCTTACTTTGAAAAACTGCAAGTGTTGCATTAAACAATACTTTTAAATGTAAGACAGTCTCCTTGTCTTCTAACATTTCATGTAATTCAAACATAATCAGCGAACTGCACCAATTCTCACAGACTGTCTCACAAAGATGTGACATCTAGATTTGCACCGCTGGAAATAAATAAAAGATCAACTTTGTGGATAAAACAAAGAAGGCAGTTTGAGCTTTTCCATGAAACCAAATTATAAATCACTGTTGTGCCAACTGTTCTAATGAGGAAAATATGTCCTTATCCCCCCAAAACTGACACTGTTGATGTCCACAAATATGGATTAAGTTGTGAGAAATCCAATGGAAAACGTGTTAAGTCTGGTGCAGGGTGCATTAACCGTGTAAAACTGTAATCAGGACACTTGAATGCAACATCTGATCACTGTCATTGTTGTACATTATGTATGCAGGGCGAAAAAACCCATAACAACAAGACAAGTGAAAGACTGGAAAGCTGGATTTGATAGCAATGTGTAAAAGTAGACACTGGTAGCGTGTAGACAGTTGGCACCATAAGACAGACAAAGAGAGAGCGACACGTCGAGAGAGAGAGACATTGTGGTTTTTCTTCTCATGGATATATAATCAGTTTAAGAGGAAGTTTTTTTCCCCTCAGTTTTGCTTTGATGCACAATCAGATTTCGAGCCACACTGTAATTCTCTGTCTCTTTCTTCATCTGTCCCTCTCTCTGTCTCTCTTTCTCTCTGTCTGCCCCCCCCTCTGGCTCTCTCTTGTTGGTGTTTGATGTGGTGGCACCCTGGCATTGTTCTTGCTATTGTGCCAGTGTGGAAAAAAAGGGAGGAGGGACAGGACAGAGCGAACGAGACAGAGATAGATGAAGGAATGGTATTGCAGTATTGATGTGGCATTGAGGCCCCAGTAAAGTCGAAAATCTGGATATAATTGACAGCTACACTGGCAGATCTGGGATTCCCATCGGAATTCAGTGAAGTGCTCGAGAATGTTCCAGAATGACCTCTGAGAACTTTCCAGAAGGACCAGCAGGCAGGAGGACTCATATATCATCATATCATCATCACCCCAAACATCATGTTTCTAATCTTTACCCGCGCTCGCTCTTTGTTTATCCTCCACTGCTGCACTGTGCTTATCTGTTGTGTACGCACGTGTAAGTGAGCGCATGTGCGTGTGCAAGAGTGTGTGTAAGAGAGTGAATAGGGAAAACAGTCCATGTTCATTTTTGTCCTTGTAGTTAGTCTACTGTAGGCACAATAACATTTGGATTTGTATGTGTGTGTGTGTGTGTGTCAGAGAGAGAGAGAGAGAGCGTGTGCATGTGTCTCCATGAGTGCATGTGTGAAATTATGTGTGTCTGCGCCATTTTATATGTGTGTATTGTACAGTGTGCATATGTTTCAGGTAGTGTGTTTGTATGTGTGTGTATTTTTGTGTGTATTTATCCACTTGAACCTTTATTTAAATAATTAAGCACTGAAAACACTGACAATCATTACTTTTAGTACTTTTGTCAAATGCACAAAGGTTCGAGCGATTTAAAAACAACTGGTTTTAGTTTTTATTACATGTAAGAAAAGTCCCAGATTCTCTGGACACAGGGTTTTGTATAAAGCTTTACAGGTTTAGAGTTTGAACAATATTTTCAAACTTCCTGACAATTTTGTTTTTGCTGACCTCCAGTGGTTTAATTTCTTACCTTTCTTACCTGCAGCAGTGTACAGGTGTACTCCAGGTCCAGGTGGCCACACCCATTAATGATGCTGAGAAAAGTGACGTAAACCTTTTTACGCTTCAGCTTTATTTTCTTCTTTTACTTTGTGTTTTACATGTTACTAATACTGAGCCTGAAAATACATCAGTGAAGTTCATGCTGCTCTGCTCAACACTATGCCTCCAGTGGAGAGATTGTGTAGGGGTCCGCTGCCAAAACACAAGTAACCTACACTCAAAGCTGTGCCTGAATGCACCCTGTATAGACAGATGGAGGACTGAAGCTGCTCTGCTGGCCTGCATTAGATATGGTAAGGGCCCATAAAACCAAGTCAAACTAATTCAGCAACAGCAACTGAAAGTAATCACATTGCATTACTGGAGCTGGCTTCAAATCCGGATGGCCGTGTATGAAATTACTCGCTATATGGTGAACTATATTTTCAGTCTGCCAAAACACTAAGTGTGAAATTTATTCATTACAAAGTGCCATCAAAAATCCCCACAATGGAATAAATAAAATAAAAAAAACCATTGCACTAAAGGTTAAACTACAGAGTGTGTTTGTGTGTTACGCTAAGTTGTAGTGAATGTGGGTTATTTTGGGAAGAAGCTGTGTTGCGGAAATTGCAGTGTAAAGTTGTCAGAATGTTATTTTAAAAGATAGAATAATAGAAATATATATAATATATAATATAAGTGAGTGCAATAGTTCCTGCAATGATATACGAATCTTGAGTACAAATTACACTTTTATTACATTTGCCTGAAATGTACTCACATACTTTTGAGTAAGGTTTTTAGGCTTTTCCGTTGTCTTCATGGTGACTTTTGGACACTACAATGCAGACTACACTCAAATGATGTGAACTCGTGTGACAATTTTTTGGTTCTTTGCAACCCTTTGTGGTTTTGTATGTGTCAACAATCTAAAATGTGTGTTAGACTTCTGGGTGTTAAGTTTATTTGTTTTTAAAGAATTGCAGGGACAAAAGAACCACTTCAATGGAACCTCATTTCTTGATCATTTTATGGTCATTTTAGTATTTACAGCAAGCTGACAATTCTGCTGAAGCATTGCGTTGAAAACCTTCACCACGGCCGATCCAACATCTAAAGTTTTTTTCAAGGGTTTTGTCATACAATCTGCAATCAGCGAGGGAACAGTTGTAGCAACACACGCAGCCGAATGTATTCAAGATCAACAAGTTATTCAAATCAGATCATATAACAGTGCCATCCAACTAAAATAATGGGATTTCTTATACAATCTGTTTATCAGAAGTGAGGGGGAAACACATCTGTTTCCTCTTCATGTGGCACATGATCCTGTCTCGATGGATGATGTGTGCACAAGTATTTGCAGGTGTGTGGAGTAAATGTCTGTAAACATGTCTAATGTTCTCTGTTTGACAATCACTGAGTCCCCTGTGTCAAATGACTAATTCCCTTTAAATAACACTGGATGAACACAAATGAGTCCCTTTATGGCCTTTCCTGAATAGATAATCCTCAAAGTGACTTTTACTCACTTCCTGTTACCATATCCCAAATACTAAAATGGTTTCGCTTCATGTGTAAAAGGCGCTATTGTTTAGTAGGTTTGAAGAGGATTCTACGATCGGATGTTGTCGTGTGTGTCTCTTCTATTTCTGTGCACAATTAGTAATATATTCTTTAGAAGATAAAGGTTGAATACAGTGCAACTAATGTAAAAAAGGGTGGTGCTATCTAAGTGTAACACTGTCCCCTTTTGTTCCCAGCAGACAGGATCAGATTTATAAACAAAATTAAACCATCTGTTATGTTTTCCACATTGTGGTTCTGATGAGAGGCTTCGTGAGTTTAATTTAGTTTCCTAACGGGCTTGGACTTTCACAGTTTTATCCATTATCAGCGTTGTTTTGTTCCTGCTGTGAAGGAGTCTCTCGTGCTGCTTTCAACGTTTGTTGCTTTAGCACAATTTTCTTCTTAGCTCTCACACAACTTTGTCACAGCCTTTTCCATAATCCTTTCACATATTTTATTCTTCAACATTGTGAGAGCGAATAAAAAGTGAAGTCACACTGACATCATTTTGTTTGGAAGTTGCACGTGTCTAAGCAAATTCCTAATAAAATGAACAAAATTGTACAAAACAGATGGTTAGTGAATAATTAGTAACTCTATTTTGCCAGTGCTGAAAATAAAAATCAGTCGCATGTAATCTTAAATGAATCCAAACTGTCTTTGTCTTAACTGAATCTCATGTTTGTTTGCCCTTGTTTCCAGAGAAAATATAAAAAGTGAAAATGTCCCCCCATAACTGTCAAGCATAACTGTGTTGCGTGTTAAATTCAGTGGTTCAATAACAAATGCAAAAAAGGAAATAAGAAAGATAAAGGGCAATGATGGGAGAATGAAAAGGAAAGAAAGGTGAAACTCAAATAGAATGAGTGAGTTGGAGAAGAAAGAAAGAGGGAGGAAAAGATAGAGAGAGAGGAGATACTGAGGGATGATTGATGGAGCCAAAAAGCCGATTTCTTGCTTCATCTGATCTGCATTACTTTGCAATCAGCAGACACGCACATACACACTGGTGCACATTCACACACACCTTGCAATCAACACACACACATTAAATATCTCTTTCTGACTTAATCTGCAATCAACGTGCAGGTTACTGATCAGCTACTGTCATCAACACCACACACTGCATACATATAGACTACACACACGCACACACATGCACACACACGCACACACACACACACACTGCAGTTAAGCTAGTGGTGAACTCAGCACTCATCTACCTCAGTGCAGATAGTTTTGGTAGAACAGTCGCAGGGTTGCATGCACGCACACACGCTGGCTTTCTCTCTTTCTCGCTCTTTATTTGGACATAGGTATGTGAAAAATGAAGTTCTGCACACAACAGGTCTTTTCTGGAGGATGCCGGTTTCAGCATGTGTTAATGGCAACACCTCCCACTGTGTTTTACAGCTTCTCTGGGTATTGTGTTTTGGACACAGACAGCCTTGCACGCTTTCTTTTTTATTTTCTCTATTGATCCCCGAAGGACGAATTCATCTTTTCTCTTGCCTCCTCAACAGGAAGGTCAAACCGTAGGGTCGGCTTCACAACTGCTCCCCTGGAGCTGTAGGCCTTCAGTATCTTTCTCAAGGACATTTTGCTCATAAAAACAAAATACACTGAGCTAAAACTACAAGTCTTGACTCCACGGTTTTAGTATATTATTCTCCAATAGCTACTGTTGAATATTATAATGCATTTAGTGTATTATTTTGCACTAAGGGCCATTTCAAAAACAGAGTAATGACTAAGTATGAGAAGCCTTTTTTTTAATCTTGTGTCTCATATAAAGGTGATGTGAATGTTGAAAATAAAGGTAATTCAGCTTAAAAACTAACATATTAACTTAACCTTTTAAATATTTTGTGGCAATCTTGCAAATTCTATGTAAAGCAGTTGTGTAGAGTTATGCTATTTGTGTCGATCTAAATGTCCAGTTAACGGAAGGAGAAAAGTCCTTTGACATTTTGTTTGCCACAATAAAGCAAGTAGCTTCAAAGACAACTGCATGGGAAGCCCAGCTGACAGCACAATGTTCCTGTTGGTCTCCACTCCACTGTACCGATATTAGAGGATATTGCGCCTTAGACACTGTTGAATGTACAAACCCTGGTGAACTCTGAGTAATTTGATTTAGATTTTTTTGAATGCATTGAATGCAAGGTTCCTGTATTGGGGGAAAAGTTTTGACTAATAAAACTAACTTACTCATTTATCGAAGAAAGACAGACAGCAGACACTGTTAAAAAATATGAAAATGGTAAATATAATTGATCTGCTTGTATACTGCTTTTATCCAAAGAACTTTACAATGTTGCGTCACATTCACACACACTTACTGATGATGCTGGTTGTCATGTAAGGTGCTCACCTGACACACTGGGACCAACTTAAACTTAATCCTGCCGACCAGCCAGTGTCCCCACAATTCACAATTTAGGACTTCAACTATCTTGTACTGACAGCTTGGTCCAGGAATCACAGCATATCTACAGAGGTCAGGGCTGTTTTGACCACAAGAGTGGGACCTATTCAAGTTTAGGTGGGTGGTCATAAAGTTATGGCTGATCAGTGTTTATATAAACATATATACACATAGAGACTTAGAAATACACAAACAACAATCCTCTCTTTTCTTAAACCACAGTTTGGTCATGGACACACAAACACACAGCGGATGACTTATTAGCAATCTAATGTGTGTGAGGTATTTCAAAGCAAATGCGCACACACTCTATGTAGATAAGTGATTAGTAACCTAATGTTAGTGAAGCATCATCATTTTTCAGTTGAGTGCTGCAGGTTCGTTGGTATTGAATTATGACCTCTGTATGGCCATCCATCTACCACTCTGTTTTTCCTCCATCCTCCCTCCACTGAGGTCTCCATCTTCATATGTGTGTCTGAGTCTCTCTCCTCCTCCATTTCTGTCTTCCTCCCTCACTCCTTCTCATCGCTCATCTCTCTGCCTGCATGATCATCATAATCAGATGTGATTTATAGTGACGCACGTGCCAACAAACACACACGCACGAGCACAAGTGCGCACACACACACAGAAACCGTTAATCAGATATTTGTCCTGCGGTGGGATATCATAATTCTAACAACAACAGAATCTCTGCAAGATTAAAAAAAAAAACGCTGCAACAAGATGCTGTCTGATAAATTATTCTCCTTGAGTGGTTTATGTGCACCCACACACCCCCCACACATTTTTGACACACTCCTTTACTCCTATGTATTTAAAATGACTAAATCCATGTTAGCAGACATGCAACACACACACACAAACCTATCATTCATCTGTGTCATTAGTTTCTCGTCCTTGCTCCAGCCTAACTCTTCTTTGATGTCCTACACACTGTTGCTGGCTAGCTGATGTAAAAACGCTTAATGATGCCATAGTTTGCTAATGGGTTTTATAGTGCAAGCATGCTAATGATTGCCGGTAGCTGGTGTTAAAGGTGCAATCAGTAATATTTCACTGACTCTTTGCGCAAAATGACTATAATTTATGAGCAGGTGCTTGTGAGTATTGCTGATCAATGCCAGCAGCTCAGCAGCCACTGAAGCAACAGAGGAGCTTTCAAAGTTTGGGAACAGGTAGGTCCGTTTAGAAAGCCTGCGTCTGTGAATGGGAAAGTAATGGCAGCTGCGGAGATCATTAAACCTCGGAGGGCTACTGTACACTATTGAACTGAATGATTTTGTGGTCCAAAATGAAAAAGACGCCATTGAAAATAACTAATGCCTGGTGTCTCTGGATGCCTGTGGGGAGGAAAATAAGACATTTTATGGGTTAGCTTTGACATTACTAGCGATTAGAAAAATCTTTGCCCTGAAAATATTTTCTCAATGTATTTTGCACCAAATCTGGAGGGCCTTGAGATATTGACTGTGGGACTTGAACAAGATTCATTTTCAACAAATGCATTCAGAAAGAGACTTTAAACAGAAGAGTTCAAAAGTTGAATAGCAAAATAAAGAATTTTTAAAACCCATATCTCCGTCTACCTTGGCAGAGGAGATACGCCGTCGTACATACTGATGTAATAAATGACAGACGCTTCAGGAAGCTTCTTGACAGCGTAGACATCTTCACCCCTACAACAACAATCCTTTGAGAACTAGATTGACTCCTCATCCTCATCCTTACCCATAAAAGATAAACAACCCACGCTAGAACTAAACTAGGTCTTATTTTATAGACAATTAATAAATGTACAATCCTATGTTATTGTTAGTTGACATAATGCAGCTAAGAGCAAAGGAAAAGTAAGTTCAAGACAGCATTAGATAGAATAGAGGAGGGAGATGGAGGAGGAGTGGAGGGAGGATGGATGGAGAGCAGAGGAAGAGAGGTAGAAGGATGATAGAAGGATGGAGGGAGGGCTGGAGATGAAAGGAAAGGGAATAAAGGACATGGATGCAGGTGGAAAAGAATAAAGAAAATGATGAGGCAGGGACACACAGATGGACAAAGTGAAGGCGCTCATATATGAGCACAGTGATGGCCATATTGTCTGCGGTGTGTATATGTGTGTGACGTCAAGCACAAACCACCCAGAGCAAACAGTGGACGACAATGCTGCGCTCATTACCTTCTTATTCAGCTCCACTGTATGGCTAATAGCAGACCTCATCTTTCACTCGGAGATGTGTCTTTTTCAAGGGGCCGTTATTCATTTGTGGTAGAACTGTTCTGGGTTGTGTTTTGGACTTTGGCTTAGTGCTGCTGCTTTCCTCGCTTTTCTCTCTCTACACTCCATGCCAGTCTCTGTTTATTTGCGTCTCTTTCAGACTGAAGAAGAGGCAGTATGAATGCATGCAAGCTGAAAGCAAGGAGGTGAAAGCACTGAGATAGACAGGACTTTGCTCAGAGCTGTTTGGTTGGATGAAATTCATCTTATACACAGCAGAGCAAAAGCCACTGAGCTTTAGTTCACTTACTACCCAAGTCAATCCAACTCATATCTTGTCTGAACAAATAATAGGAATGACTCTGATCCACACCATAAACCTCTTGAACTATAAGAACACACTCAGTTGAAGAAACTAAAAAACATTACATTGGCTCTGACATGCTTAATTAACTTGCCTATGCTGAAGATCACTGGACAACACCAGTATTTGAGTTGGTGTTAGTGGTTTATTAACAGTATATTAGAAAACAACCTGCTGGGGCAAATCTGTAATAGCGGTGGTCTTATGCAGTGGATGACTGACAGCGTGCTTCATGGGAGTTGCATTGCAAAACAACACCAAGAGGAGCAGAAAGCCATCATGTGTAATTAATGTTTGCCTTTTTATGAACTGTAACCACAGTATTGAACCATAATCATAACTTCATCAAACTTCATTTGCCACAGGCACAATCCTTCCTTAACCTTACATGCACTGACTTTATAGATAGTGAGAACTTTACAACACTGTCTGTGAACATGATTTTGCGGAATCTTCCATTGTTTTCTGGCAGCAGGGGTGATAAATCTGTCAGCACACTCCATATAGCAAGAATTCTCTTTCTTCATGGCTAAAATAGTAGGTTAACCACCAAAAATTGCCAATTTGAGCTTTGATTCTCATGTCACAGGCTGGTAAGCCAGCAAAGCTTTTCATGGCCTAATTTTCTGTTTACACACTACACTCATGCTTACAACTTGTCAACAACGTTGAGATTGTTTTGCTTTACTTCAGAGTCATGTTTGCTTCTACCGTGACTCTTACACTTCTTGTCTGGCAAGGACAATGCACACACCCGCAGCCACTGCCAGTTTACTGCTATTTGTCTGCACCTCCATGTTCAACAGCAGTCTGAATGCACATCAATAAACCGCACATCACTTGGGGAATATACTGCAGGATGGTTTGTGTCAGAAAATGTAGCAGACTGCGATGCTTTTGGTTTAAATGGGGAAATTAAAGCTTTTCAATTTGTCTTCTTTGTCTGTCTCTAGCTCTCTTTCACACATAGACGCACGCACACATGCATCTCCACACACACTCTCTCTCTCTCCAGATAAACAGTGGATGCATATATTTGTAAAAGTTTCCCGCACTATATGACAAGTGATATGGCCCTTGATAGTTCCTCTTTTTCTCCCCTCGGCGCTCTCTCTCTCTCTCTCTCATTTACTCTCTCCCCCTTTCTCTGCCATTGCTTATTAAATGTAAATTATGGCAGAAAAGCTTGAATTGAATCTCTTTTGGGAGACCCTCTAAGAAGCAACAACACTCTCATTCTTATGCCTTCCTCCTGTCTTGTGGTAAAGACAGAGCAAAAGAGAGAAAAAAAGGATTCTCTTTTCCTCCACTTAACCAGGAAGAAATCAAAATCTCTTTTAGTGAAAGTGTGAATTCTAATTTTCAGAACATTTTTGTTAATTTGCTTTCCATTTCCTGTTATCTGCTGTTTCTGAAGCCCGCTAAACACACTGCTACACATGGATGCACATACGTACGCCTGCATGCACACACACAGTAAGTAAGTTTTAATTGATTGCTGTGTACATCAACCAGAGCTGTCATTTCCCTCGGGGTTATTCCCCAGCTGTGTTCCTTTTTGTGAGTGTTCAGTTGTTTTTTGGCATTCCTTCGTCGCCTCCTTTGCAGAAAATTGTCTTTGTTCTATGATTTCCAACTATAATGAGAAACCTCCTCCTTTGCGTCAGTCGCCTTCTACACCATTTCTTATCTTTCTCCACTTTCTCATTTTTTCATTCCATCTCTCCGCCCCTGTCATCTCAATTTCACCCTCTCCCATTCATCTGCTGTTTTTTCACGGCGCTCCCCATCTACTGTACGTCCACTCCGGTCAATCGTAATCAGGTATTCTCTTCACGTCCTCGTCCACATCTGGGAGCAAGTGATATGATTTGATGCTGATCTTCATTTTCCTATTGCTACTTGATGACTTCATTTCCTGCTCATCACTGGATGTGGAATTCCTTTTGTCTCAAATGCCATTTGCCAAGTGGTTGCAGGCTTACTCGACCTTGACTGTTGGACCGTTGCATTACACCTGGCTGTAAAAGTTTTATCACTGTAGCCTGGTGACAATATCTGATTGGAGGCCGTAATCCGAAGCAAGCAGACTGAGTGTTTTTCATTTGTCTCTCCATTTTACTCTCTATGATCATAAATTCTTCCTTTCAAATGCAGATTTTTTTGTATTTGCATGATACAGTCAGACACAACATTAAAGAAACTGAATTTCTAACAGCTCATGTTAAATTTTATCAACATTCTAAGTGGGGCTGCATGTTTAACAGCTAACTTAACGAAATGCTCTTTAGTTGTGATGGTATTTTATCGTTAATTTCCTCTATGCGAACCCAGTTCATTTTTAAGTTAGGCTCGCTGGCCGTGACCTGTCAGTCATATAATGCACAAGTTACAAAGCCATACAGTGGCTGTACAGTGGCTCTTTAGGAAATGTCACAATATTTATTCGTGAAACTCATGATAAACCATCATACATCAGTGCAGGGCAGGATTAGGTTTGAGAGATCACAAGCATTTGTCATTTATTATTAATGCTGCTTGTCAATTTTCGATTGCTTTTCGATTGCTTTCTGAAAGCCAGGAAGGTGACAGAAAGTTGGCCTTCTACATCGTAGTGGAAAAAGTCTTCTTGTTGCGAGCATGATGGATGGATAAATATCTGCACTCATTCCAAAAGTGTTGTTTGTTTAATTACTTTCTATGTGAGTTGTATGCAAAAACCTAAATGAACTCAAACAAACTGCATGTTGTCAGTGTCAGTGCAGGTTTTGGTCTGCGCAGGCCGACATTAGACGGCAGCCATTGCACTTAGTGTATATGTTGCGATTTAGTTAAGAAGATGGGCTTGGTGTTAACGATTTACCAATTGAATTTGTACTGTGTTTGAACTTTGGTTGATTT
Source organism: Channa argus (assembly GCF_033026475.1). Lineage (NCBI taxonomy): Eukaryota > Metazoa > Chordata > Actinopteri > Anabantiformes > Channidae > Channa > Channa argus. Next base: position 13,664,090 of record NC_090197.1, read on the forward strand.
GCGTTCTTTATCCCATGCAAATTGATCATTTTAAGTAGAAAGTGTGTATCACTATCAGATAATATCACACGGCAGTGAATCAGCATTTCTACAGTTTTGGCAGTTGCATTTGTTTTTCATGTTATAGCTTTTCTCCTTCTTCCTCATTGAGTTAAACATCATATAAGGCTACAGTAAAAGGTAATTAGTGCTGCGATAGTATTTTGTCGCAAATTAAATAGGCTCATCTTTCAGTGTTTCACTTGTATCTGGTTAATCCTGGGGATTTGCTTTGTTACTTAGTTAATCCTGTCTGAATGTGTGACACAAAACAGACACGAAGGGGGAAAGTCACGTCTCAGTCTAATGTGAACAGTGCGTCAGACTGAGAATGCCAGCAGCCAGCACACTGAATTGCAAAAATATCAGTTGGGTGACATTGATTACTCAGCACTGATTACAGTCGGAAGAATTAACTTCATCACATCAATAGTACTGCTACTCGGAAAATGTGTAGGGTGTTAGGAAGAACTGAAGGCTGAGAGTATGACTTGGAAACAGTTGAACCATGGTGATTCACTGGTAAAAACAGCTTTTAGGCAGGACACAGACGTTTTCCCAATTCTTAAGTTGAGTGGTATCCCCATAAAAGAGGGCTGGTCTTCAGGGTCATGAAGGTTCATTGTGGAAAGACACAGTGAGAAAGAGTCAAAGAGGAAACGGAGAAAAAACAGACAACAGAATGGGAAATAAGATGGAGGGAGAGCAAAACCTCATCAAAAAGGAAAAAAGATATACAAAGTTTAAAAACAGTTTTATGAAGACAAGAAGCAGAAAAGAATGAGACACAGGGAGGGAGGGAGGGAGGGAGGGAGGGGTGGAGGCTGTGTTGATCACCATGCCTGGAAACAACAAAAAAAGTTTAAAAGAAAAAGAAGAAAGTTCACCACAGAGAAGCCGATTGCATGTTCAGATCTTTAACTGCTGGTCAAAACAACTATACACATGCGCGCGCACACACACACACACACACACACACACACACATACATCTATGCATGAAGAGCCTGTGAGAGCAGGGTTATTCTAAGCGATAATGTCTTTAGCAGGACTGAGGCCTCTCTGGATTTTGGCGGTGTGGCTGGGCAGCTCTGAAGCCACAAGATATGATAGTAACTGACTTGTTCTCAGACCTGAGAAAGCAAATGATCCTCTATAGTGAACCTGTGACAATCATGGACATGGACATTATTTACCTTGACAAAAGGAGAGTGCACAGCCCACTTACATGTCTACCTCAGATTGAAATTCTTTGCTCCTAGATACTAGAAAAAGGGCAGAGGATGTTGAAACTCCAACAAATACAATGTATTAGTGCTACAAAATCAGAGGAGCTACAAAATTAAAGGAACAAAATGTGTTTGTGCTGCACAGGAATCAGAATTCAGTACAGTATCTGTATCTGTGGCAACGTGATAGAAATGCTGGCTAATTTTGCTATACACAGCATGCGTTGGATGTAAATCATTATGTCACACTGAGCTTTAAACATTTCATTAAATTGTTGTATTCAATTAGAGTCATTTCTGGTAATTCTACCAAATTTATTTATTCATTCATTACTTCTTTATTGTGATTACTGCCCCTTATTTGTTCACTGACGAAGCTATAAATATGGATTTTACTCTTTTTTTCCCCTCCGTGCAGTCGTCTGTTACCACTGCGATTTGAGCGCAGCTGGTTTAAATCCCCCCACAGCAGGCAAACAGAACATTTGAAACTCTGCTCTCCCTCAACAGCCACCTTAAAAATGCCTCTGAGCAAGGCATTCTTCAGCATTTGGCATCTGTATAGAGTTTTTTCATGCACACACACTCATGGCTCTTCAACTGCCATTAATCAACTAGATGAACAACGGAGTTACTGCAAACGTTGACTTAACAGAGCATCCTTCTCTAATTATATGTGCTCAACAAAATAATAGCAAAGGACATTTGCAAACACCCCGAAAGCTTTTGGGGGGCAGTGGACAACTGTTGGAAGATCCAGAATAGATCCAGTCTGTGTCCAGTAAAGGACCAGTGGAGGTCGGTGGCCTCCATGTTGAGAAGCTGTGTGTGAGGGAGTTGCTGTGTGTTGAAACTACATTTCACTGGGAGGCCCTGTCTCTTTTCTGTGGTCAGTCTCGCTCTCAGTTTCTTTTTGTCTGTCTATCAGTCGATCTGTTTGTCTGTTGTGGTCAGTGCTCATTTTAGCCTGAGGACAACCCAGCTCTACACACACACAAGCAAAGGATTTTGGCATTGAGCTCAAACAAAACCGCAGTGATCCAGCCCTTGGCAACACAACCAAGATGAACTGACCACTTTGACGTCCGTCTGAACAAACACACACACGGACAAACGCACACTAACAGAGTAAAGACGGATAGAAAAGGACAGAATATACGTATGCGATAGGATTTTAGAAGTGCCGTCTCTTATTGTGTTTCGCCGGTCAATTTGTGCTTTTTAAGCAGTGCATTGAAACTGCTCTTGGATGTCTTCCTGTAAGATCTACGCATCTTTGTCTTCTACATTACCGTAAAATTTACTCACAGTGGATTTTGTATTTGTGGATCAACAGAAGTTCCACTGCAGGAACCACTTCCAGGTATGAGTCAAGCTTGGAAACACAAGACAGACCGGTGGCTGAGCTTTGCACTGACGAAGTAGTGGGAAGGAATATTTCTTTACTTATTGACGTGTTAGAGTGAGCGCATTACACTCTGACACACACACACTGTGCAGGGCCCCAGCTAAAAGCAGAGGGGACTGTTTCCTGTCTGTCGAACCACACCCTGAGTGAAAGAAGGAAAGAGTACAGGGCACTCGTGCTTTGGCAAATAACTAGTAACTTTTTCCATTTTTTTTTTTACATTTTCTGTAGAATGGATTGGTATAAAAGAGCCATATACACCCAAATAACGCTAAATAATATGTCAAACTGAGATTACATGCTGCTAATCGAATGTTTTACTTGCGGCCGAGACTTTTTTCTCTATTCACAGTGTGTTGTAAGTCATAAAACAGTTATCGTTAGATATGTGTTGATATAATAAACATTTTTTATATGTACTATCTTTACAATATCCTGTGTGAGGCTGTTTGATGAAATGTGCATGCTACAGCATTTTACTTGTTTGTGGGAGACCGTCTCCTGTTTCATTTGCCAAAGCCCTTGTGCACATTTTGTAGCACTTGCTCATTTGATGTCTTCAATCTTTTGCCCTGACCTCAACCCCATCCAAGACCTCTGGGAGAGGTGGAAAGAACGCCAACTCCAAGCCAGGCTTTAATGCTCTTGTGGCTGAATAGGATTAAATCCCCGCAGCTAGATTCCAAAATTGTGTGAAAAGCCTCCCTAGAAGAGAGGGTGCTCTTATAACAGCCAGAGCTGCAATGATTAATTGATAATTCAACAGAACAGATAATCAACAGAAAATTAATTAGAAGCTGTTCTCATTAATTTCTGGCAGTGTCATATTTTGCTGCCTGTATACTTGGTTTAGAAGTCTATGGACTTTTTGGGCACATTTCTTTATTTGTCTTTTTACTTCGCTCATCATTAGGTGTGGACACATGACACCAGAGTTAAAAAAGATGAACTGCTACATTATATTTGTGTGTGTGTGTGTGTGTGTGCATGTGTGTGTTCATTCTTGCCCTGGTGGTCATCACAAGGATAAAATTATTATGAAAATCCTACAAAGTTGGAGATATGTGCTTGTGTGTACCTGTCAGTGTATGTACGTAGGTGTGTGTGTGCGTGTGTGTGTGTGTGTGTGTGTGCATACTCAGCTACACAGTTTAAGAGAAAACTTAGCCATGTATAAAATTGGCTTCATTGGCTGGCTGCTCATATTCAGTCAACCAACCTTGTAGCTTCACACAAAATCTATCGTCCAAATCACCTTGAACGCGATTCTCTCTCTCTCTCTGTCTCTCTCTCTCTCTCTCTCTGTCTCTCTCTCTCTCTCTCTGTCTCTCTCTCTCTCTCTCTCTCTCTCTCTCTCTCTCTCTCTCTGTCTCTCTCGCTCTCACTCTCCACTTCCACAGGCTGAGCTCTATTTTAGCAGCCCGCTCTAGGAGCATGGGCAAGGATTCAAATTGAAACCTGTCCATTTATGAATCAAATTTGATCCACATATACATTTTCCATAGTGCAGAGGACTGCATTAGACTGTGTTTAGATAAGTCTGCACGAGGCTGTGTGTGAGTGTATGTGTGCAAGGGTTTGGGGTCCTGTGCCTTCAACTCTATGTGTATATGATATTGCACATGTGTACAATTTTAAATTATCCCATGGTTCCCCTCATCAACTTTGTTTACAGCACACTTGACCTACCCTGATGCTCCGTGTGTATGAAGGTTAGAATTCTGAGGAAGTTTGGATTTATTAATCCTCTTGTGATTTATTTTTTTGCTTCCTGGCATGACATCTTGTTTATTCAGGTAATAGTAGAAGGAATCTTGTTTGGCATCATTTACTGAGTAGACAACATATTGAGGCCTCTCACAAAGCTGCACTGACACAGCGGTGGTCGGAGGTTAAAGCTCTCGCTCCTTATCGATTTCACCTATTAAATCCACTTCAGCTATGAAGAGGGGAAGTGCAGGAAAGAAGCAATGTTTAATCTTGAGACAACTGAGACACAAATCAGTGAAGCCAAATATCACAATACTAAAACTGTCTAATTAAATGTCACAAAACGATAAATGTAGCTGCACAGAAATAGACAAGTGTACTGTATGATAAAGGCGATTAAGATACTTGACAATTCCACTGATAAATGTGGAGGTGTGCTGACATTAAGATATGTGTTTATATTATTGAGTTATTAGATGAGTTGAAACTTTTTCATGTTCTTTTTTTTTTTATTGTGGCATTTTAAATTCCACTTTCAGACAACATAAAGAATCTAGTACTTACTATTACTTTTCTCAGTAATTTCCCGGGCGTCTAACTTGCAGTGAGGTGACACAGAGCAGTTTTCACTCCGTGTGATCATTTCACTTCCTCTCAAAGCTACTAGTGCAGTAAAGTCGTTTGAGGTCCCCCCCACTCCACCCCAAACCACACTGAGCTTCTTTCAATTGCAAACAATGAAGCGAGTGAGCACATGCACACTGGGACCTTTTCCACATCGGCTTCAAAGTTAAAAAGAGAATTACTTTGACGTGCTGTAAGCATGTTGGTTTGATTAAATTTGTTTATGAAACGCTTTTATAAATGAGGCCGAGGGGCAGATAAAACATGATCAAACGAGCCATGAATGATTAGTTACACAATAGACTCTAACTTAAGCACATCCAGTATTTAGCCATAACAATAAACACATCTGGATCGCTGCACAATAAAAATAATTTCTGAAGACCAATTGCAGTAAGTGTATTGAATATATTCAGCATCGTGGAATTAGGTATATCCTGATGTTTTGTTTCATGGAGCCAAAAAGGTTAGTCCGGGTCCAGATTTCGAGTGATGATCTTAGCTATTTTGAGAACAAATCAAAACTTACTCTGACAAAAATTAAAACTTTGCATTGTTCTTTAAATGCAACAATGTAGAAACGTACCTATAAAAACTTCAGTCTTTCTTGTCTAACAGTTTTAAATTATGCTAAAACATCAAGTACAAAAGAATAAAAGATGTAGAATTATGAAGAATCAACATGGCTCTGTATAAACCAATGCTCCCTCACTACTCCCCCCCGAAGCAGAAAGACAGGATGATGGGGAAAAAAGAGGCACTGAACATGAGCTGGAAAATGTGAGGAGCAGAGGAGCAGACCAGGGCTGAGCTGGTGGTTTCACCAGTATAACTGTCCTATTGTCTGACTCAGCCAGAGACTCAGCGCAGGAGACATACATCACACACTCATCAAACGCTGGGTAAATTCGAATGCCTGTGTCTTTGTACGCTTATAGAAACCATAACTGTAGCATTAGGCTGAATAGAAGAGACAGTTAGATGAGAAAAATGTAAGAAAGCATCCAAGAAAACATAACAATGATATTATTCACATGTGGGCTGTGAATTAGACACAGTGTGACCATTAATCATTATTCACAAACATACTCTAGGCGTGATTCTTTTTCACTTCCAGTTTAAACGCACTTGTCCTTTAGGATTAGGATTCTAGGCAACGATTACATGGAGTTTAAGTGCTAAATAATTAAGTACTGCATATTCACTGGAGTACTTTAGTTTTCATTTTCTTATGCTATATGCTTTTACCAGTGCTATTGCACTTCAAACATTTTATTAGTCTCATCATTTTACAACAAAACAGCAAAACAAATACAATCATTGTGGGGAGGGGTTTCTTGTTTTTTGTGGGGGAGCATTGTTTTTCTGAATGTGAGTGAACACAATTGCTGAAGTCAATACAGAGAAAAACTTTATGTAATGCAATGTCAATTTTTACTCCAAAACTGCCATTTGACAGATAGTTATTATCTGTACCTCATACAGTGTAAATAATTAAAAGCATCTCCATAATATAGACCAGATTACATTTGCTATTAACGTAGCTCTGCATGTTAGGTTCAGAAATGAACAGTCTTTAAAGGAATAGAAAGAAATAACATTTGAAGAGACAGAGTTGAAAATGTGATGCAGTGTTATGGGTTAATGTGGTGTAACAAATAAAACTGTAAAAATATACTCTGGAAATGCTACTTTAACATAAGTAAAAACAAGATCTTATACCTATGCTGCTCCCCAACCTCCTCTTCACGTCTTCTTTTGAGAGAGCTCAACTATTTCTCATAAACTGCTGATACAATGTTCATTTTCAGTTGATTAGTGTGAATAATGAAGTATTATTAGTTAATAAGGTAAAAGTGAACTAACAAGTATTTAGCTGATTATGTTTGCATTATTGTGTGTAATATGTGTGTAAAATTGCCACAGTTTAATTGTATTATGTAGTCTGCTAACAAGACTCTGTCATCATTTGCTTGTCGTCTTGAATTATAATAGTTTGGGTCATGCATTAATCATGGGAGAAGGTTTTGCCACACCAGGGGGTGAGGAGTGACAGTGTTTTTGGAAGCTGAAAAGACTAGCACAGCTGTGGACATGGGAAATGAAATTAAAAAATGGCATAGTTTATGTCTTAATATTCACTGTAATGGTTCCCAAAATTGGACTTGGATTGAAGTTTGGGAAAAACTCTCTTCATTTGGCATGAGCTGTTTTATGTACCTTTAATACCCCACCACTGAGCCTGACTGTCACTATGAATAAACCTGTAAACAGAATATTCCAGTCCAACTGTGGTGTCCTGCTCTCAGAGAGAACAGTCTGGCAGAAAGATGACGGGGCTGCCAGGTCCCCTCTCTCAGTGAGTAGGAGGTTACTTCCAATACACTGGAAAATGGTGGTAGCAGCACAAGTCAGTGCTGATCAGCAGCGTGGTTTCTGTTGACATAAAGATGAAGTTTATTTATGTATGAATAAAGTACACTGCTTCATACAGCTCTCAAGTATCTTTGTGCAGAGCAAATGAGAGAAACAAACAGATACAGAAAGAAAAACAACTGGATCTAGCAACATCAGGTCAAGACAAGCAAACAAATCTGGCCTATCTAATCTTGTCAGGGGGCGCTCAGCACCAACACCCAGGAAAGAAAAGCATGAAAGGAAAAAAATTAGTTTGAACAGAAAATGGAAGAAACTTTAGATGTGAGTACTGTGAGTCTCAGTTTGCACTAACAGCAAAAACTACAACTCAATGCAGTTACGTGATTCAAATTGACAGACATCCTTGCTGGCTCTCCTTTAATCTTAGTGTGACCCTAACAGGATTATTCTAACAGAGTTAGGTTATGTACTGTACATGTGTCCGAAGGCAGGTAACATGAGGAACCATGTTAAAAGGAATAACTCTTCATGAAAACGTTGTGTAGGTGGAGGTTTGCTGTACAAAAATCCCAATGTCTGCATAAACGCAGTCACAGTGAGAGGAGTTGGTTGAATGTTACTGTGGACATTCGAATAGTGCGACCATACGTTGTGGCCACCCGAAAAAGCCCTACAGTCCACTGGTTGGCATGACCTTGATAAAGCTGAATAAATAAAAATCACAAACTGTATTTCTACTAGTCTTATATGGCATGAACATTGTTACAGGAACAAGTTTAAACTACAAACAAAGGTCTACACAGACATAAAGAGAGGCATCGTTTCAGGAAATCTTTTAACTATCAAATGCATCTTCCACTGTCAAATTGACAAGCTTTAGGAACACAAAGGACAAAGCTTTCTATATTTGCAAAGCAGAGCTCTCTTTCTCTGTTTCTCTCTGGTTAATGCCATGTGTCCCTCTGGGAGCGAGATACATTTATAACTGGACTTTTACTAAAAGCCTCAAAGTTTCAAAACAACATTTTAAAATCTCATCTAAGTCCAGACACATAGTCTGTGCGTGCGCGCGCGCGCGTGTGTGTGTGTGTGTGTGTCAAGGGACACTGCGCAAATGGGAGAGAAAGACAAAGAGGAGCAGGAAATGCAGACAGAAGGAGTGAAAAACACCGAAAGGGGCTGTTGACTTGCGAACAGAAGAGTGGATGTAGGATCTCTAAATGTACTGTGACACTGACATATGGACAGACCAGCAGCCGGTCAGCATGTAAACTGAAGCCAGATTTACATTTGACAAGTTATGCTTTCCATTCAACAGCATATCTGTCACTGTGTTTTTTTCTTTTTTTTTTTCTCCTTCACACATTTGCTTTCTTCTCCCTCTCCTCTCTTTATGTGAAATCTAGTAAAACCTTAAAGCAATTCCAGCGTAAATGCATTTTATGGAAATTGTTATGGGCAGGGGAGAAAGAAAAAAAAAAAGACAAATTCCACAGATATAATTACAAAACTCTTGATTTTACTGCAGGTGAACAGTAGATATCTCATATTATGATACTCTGTGGGGGCAGTGGGTTTATTTGATCTGGCTGTTTGTGATGGATGAGTTTGAAACTGGAACCTCTTGAAGCTAAGTGCCTTTAGAAAAGGGACATAATGTGTGAATAAATTTACTCTATTACAGTAATATATTTCCAAGGGCTACAGTGCACTCACAGACACTGGCTCTAATTATAATAATAATACTTCTCTAGATTTAGAATATTCTGCACCGAATCACTCCTACTGATTTTGTGGTCAAAGAGTCGCTAAAAGCTGAATACTAGTAAATTTGTAGCATTTTCTCAACAAATATATATATATATATAAATATATATAATAATGTTACAAATCCGAATATTGTTCTGTGTAGCTGTTACTACTGTCTTTTAAGCAGAGCATGTTAAGGTCAAGAGAAAAGTATAATATGGATAATATGGATTTCTTGTTTTTATGCAGTAATTTATTATTTTTTTAGATAGTGACAATTAAATATATCATATTATAAAGCATAATCATATAGAAAGCATTTTTACGTTTCACAAACATATAAAAAAACAAAATGAATGTCTTATTATTTTTACAAACAGGAGAAGCAGGAGTGTGTTTGTGAGACAGGGAGAAAGAGAGGAGTTTACATGAGGACATATATGTTCCTGTTTATTCTGGTTCTGTGGCTGTGGAGATGTTTTTCACAAACACACACACACACACACACAAACACACACACATATGTTTACAAGTAAAGAAGGACATTTTTTTTACTGGAGCGTTACAAAAACGTTAAGATTCTGTGTTCATGTAGAGCCCAGAGCAACTGGGAGCAATTTATGTGTGTTTGAAATAGCATGTTGTTTTAATATCATTATCAATACAATATATTGCTGTTTTTCTTTTGCATACAATTGAACTCTAAAATATTCTAATTAAGATTTGAGAAGCAAGGTGTTTTATGAAACACATGAAAAGTTACTGCTGAATTATGCATGTGGGAACAGGACAGTCTTACCTTTCATTGCCTCATTTTGTGGCCAAAAAGCCAATTTAATTGTTTAGAGTGTGTCAGCAGCTTTATTTGTTGGTGTTTGTTAATATGTCTATTTTAGTTTACTTCTCAAAAACAAAATATTGACAATAAAGGATCATGTGCAGGAAATGGAGGTTTACACATTATAATAATGATGAAATCCCATGTTGTTGGAGGTAAACTTCATGGTGCCTAATGATTTCTGATCAATTTGAGTATTAAACACATAAATAAACTGTCCCTCTCTTCAGCAATTTGGGTAAAATTAAGGTCAAAAATACAAATAGGAGAAAACCATGTTCATCTTTGATTTGAGCTTGACTGACTATAATTATGACCCATTTAGTGATTAAATAAATTAGTAATAATACATTATAAATTACTTGGACTCACCCTGTGCAAACTTTCATAAAAGATGACATAAAAGTTTAAAAAAGAAGAACTGCACGGCCTTAAACAAAGATCTGTGTTCCAAACCAGGTTTGACAGGTTCAGAACATACAGTACAGTGAGGATTCTGGGTGTGTCTCTGGCTTTGCACGGGTTTATTAACCATCCTGGTTTCTTTGTTCTGCTGTTGGAAAACCCTGAAATTAAAATGTTTGTTGTAATATCTTCCTTGCCCTTAACATTTCAGTGCACTTGTGGTTTAATTTTGTTCATGTGATGCCTGTGTTTATTGCGTACATCGGTAACACTCAAAAATATTGATGCAAAATCCAAATATAAACTTAAGACAAGAGTCATAAAGTTAGTAATTCTGCCTGTGTTGCATTCTTTCACTCCTCCTTTATATAGGTGATTTTCCATTTGCTTTAAAACCAATATCTGTGGCATTGTTTGGCGTAGTGGTGCGTTTGTAACAGCAGGGGAATAATCTCATGAATGTCATTAGATTATGTGAGTGCCGCTCTGGCTGGTCATAATGGCCGAGGCCATTTTACAAGATGCTCTCTGTGGTGTAAAGACTATCCCCTCAGTGGCAGTTTCATGACCAACAAGATAAACACCTTCCCTTCTGCTGCTGCAGTTGTTAATTTCATTATCTGGGGCAAAAAGAAGCTCTGATCATTAGAAATTCAGTTCAGGCAGTTATAATGGCTCACAATGACAAGGCTGAAAACGTGATACAGATGGACAGCAGACGGTCAATTTGGCTGTTGTTCTTAAGCCAGAAGTGATTTGACAAGTCCCTGCCAACATACTGATATTGTTGTTGTTGTTGTTGTTGTTGTTTTCTTTGCTGTGAAATTGGATTCACCCCTTTTACTGAATCCAAAGTGTCAACAGCTGCCAGCAATGAAACAAATGACAACCTTTTACAGCAACCTTTCATGTCTACATGAAGTCGATTGTTTGACACTTGAGATAACGTTTGGGTGGAGCACGACCTAAATGACGTAGCGAGCTTGTTCACACTGGAACAGACCATTCCTGGTATCACACCTCCCTCTATTGTTGCTAAACACTTAAAAAATGAGTCAGCTCATTAAAATCTTTGATTTCACTGTTTGGTTCAGGCACTCAGAACAAGTGACAGATAACACACCTCATCTGTTGGAGCACATAATGTGAGCCACATTGTGAATTTGAACCTCCCACATTCCCGCACATTGTTCACTATTCTAGATGAAACTGTGATATGATCATTCTTTTTTATGTGTCCTCAAAAACCACAGATGCTACTCACCTTAAAAGAATAAAGTACTTGTAAGTATATGCCCTAAAAGCAGTGGGGGGTCTAACATTTTTCTCTGCAGGGTGTGATTTCCTCTGTAATGGTCTCTCACACCACACACACTCTCTGATAGTGTGGTGTGAGCAGTCTCATCATGTTAACCTCAGGGAGGATGTTCAGCTCAATCAGGGGTTTTGGTCTCACTATCACCAGGATCATTTTTTAGGAGGTGGACCTCCCACCACGCCGATGAATCAGCCATCTTGGCCACTTCTTTTTCCAATGTTAGGCTGACCCCAGGAATATAATCCGAATGTTTTCATCTTCACCGGAGGAGGGCTCATCTGTGCTGCAGTGAAAGGCTTTTGGTGAGTTGTGATACTTCTTTGCAGCTTCACATCTGTCTCAAAAACCCACAGTAACCTCCAAAGAAACACATGGTAGCTGCTGTAGGACTCGATTCTCTAGCAGTACAAAATACGACAATGTACGTTGTATTACATGGCAAAAGGTACTACCGGTTTTTTATTTCAGAACCGCATAAGTTTGTAAAAAGGAGGAACACGGGACCTTCCCACACGAGAGCAGAATTCAAGTCCAGTGTGAAACTGCTGCTGGTTCTGTAGCGAGTCATGTGACATACTTATGGTGATGTTAAGGAAGGATTTTTTGCTTTTTAATCAAGAGGCAAAATATTAATAATGGATGAGAGTATGTTTATTAAGAATAATAGACAATTCTGCAAAGCCCAAGGATACATTCAGTGTTCTGAATTTGCTCCTGATGAAGTTCATTTGTACAGCTGGAATTTGTACCCCATCATGGACCAACACTTTGTTTTAAACTTTTTTTCCCCAAATAACTTTGGGGACTTTGAAGGGCACTGGTCAGAGAATCTCACTAGAAATAATTTTGTTCGAGAAATGTAATAACCATACTGATAATTAAATTCTTAGAGAATTTGTGTCCTGCAATAAATATATTGCACACACACAAACACACACACACACACACAATCAAATAAAACAAAAAATGCACATACTATATGTAATGACTGACCTTTACGTCTGGTCTGTAGCTCCAAGTTTCAGCTGGATATAAATTTCTCAGTGAAGCATCATCAGCTAAGCTATATTCTGACTTCGTGGCTGGAAGCTGTGCAAAAATGGCAACAGCCATCGGAAAGATTCGCCTTGACTGAAGGTCAGTTAACAGCAAGTTGGAGATTCCCTCTCATCTTTTATAGAAGGTCAAACACAGCAGAGATGACAATTCTTTTTTTCTTTTTTTTGGGGGGGGAGGGGGGGGGTAGAGAAACCCCTTAATAGTAATCCTCATATCTTGCTGACTTCAGCTGTAATGTCAAACCACCTAAACTTTCCTTTCTATTAGCAAAGGAAAGTCTCTACACAATGCCTTTCTTTTCTGTGGTGATAAGAGTTACACAGAAATTTAAACCGTGGGTTTTTGATTCATTCTTTCCATTGACAATTATGGCTGCAGCCATGCTCCTGGCTACAGATTCTTAGCTGAATTATCACATCCCATTTTATGCCTAACGTTTTTGTCTTTTGACCCAAAGGTGCAGATAAACCACTTCACAGAAAGTGAATCTTGCATTTTCATTTGCAAGTTCCCAGCCTAAACAATCATATAGTCTGTTTGTCCATACTCTCCAGTATGACCCATAGGAGCATCTTCTAAATTAGTGCATCCATGATGATGGGTGTGATGGACACTTATTATCATGGGGACAATATTAAACATTTGGTCAAATGTATGGAATAATCATGGTTTGGTTTGGTTCAGGCACAAAAAGCCTTTGGTTAGGTTTAAGCAAAGGCTGTGGTTTAGGATAAATAAGTATTTTGTTAAGAATAAATGACCCTTGTTGTAATAATATTACTGTAAACGCACAGTCAGCAACACGGTCGTGGAGTGATTAGCGCTGCCACTTTCGAATGTGCCTGTTGGGTCCAGCCTTTCTGTGTGGGGTTTGCACGTTCTCCCTCTGCTTGCGTGGGTTTTCTCTGGGTACTCTGGTTTCCTCGCACAGTCCAAAGACAAGCATGTTATGTTAACTGGTTACTCTAAATTGGTAGTAGGTGTGAATGTGAGTGTGAATGGGTGTGTCTTGTGTAAGTCTCTCTGTGTTGGCCCTATAATTGACTGGCAACCTGATCAGGCTGTACACTGCCTCTCACCCACTGACATTTTGGATGGGCTCCAGCCACCCGTGACCCTTACCAGGATAAATGGGTAAAGATGATAGATAGATGAGAGGACAAAAAAATAAAAAGCAAAAAACAATAACGTCACAAGGTAATTGATTTATACTGAAATTATTATTCTCATATATTAATATTTGAATACACAAAAATAGCGAAAGGAGCACTGGGAGATTAAGCCATTTGTTTAAATCATGAATATTATCACTGCTGCATGAAAACCTTGTTATCACTACATCTGGTGATTTTAAACAAGTTGAAGCAAAATGTGTTACCCTGTGGGCCGAGATAAACAGCACATTAAGCTCTAAAAAGATCTTATTACTGTATTTCCTTAACTTTCACAATTATTCAGCTCACTAGATATTGATGCCAAGGGTTGAAATTAATCACTGTAAAATTATTTCTTTGAACAAACAATGGATTTCATGCAATAAGGAATTTGACGGTCATGCCATTGAACAAACGATCTTCAAGCCAGATACGTATTGTAAAAGTGAAATGCCAACATATTAAAACAAAAAAAAAAAAAGGAGAAGCTTTTCTAAAGAATACAGCTGCAGAAGAAATGTGACTGAAGGAGCCTCTTTGTTTATGTGTTGCATGCCCATCCACAAGGCAACTGTTTGCCAGAGAACCACAGTGACCAATTGGAAAAAATCAGCAATCTGCCTCCAGTCAACCTTGTGTGGAAAGAAGCGAGCAAGTTAAGAAATGTAAGAAACCAAATACAGCAGGGAGAAAGAAACTCTAGATTGACAGCAACAGTGGTTAAGATGAACCTTCCATGGATGGAAGGTCTACTACTAAGACAAATGACATTAATTTAACATAAATACAAGAAACTGTTCCATTTGACTGATATTTTCATGTATGTTTCTTCCTTTATTAATTAACATCGGCTGAGCTGTTCTTGCTTATATGGTATTTCATTTGTTTTTGAGACCTGTAACAGGTGGGTAAAAAAATATATGCTTGATTATTCTTCTCGCGTATTGTTTTTCAGCCCTCTACCATCTGCTGCCACAAATAACACCAATCAAGTTCCCCAAACTCTCTTGCATGCTGCTCGCAGTTGGTTCATCTGTACTGCATCTTTTTGTGTAAACAGTTTTCTAACCTTTACTCACTTTGGATGTGGAAGGTATGTGTACAAACTCAAGAAACTCATAGTTCTCAGTGCTTATTAAAGCCGAACAAAGAAATGTGATTCTCTTTTTATGCTGACTTAGCAGCTCTTGTTCTCACAAGGATTATCCACATAACTGATTACTGAATACATTGTTATGTATTCAAACATATTCATTGCCCTCTTTGCATTCTCTGATAAAGGTCAGCTAGATCCAAAAGCTGGTGGATGAAAACTATATTAAAGCTGCAGAGGACTCAATTTACTTTGCAGACAGATGAGTCAAAGAATTTCTTTTCCACTGGCTTTGTTCTTAGCAAAAAATATGTAAAGAACTTTTCTCTTTTTCTTCACTTGACATTTGAGCCTTAAGACGATTTACTCGTGTTTTAGTCTACAAATCACATACTATAGAAAATGTGAAGTTGCTCAGTCTTAAATTTTAGTTTTCGTGCATGTTGAAAGGATCTATCTGTCTTTCTGTTGGTGATTCGGAGTCGGTAATTTGACTTTTTTTCGTGTTTTTGAAAACAGTATTTTGGTGCTTTTACCTTAGTCCGTCAGTAGAAGAGTGCTGCCTTACCTTTGTCCAGTCTTCATCAAATCTGAATAATTTAAATAATTCTTTAGCCAAACAAAATACAATACAGAGGGCATACCCCACAAGATGGTAACTTGTGGGCTATGCCCTAACTTCTCTACAGGAACTGTATTTTGATTGTTTAGCATTTTTCAGTTGTTTCTGTGTTCAGGTACGAGCTCTCTTATTATGCACAACCTCATTATTAGTCAGAAACAGTTACTTCTTCACTCTCAATTCCATCACCTCTGTGTTTGCACATTTCCCTGTCATAAATTCAGCATAAATTTAATTTGTAATATTGTGATTTTGCAAAATTTTGCAGAATTTGTCGGAATTTTGGAAACTACTTTCCACTACATGTGCTAATATTTCAGTTTACTCACCTTGAAAAGTGACATCAGCTTAAACCTACAAAAAGAAAATTAAGCTACTGTAAATCTAATCTTCTCTGCCCAGCCCAGCCCTCACTCTCCATAATCTGCATAGCTATTAGTCATTATGAAATTGCAATAAGTAATAATGCTACTAAACTTAGTAATACTGAAAATTAATCTCTGATTGGTTTGAAGCCTCATGCAAAAACATTTAAATTCAAATATCTGCCAACGCTGTTCTGTGATTGGGACTCAATGGGTGAGAACAAAATTTTATAATAAGCTATAATTGTAAAAAGTTACATAATGTAGCTTTTAGAAAACACTGCCTAAATGTTGATCTATACATACATCGAGAGAGAGTGAGGGTAGGAAGAAGTTGGAGAAGTAAGTGGGTCATGGCCATCATCACCTTTATATGCACTATTATTTATTTTGCCTCTGATCACTAAGAGCCAAAGACAGATAGACCTGAAGAAGTAAAGATATACGTTGATGAAGGAGTGAGGTCTGTAACAAATATACCTTTAAAACAAAAAGAGGTTTGTTGGGAATGTAAAACAGCACAGCCCGATGTTTGCAACAGCAGTTACAGTGTCCAGCCAGCAGTGTCACAACAACCAAGAGTGTAGTACTACTACATTATATATTGCAATACATAACTAATGTTGTTTGGAGCAAGAAACAAAAGATACAGTTTCTCTTTACAAACAAGACAATATCAGTTTTACATAAAAAAGAAGACCTGTGGTACACAATCTCCTTATTTAAGAAATAATTAACAAAATACAGACATAATCAAGGAACTTTCCAAAAGAAGTCAAAGAGAGGTTTATGTAAAAGATTTGCAGCAGGTCGCAGGTGTATTGTTTCTTCAATGTGACTCATTCTCTGTGGTCCATCCAAAACCTGCACCACTCAGGAGGTGGTGGATCCAGCAGCGTGTATGCCTGGAGGCTGTATTATTGCTTTGTTAGCAAAAATTGTGCCCTCAGCTTTTGAAGAAATGTGTTTGAAACAGACACTAAAAGGTTTATCGTCCTTTCCCCCCTGTGGGGCAAGGGGGGAAGGACTATGAAGGGAAGGGTGAAAGTCTTAGCCAGCAGCCTGGTTTTCATACCGAGCTAACAAGGTCATATTCATTATTTATGTCACTCAATTTTCCCCACAACATTCCCGTAAACTACATTATGTTTGGATTATTTTTGCAACACAGCCATTAAAATCCATAAAAAATCTGACAGACTGATTGAATATTAAAAAAGTCACACAACAACATTACTGTTTCACTAACGTTCAAGGCTGATTCAGGACATTGTTTTGAACTAGAACTCATTAAACGTCTACATTACCATTATGCATATTCATTATTCTCAACATTAACTTAAAGAGGCCATGTTATCCTTTTAATGATCTAGTGTAGTATAAAATACTGGAAAGTTGGGAGTCAATATTGCACATTGTCAAAGGCTCGAAGCTTGAGATAAATTAAATGCCCAGGTTTCAGTCTGCCCTTTTAGCAGTTTTTTTTTTTCTGTTTTCCTGACAGTGTGACAAAGGACCACATGCTCACATTGTTCACCGCTGATGTCATATAATTAACTGAAACTGACCTCTGTTTGTTTTTATCTTGTGGCTCAGCAGGTCCCTCACGAGCAGCACTGTCTCTTTAGCTTTGTAATGAAGCACAGTGAGGTGTTTTTGATCTTTAATTTCAAGATGTGAATCATTGTTTACAATTATACGCTTTCTTATGTTAAACCCACTAACTGATTACCATATGACTTGAGTCCCTTATACAAGTGGTATATATATATTGTTTTAAATAATCCCAGTATGGAAGACATTTTCGTCCTTCATCAGAGTCTTACACAGAAGCATACGCAATTGAGACACAGGGTAACAGAATACACAGCAGCCAGAAGACTAGATGATATGACAGTAAACTTCCAGTAGAAAGTTGTCATCCTCTCTCAGTATTAGTTATTCAGTGCGGTGTGAGTTTTCTTTTAACTGTTTTAACAATGTACGTCATAAAATGTAGATTTTGCACTGAAAGTTGTATTTCTTCCTCCTCTGGCAGCTCTCTAACCGGTGGCACCCATCTGACTTTCATAAGCTTAAAAACACCCCTGCAAACATTCATCTTGCCTTTATGTTGCATGGTTTCCATTTGACTGTACACACTAAACATCTGCATGCATATTGATTGAACTGTTGCATTTCCAAGACAGTATCTACATACGTTCTCAGTAGATAAGTTAGTTTCCCATGATAAGGGAATTTATCATTTAATAAATCTACTAACTATTTGAGATTTTGATCATGCTGGCCCAGGTTTCATTTTCCCTGTGGTTAAATAGGTACTGATACCAGATAAGAGTTATTAATATGTATGGACCTTTGATCTGACCGTGTAGAGAGAAGACCACATCAAATTTGGTTCAGATTAAATACATATTTCAAATATTAAATTGCCTGCGGTATTGATTCGAGATATGAGTTTGGACCTGTTTTAAGAGTTTAACTTGAGGTTTCCATGGATTTTGAGCCTGTAAAAGATGGTTTGCAATTTAAAGGCTTTTCATTGCTAAACTAAAATAGTTGCATACTGTAGAGTTTAATTTATGGGTTCAATAAATTGTCTTTGTAAATTCTGCTAGAAAAAATATCTAAAAGCCTAGTATGAATATACTGTCAAAGGAAAGTTAAACTGTAAGTTTATAAAAAGTGTCCTCAGCAGTCTGAAAGATATGTTAGTATTAGGTGACGCATGAAATATTATATAATAATTTCTAATTAGATGCAATTCAAAAAAGTGAAAAAAGAGAACAATCCTCATAATAATAATCAATTGCAATTTGTCGCTATCACACTTTCGTGTTGTTACTTTATGTCCATACAACTACAACTAGTAAATCCAACTGTGTCTAGGTGAGAGGTCTAATTTATCTTCCGCATTTTTCGCTGCTGTCGAGCAGTATTATTACGTATGCGTATTTATGTTATGATGTATGTTTGGATGTACATATGAACACTGCACACTTGGGGAGGAGTGATAAATGTGGCAGTAAATGCCTTTAACGGTACTAACCAAAAAAATGAGGAGAAGAACTACAACTATGGATGAAATTGAAAACAATACAGGGTTGAAAACGTTAAAATAGTCTTGGCTGTCTTTACGTTGTAGGACTTTTACTTAAAGCTACAATATCAGATTTACTCTAGCATTAGCACGAAACTCAAAATTAATTAACTCTGGTCCGCCCATCCCTCCCTGTCTCTGCTCTGCTCCTCTATCCTCTGCTACGCTGCATCATGCTCTGCCGTAATAAGCAAGAAACAGTCATTGAAACTCTCTGACTTGTAACAAGGATGAACTTTTCAAAAAAGACATTCAGAAACAAATATGTCTGCACTGCTTCCAGTGCAAACCACAGAGAGATCATGCAAATGCCACAGTTTAGGAACATATTTCCTCTAAAATGATATTCACAAAGGTCACACAGTGTATCAATAAGCCCAAACAGGACATTGTAGTAAAAAATTCCATATGAAAAAAAACTTTTATTAAATTTTACTATGCATAGTAACTGAATGCATAGTAACTTTTTTTTATAACTGTATCAAAGTACCACTTGAAGTCATCTATTTGCACTTAGGAAATAGATTTAATAATGCAACAACTTTTTAAATTATCTGTGTAAATAAGTGAATATTCTGGCTTTTATCTGTTTTGTTTAATGTGTTTTAATAAGAGTGTGTCACTGTTCGTGATTTTTAGTTAAGACTATTTAGTTACTTAGTGACAGTGTAGATCAAAGTGTGTCACTTTATTGTTGATTTCATATGATTAGTTGCTTAGTTGATTTGCTTTAAAGTTGAAATTGGATATCGTAGTGAATGTAGGTCACTTTCTTCAGTAGTTGATTTGGTTTAGTATTAAGTGTGTAAATAAGTGACATTGCAGTGGTGTGTGTCACTTTAAGAGTCAGTCTTCGGGTGGCTTCTTGATATTAATAGAGCTGCTGTGTCTTCCTCCTCTGACGTAATGTCCACAGCCTACAGAGAGCCAGGCAGAAAGGTCCTGTCACAGCAAAGCGATAACACTAGTCTGGGAAGGAAGAAAAAAAAAATAAAAAGATAACGAGCTGTTCTGCTTTGGTTGGCTGTGACCAGCAAACTCGGGCTCTGGGCGGCAGAAAAACTCACTCCAACATCGGGATATTGCAGAGCAAAAACTCACCCACTAACCAGTCGGCGTTAGCCTAGTTTCATGTGCCGCCGTGAAGCCTTAACTATCTCTCTCCCTATCAGATCAGAGAGAGAAAAAAAAGAGACAGCCAAGACACAGTCACCCCGTCCGACATCATCAACAAACAAAAAAAAAACCCCACAAAGAGACGAAGCAGCCAGCCAGCCAGCCACCATCTTAACAGGCTGCTGAAAGAGACACACACAGAGAGAACAGAGGCTTATGCTTATTTTGATCAACAGGTAAGCAGCACCAAAGGAAACACCACCAACACAAACGCACACCATGCATAGCCTACAGCCCTCTCTAGTAGTTGCTGCAGTGGCATTGTGACCGGAAAAAAAAAACAAAAACAAAACAAACAAACCAAAAAAAAAAAAAAAACAAGGCAGCGACGATGCACGGTTGGAGGTGTAGATGGCGAAATGCATGCTGTCGGACAAGCGAGGAGCTGACATTTGTTCGTCCTAAAAGGAAGCCGGGACGTGAGGCAGATTAAGGCTCTGTTAGCCGTTGGTAGTTTTACGACGGGCAGCAGTCGGTTTGCGTCTTATGTAACTAACTAACGGCCTGAGCAGCGTCGGTGGGGAAAGAGGGATCTGCTGAATGAGAGGGAGGAAAAGAGCAGCAGCAACCGCTTTGAATTCACATGGCAAGTCACATTTAGGTTAGGACACCCAAACGCTACACAAATACAAATTGGGGGGCTACTGGGGGACGGCTACTGCTTTGATTTAAGAGGGAGTCTGAAGCCCGCAGCAAAGGGACGCGGAGGGACTTAGTCGCCTCAAGTAGGTTTGTGTCTTCTCTTTAAGTTTTGTTTCTGTTTTTTGTTCTCTTTTTGACATTCATTCACGGTAAGTGGCATCCTGACTGAGTCGCTAGAAGCCGCTGACTTGGGAGGGATTTTGCCTCTAACAATATAGCCTTCCTGTAACCACTGCGTGCTACTTTTTTCTGGGTTGTTTTCATTGATAACTTTTTTTTCTGTACTATTCACGCAAACTTGATACTCAAGTTCAGATTTCTTTCTCCTCCGAATGACGCACGTCGTTAGGGAGCGTGAGAGAGCGAGAGAGAGAGCGCGCGCGCGCGCGCGAGGGAGAGGGACACAGGTTTGTGCCGAAAGATGAACATAGTTGGATGCTTGTAGTTTGTTTGTGCTAAAAAATGGGAAAGTTGTGTAACTCTTTGCTCAGAGGAATCGCCGATATGGCGCTGTTTTGTGCACGTCTTTCATTGTTAGGAAGCTCAAGAGCGCATGGTGGATGCCGTAAAAGGTTCCCAGACATCCTCTCCTATCAACTCAGAAGACAGACAGACACTCTTTAGCTTAGATATGGCGCATTTATTGATTTAGTTGTTGCTGTTGTTGTTGTTGTTGTTGTTGTTGTCGTCGTCGCCCGCTGAACTTTTCACGAGTGATGCCGGGAACCATGAGTAGCATTTCCAATCAACTTTGTAAAAATTCCCCCCCCCCCCCCCCCCCCCCCCTTCTCTCATCTACAACACCAATACCACCACCCACCCACCTCCCCAACTCTCTGTCGTAAGAAACTGTGATGTTCCTTTGAGATAAGGGAGCAGGGTAGGCATGACAACTCTGTGGGGAGAGCAGAGTATGTGAAGCCAGCACAATGAGGCACACACTGCAAGGAAGCTTTGTACACAGTCCTTCACAGTTCTCCAGTTCTGGCCCCCAAAAGAACTGCTCTTGTGCGGACAGACTTTTATTCAAGCGATAACCTCAAGTAATTTTTTAAGAACCAGAGCAGGGCCGTGAGACTTTAGTCCGACCCCACACTTGTCCACAGTTGTTTGAAAAGTTGACACTTCGTATTGTATTAAGTAAATAATTCATTTAGTGATCGTATAACTGTGTGAAGCTGCAAAACCTTTGCTGATTATTTCTTTAGTTCTTTCAAACTAAGCGTGTCTGTCTAAATCTTTAGCTTCACGGCATAGTGATGTTAAGTAGAAACTAGAAATACAGACTACTTAAAAAGTAAAGGAACTTTTTATTAACGCTTAAACACGGACTTAAAGTTCTTTAATATTTTTTGAAAAGTTTTTTATCCTCAGCCACTGCAGCATCAGAATTTATAAAACTGTTATAAAACAAATTATTCACTTGTTTAAAAATACAAATGTACAGAAGGATCTATACAACTTTGAATGTTTAGTTTACTGCTGGTTTAGTGCAAAGTAATGTTTTAAACATAAATCAAACAGAAAGTATATAAAGCATATTGCTATGCTACTTTTCACATAAAGGACAGATGGAATTGTAAGCCACATGGCTGCTGTTACAGCCAATTGTTCTTTTTTTTTATTACTTTTGTGAAAAGATATTACAAATTGCACTAGAATAATGTTACTGACACCTTTCAACTGACTATTTATATAATAGTCTGCTGTATTATTTATATTTATATAACATTATAGTGCAGCGTGCCGTATATTTAGGAGACATCCAGCTTCACGTGTAACTTTTTCAAACAGCGTGTCAGCGTTTGCCTTCTAAGTGTTTTTAGTAATTCAACATGGATCATATTTGTGTGGTGGTTTCAAGCCACTTTGTAAGTAAATCTGGATCAGTTGCTTTCAATTGACATTAACTTGTAATTATGAAATTGTTTTAGACACTACCTGTCATGCCCATCTTGTCTGTTTTATGTTTTTCTCAGTTTACACACACTTAGATTCTACGCACTCCAACCTCATGCGTAGTCGCTCTTAACTATGAACAGTTGTATGCACAACTTGTTCTTATGGTCAAAAATATGCATGGAACATGCCTTTTGCAACTTTTAACAAGTTTCTATAAAATTAGCGAAAACATTATATCTAGGAATGTATCACTTCAGCTCTATTACTTCTAACTGAAGTTTTCCTCTTTCCAGACACTGGATATCGCCGTATCTTATGGCCCTGTTCTTAGCTGCTATTAAACGTCAAAACAGTTGACGACTTCCTAAAGAGAACCTCTGCTTGTAAAACTTTTTCCCGTATGTGTGTGAGACAGAGTGGGAGCGATCACAGCACTTTTTTTCTGTGTGTGTGTGTGTGTGTGTGTGTGTGTGTGTGTGTGTGTCTCTGTATGAGCTGTGGAGACAACCATGGCTTACTCATATGGCTGCAATATGTGAAGACTCTCTGCGGTGGAATTGGGAAGGGAGAAAGTTTTCAGTGAGAGAGAGAGAGAGAAAGAACACATGGAGCGAGGGAAGTCAGAAATGTCCTGTTCAACTAGCTGGAATGTATCTCCTGTGTTTTATTGACGGTTTGATGTTTTGTAAGACACGAGGAACAACTGTAGTGATTTTGTGGGCTGCCATGCATTTGTCTTTGGTTGTTTCAAAGTAGTACTGCACTGCGAGAGGAAAAAGGCCACTTTGAGTGTTATTTTAAGTGGAGACTTTAACTTGGTTCAAGCGGCTTTTGAGGGAAAGTTGTAGTGATTTCATCACCTCAGCTCGATAAAGGGTTTGAACCACTGAAGCGTATACTGACTAACAGCTCTTTTTATCAATACTTCTTAACTGTTGTTACCGTTGTTAAAAATTATCGATAAGTTAAAATTATGAAATTGGTAGAGTTTTAGCAGAAAAACAAACAGTTTTTCTATTAAAGGTCATCACTTTTTAAAAAATTGCCAAAGCGATACGATATTAGGGCTGGCATGCACACACTTGGATCAAGTGTCTGCAAGTCGATCAAGACATGAGATTTTGTAGAAATCTGAAGGAACTGTAATGTTATAGCATGCAACCAATCAATAATCACACCTACTCTAAGAACCCACACATGAAGAGAAAATAGAGTTCACAGGATGGATTGAAGTCTAATTCTTTTTGCTAAACCTGTGCTGCTGCTCCTGTACATGCAACAGTGGAGGTTTTGGGTGAGTTATTTTATTTGCCTACCAGTGTCTGCTAAAATCTACCACCAAATCTAAGGAAATGCATGTAATAATTCTTGCTGTGACCTCTGCTCTTTGCTCAGTTGCTGCTGTCTTGCTGTCTTTGTGATCTGGAATGACACGTGTCCTTTTTGAGAGTGCTCCTGTTCGTCTTGTTCAAATGAAAGTCAAAATGACTTATCTTCCTTCATCTATGCTCATTATTCTTATCTCATTCCCACACCTGTTGGTCACTATAGACGAGTCAGTGGTAATGAAACGCACTTCATTCCCTGATTTTGAGGAGAAGAGAGGGGATCATTTTCCTCAAAGATTTTCGGGTCTTTATTTTATATGAATACAGAAGTCCTATCTAGTTCTATTTATTTCTAATTTCTGATCCCGTTTATTTGTGAACCTGAACCGGTTTGACTCTCACTGTTTCCAATAAGCGGGAAAAGATAGCATCTATTAGAGCAATCAGACGTTATTCATCTCAACCCTGCTTGCAGTTCAGATAAAGGAAAACATCCATTTGTCATGGATAGTTTATTTAAAAGAAAAAAACTTTTTGCAAAGGCTTCTGGCTCTCTTGGCTCATAGTTCCATAGCTAGCACTTCTTTATTACCCGGTCTCTTGTTGTGATCATATCCCAAGGACTCAGTTGTTTTTAACTTATTTTACAGTCTGGGCAAATTGTTTTGGCTCTTTCACTGCTTTATATTAGCTGCTTGTAATGTCCGTAATACATAGGTTTGAGCTTATTCTTGTGTTACTGGAAGTCAGTCTGGAAAAGAGAGTCTGCTAAACGCCCAAAATGTCATCCCCACTCTATGCTTGTGGTTTGTACAGCCTTGTTTAGGCTTGAGTTTGTCTGTAATGTCTTTGGTCTTTTTTTGTCTGTCTTCTTTCAGTCAGCCTGCTTCAGATAACGAGCACATGGTCTTGGTTTAGAGTGAAATGATTCCCCCCTGTTTATTTTAGGTTTTTCTGACAGAAAGATTCTAAATACTGGACATTTTTTCTTCCTTTGATCTCAGAGGGTAAATAATCTTTGTGTCACGATAAAGTTGAGACTGATAAACTGGTGGTTGAGTGTACTGAGGCATAATGCCAGTAGAAGCTGGTGACACAGGCAGCAGTATAACCCCGTGGTTATGGAGAATCTCCCATTACTTAAAGGTTGTATTGTTAAAACACCAATCAATGTCATTATTGGCATGTTACTGTGCATGAATTGAGACCCTCAAATTGTTTCAAAAGGAGCATATGCTGTATTTTATGTTACCAGATTGATTTGCAAACCATCAACCACCAGCGAGTTAATGAAAGCTCCCTTGTCTGGGAAACCTGCTGGCTTGTTATGTGATGTGTTATGAGCTGCGAGTTGTGACTGCTTTGACTCAGCAGTATACTTATCACGCTGGCACTTCCTGTGCACCCAGACGTTCAGTTATCAATCACTGTTCATATGAGTTTTGACCTTGTGTAAAACTCAGCAAGGGCTCTGCTGCAATGCTGTGTTCAATTAACATTCAAATAAATCATGTTTCAATTGCAAATGAATCATAGCTCATTTGCTCATATATGAGCAAATGAAGTACTGCTTCCAACTTAAGAGTACAGTTATAGAGAAGGATTTTGTTGTTTACTACAAAACAGTAGTTGCTCTGTATGTTCCATACGTTGGACAGATTTGGATTTATATTTTCATCAAACAGCGATAAGTTACACATTTTCTTCAAGTCCTAAGGAGTGGCTTTGAGTTGCTGTAGGTGTTTTTGTATCGGGTTCGAAAGGTTTTAAAGGAAACCAAGTGTGTCATTAGGAAAGAAATGTAGCTTTCCTATAAACAGTTGTCCGTGACTACCTTCAAACAAAGTAGACAGTGCATTTTCTCTGACTGTTGTAGCCACAGAGTATTTAATAAGAAAAGTTTGGAAGCTTTGGGTTGTTTGTTTTAACTCTGCATTATAAGCTGATACTAAATAGTTTTGAGTTGATACTCAACAAATACAGTCCATCAGCCTGTTTATATTTCTAATGGTGCATTAAAAGTTAAAGTAAGTTTAAATTTATGTTGTCCACTGCCATTGTAGATCTTATTGTAATAATACTCTATAAAACCTCCCTCTAAATGGTTTCCTATTTGAAAGTGTGGCTCCATGGTAAAATCTAATGACAATAAATTGTGACAACATCTACCGAGCCAAAACCTGAAGCAAAAGTCATTAAAAGAGAATCAATTTTGCAATTGAGGTGAAATATTGGTGAATTGCCCTTTTTAAATTTTTAATCCTTGCATAATGAATTTGAATGAGATCCAATATTGGTTTCCCTTATAGCAAAAGTCTTTTATGAGAATATAGTTAGTTGGGCGGACCAAAAATACAGCTGTTACATCAGGATCCCATAAATACATTATTTTTATGATTGTAATTTATATTACTATTATAACTTGTCAATAAAAAGCTGTATTCTAATTCCGTTACGAAAAGACTCTAATCTAATTTGTACTTTTGAAACTTGAAATGACCTGAAGACTCGAGAGATACTGGAGATCATCAGTCATGCTAAACATGCAGGTTGAATTTGTTTTTATTACTTTACACGGTGTGTAGCATTTATATTAATTGATGCTTGTACTTTTTTAATGCTTGTATTAAAAAATGCAGATTCAATGAAAAGAATGAAAAGCAACAGTATATTTAAAAAAAATACAAGTATGACACGTATTCGATTGGTAAGAAGGAATAAAACTATATGTACAAGAAGAGGAAATCACACATTTTGTAAAATAGTGTGAATTAAGAGTTGAGATGATTATTTTCTAAATGCAAATAGGATGTAGTCAAAAGTCAGCAGGGACACACAAGTTTATATACAATTCCCGTGCCATATCAGACTGTATAATAATGATATGAAGAAGAAATTACAGACTGAATTACTGCGACATGTGCTACAAGCTGTAAAAGTAGATTTAAGCTTGTGGCGTCATGAGTACATTTGTGTACTGTGCTCAAGTGTTCCCATGAGCACTACTCTGTAATTTCTTAGAGTTTTCACACAGTACCCAGCAGATAGACACCGAAAATTAGCTATGGAAAATGTGACAGTGGCATAAGTGGTATGAATTTGAATATGATTTATGTTGTACGCTTCTTTGTGTTGAAGCTGAAAAGGCTGTGCAACACACAGATGGAGAGAGTACCGAACCATTTTCCTCAAGTACTGGATGCTTAATTCAGCGAGACTTTTCTCGAGTAGAAGTGGCAGTGGTTTTTTTTTCTTAATCGAGGAAGCTTCTTGGATAGAAGTTGCTACCGAGTGACACAGGACGGCGTAAAAATGTCTGATTTCATGCATGTAGGACAGTTAGCCTCCTTGAATCACCACATCCACCTGTTGTTTTGTGGGGAAGTTGTACCAAGAATTCTCCAATTTAGCATGTTCAGGATTTGTTTTCAACTAACACATTATGATATGCACAACAGATGAAGGGTGCAATATCTGTAATTGATTAAACCATCAGCTTTTGGTTACGCTCCCACCAGGCCAAATCTGAGTTTTCCTCTAAATCACAAGGTATTTTTGATGTGGTTGTTGGCATCGATGTATGCATGTTATCTATTGCTGCGGGTCCTATAAATTTAGAAACAGTGTTTGTCATGGCTAGACTTCCAGTATTACAGCACTGAAGAACACTCATTTTCAGACAGATGAGCATTGTTGATAGATGGTTATCAGTTGTTTTAACAGTCTATCAGCACTTATCTCCCTCTGTTGAGGTCAAATCTGTCTTATTGGCTCGCTCGGTTATGATTGAATTGACTCACTGATTGCTTATTCCTGTACTGAAGGTTAACTGTCTGCTCTGTCAGCAGTCAAACCAAGAGCCTGCACACACAGACATGTGTAGCTTTCATTGCTGATGAATTTGTTACTTTTTCTCTGTTTCACTTTTTCCTTTTTCGCTAAAAGTGCCTACTTCCTTCTTGTCTATTTCTTTATCTTTTAAATCTCTTAGTCTCGTTCTCAATGTAATGTGAGAAAGACGTTTACTGTCACGTGTGCTCGATCACAGTGTAACTGAGCAAATGTGCATTTTTCTCGGTCCTTGTCTTATAGTCACATATAATTATCTTAAACTAATACATCTGTGTTTTATGGAGGAGTGTGTTTGTGTGTGTAAAATTCTCTAATATATTTGCACACATATTTGCAAAAATATCATCTACGAAGTGTTATAATAAGCAATATTTTATTGAAAACCTTTTTTGTTTTTATCAAAAAGCAATTTGTTGAAAATGTACCTGCAGCCCTCTATACCTGCTGAAATATGGGAATCATTTCCTCCTGCTTTTAAAACCACTACACTTGCACTCCTTCTCTACTGACCCCCCCCCCCCCCCCCCCCCCCCCACACACACACACACACACACACACACACACACACACGTACACACACACACATACAACCCCTATTAGTATTGTAGTCTGGGATCTAGCTAAAACATCTGGTGGCTGAGCAACTTTTCAAAGTAGTCTTTGTCCTCACTCTGTGTGCATGCATGTGTGTCTGTCAGTGTGAGCCTTCAACCGTGGGTTTGTGTGTCTGTATAATAAGGGGCAGACTTTTTACGGCGTCCCGTCAAATTAAATCTATGATTTAAAGGACTAAATGTACATTCTTTCTTTCATTAAAACCAATAGCCAGACTAGCCTTTTGTGAATTTGTG
Organism: Channa argus; assembly: GCF_033026475.1. Taxonomy (NCBI): domain Eukaryota; kingdom Metazoa; phylum Chordata; class Actinopteri; order Anabantiformes; family Channidae; genus Channa; species Channa argus. Next base: position 13,692,932 of record NC_090197.1, read on the forward strand.
CCTTTGGCTTTGCTAAAAAAAAAAAAAACCCATTAAAGTAAAAATTGAGAACGTGTCTACTGAATGTAATTGGTGATTGGTCAGTCTGACCTATTGTGTTATTTTATACGTGTAACCCTGGCGGCACTGTAACAGAGAGACAGCAGGAAGAAAGCAGAGGGAGAAATGACACCTTTCTAACTTCCCCCTAATCAAGTTTGACATTTCCACTCATATAAGAAAGACCCAGTGTAATACATAAGATAAAGGTAACCGTCTCACCTGTTCTCTGAAGGGTTGGTTTACTGATACTGTTGAATAATCCTGCAATAGCGGCTTTGGGCTTTAGAGGGTACAGCCCCGCAGACAGTTTGAGCAAATGCCCTCAGGGCTTTGCTTCTAACCACATAAACTTTGAAGGAAGCAGGGATTCATCTTCGCTTACAGCAGTTAAAAGTGCTTATATCTGCAGATTTAAAGGTGTAGCACCTTGTCCTGGTACAAGAAACTTAGTTTAACATATAGCCTATGTTATAGAAAATAGTCTGACATTAAAGTAAACAGCTGACTCTACGCAGAATGACACAAACTATTGTTTTGTTGATCTATTGGGTTTATCCCATGCATTTCAGTGGCACACTGTCTATAGCCATGATACATGCCACTGATGGGGTTGATTCTGTAGTTATGCAAGAATGTTGAATGGATTCAGGTAATGATCCAACCTTCAGTCCTGTATTGAGTTGTCGTTACCGAAAACAAATTCTTGCAGTATTGCAGCTGGGGTTTGAATATCATCTTAATATTATGATAATATCTTTTCAACTGTTGATCAGACAAACAGAGGTTTGACAGTTTATTAAAACTTTGATGAGGTACAGGAAATAGTGATGGGTATTTTTTTCATCTTTTGATAATCCTTTGTTGCAGGCCTAATCTCTGCCATCATGATTGTTCTTACAGTGTGCTTCTTATATCGCAACTTTGTACTGAGCAATAAACGTAATGATAAACTGTACATATTTGGGATTTAAGACACTTTGTTTGCAGGAATAATTTATCAAACATACCAATTTGTTCATCTTTTAAAGTATTCAAACCTAGTTTTTGGAGGTTATTGCTGGAGGCAGTAAATCACAACTGCATACTTTTGCATAACACTGTTTGAGAAGCCTAGTGTATCATCTTGTGAGGACACCCTTTTGGGCCCTAAGCCAACACGATTGAAGGCCACAGAGATTAATGAAGTTAGGTCCAATAGACATGTTCTTAAAATAAAAAATATAAATTTTGATGCTCAGCGTGTTTTAATATCTCACTGAAAGGGGAAGTCCTCTGCTAGTATTGATATCAGACTGTGTTTAACAGTCCGACACTAACATTTAGAGCATCAGATAATTGATATTTGCACGGTCAGCATGTTTTTTAGCGTCACTTATGAGAAAGGGAAAAAGTGTGTGTGTGTTTAATGGTGTGTTTTTGAAGTGTCTGTTGTGTGCATGTATAAAAAAAAAAAGGACGCATGGATGGATGATGGAGGGAGGGATGTGGGTGGTTTTTTTGAAATGGAAATTAAGGGGGCACACATCTGGGGGTCTTTGAGACTTCTATTGGGGGAGATGAGAAGATGGGTGTCAGAGGCCCATGGTGAGAAGTGTGTATTTGTGTGGTTATGGGGGTGGGGGTAGAGAGTTAAGGATAACTGGATAAAAAAGAAGGAAGAGGAAAGGGTAGTTCTTAGGGAGTGAGGGGTGGATATAATGAAAGGGGGGTGGGGAGAATGCGGCTGTCACAGACAAGGAGAGAAGGATGGATTAAGGTATGGCAGAGGAAGTGAATTATAAAGGATAAGAAAAGTTTGTGAAATAAGGTTGTGATGGAGACGAGTAGAGATGTAGAGCGTCTTAAATGAAGGCTTTGCTTTGCATGTCATTGGAACAGCAGAAAAATGAAGAAAGTAAATAGTCAGAAAGATGGACAGATGAGGAACTAATTAGCATAGACACAGTAGTGGGAGGAGGAAAAGTGAGGAGAAAAAAGGGGGCAAAAGATCACTTGCTATAGTTGAAAACTTTACGGCTGACAGTTAAATTTACTTACGGCCTGTGTAAGTGTGCTCATGTGCGTGTGTGTTGCAGGGAGTGGAATAGCACAGTGGGGTGCATGGCGTTTGTTCTGCAACATGGCTTTTAGGCTTTTTAGTGCTTCACACAAGTTGTCCTCCGTTTGTCTGTAATGGCTGATTTTGCCTAGCTGTAAACTCACTCGCTCTCTCTCTGTCTTGGCTTCTTTCTTTTTCTTTCTCACTTTTACAGATGAGTCAAAGAGTGTTAAAATTATTAGATTGTATTTTCATCCCTTACATAAATACTGCATTGATTGGTCTCGTCTTTTTACATTTGCTTGGACGACCACAGGTTAATCTGTGCTTTCTGATACTCAAGCATCACCTTATTGATTTTTACCAAAACCTCTGTGTATGTGTTCATTGTAAGATAATAAAAAAAGTGATCCTCATGTTTTTGTTTTTCAAATAATGAAAATATATTCAGGATTAGTCTGGAATGGTCTCGAGCAAAATGCTCGGGATTTATCTTGTCTGGTATTCAAAGCTGCTTTAAAATCAGGCTCATCTCTTGAAGGATAAGATAAAACAATTGTTCGTTGCTTTGTTTTTAAATAAATTTGGGATGTAGTCTAGTTGTATTGCACCATGATTCAACAACTTAACTTCGACTATACACATGGGGTTACAAAGCATGGTCTCAGAGTCTTGAGGATGTAAAACATTTTGACAGCATTTGATTTAAGAAATGAACACTCAAGAGATTAAAGAGAGGGAATATGGAAATAGAGTGAGAACAAATGGGTTGAAGAGTGAGAAGTGACAGACCTTAGCAGATGAGTGGCCTTGGAAAAGTAGAACACAAGTGTTTGGGTCACTGTTGTGTTGTTAGCACTCACTGCAGACTGACACGCACAATGTGTTACAGTTATTAACAGGTACCACCAAAATCATTTGAGAACGTTACTTATTACTTGAAGCTCAAACCTGTGCAACAGAATAAAAGCATTATATAAGGGATGATGATAATTAACAGCTCTGAACCAGCGCTCTGCGCTACTGCTCTCTTTTTGATGACTTATAATGTTTTGACCCTCAAGCAGCAAGTCTAAACTGTATTTGACAAACATTTCCCGCAGGTGTTTGTTTTTTTATGGTTTGTGTCAACCGAATTATCAATCTGGACTATACATATGGAATGATAGTTCTCTCTCTGTCTCTTTTCCGAATGATGAACGTTCATAGGAATCATTGTTTTGCTACAAGATTAACATCAGTCATAAGATTAGTTTTCAGTCTTTTTTAAAAAAAGATCAATCAAAGGAAAGGTAGAATACATCCTAGACATTTCAGGTTTCTTTGATACAACATTGAGAAATATTGAAGTATGTTTTCATTCCTGGGAAAATTTAGGATTAAAAAAATTTCGGTGACTCACTGTGATAGTATGATCACATTTGGATTCGAATTTTGATTAAAGTCCAGTTTTTGAATGGAGCCCAGCCCTGCATTGACATCACTGGGGCGCTGAAACCTCCCAGCTTTGCTTCCCGATAATGTTCAACAGGGAAACGCTGCTTCACTTGGCCAGCGCGCACATAGAACGGCTCTGGAAGGGAATATAAAGTCAACATTGTGGGTTGAAAATGTTCCGATGTGTGTCTGTACATGTACGTGCATGTGTGCATCTTAAGTTTGTCCAGACATTTTTCCCGTCGGGCCGGCCGCTCGCAGGAAACGTATGATTCTCCAGGAATGGAAAGTGTGTGTGTGTGTGTGTGTGTGTGTGTGTGTGTGTGTGTGCGTGTGCGTGTGCGTGCGCACATGAGAGAGAGTTGCATTGAGTTGCAAGTGTGTAACGGTGTGTGCATGTCCTACTGCTTCAGCCTTTTTTCTGTCTGTGAGTGTGTGTGTGTACGTGCATGTCTGACGTAATGTTTGAGCATTCCCAGAAAGAGGCAAATTAAACTATGACACACACACACACATATAAGGGGTGTTTACATGGGTATGTGTGTTTAAAATCATCAGATATGTCTGGCAGACTTGGGCAAGTGGGAGAGGTGTGTGTGTGTGTATTTGGCAGAGCTATAGTTTGTTTTCTGTATTTTGGGGAAAAAGACAGCTAGGCAAGAGTCAACAATCAACATGTTGATTTATGCAGCTACTAGTTCCTTCCATTACGCCTACAACTACCACTGAAGCAGATTTTGTTCTCCATTATTTTTGATGCATGAGAGTCTTGGCTGTGGAGCGCAAGGTCAAAATCAACAGTCCTGTGTTGATTTATGCAGCTCCTGGTTTCCTGCTACTATCGTACATCAAGGTGGGACATTAAAAGCATCCACCAGGCAAAGGCAGAGACTGTGTTGACTGCAGTTGGTAGGTTTGTGTCCTCTGCCAGCTGCAGCAGCAGCAACTTTTTTCCCCCTAACTTGATACAGTATGTAATGCCACCTGTTTAATGAAAAACAAAATCTACAACTACTGGCAATGTTTGACAAACTTTCCTTCGATTCTTCACCCTTCAGATCCTCTATTTCTAATATTAGGTCCATATTTATACCCTACAGGAAGGAATAGGGCCGTATTATTCCTTTAATTGTTTATTTAGGCACTAAGTAACACTAAGAGGAACATATCTGTTATAGGGAAGTGGCAGTATGTCAGTAACTTGCACGTGTGTCTGTGTCACAGCAAAACTTGAAAGCTCTGGGCGTTTCTTACAGCAATGAATAGACAGGACACTCCCTTGGCTTTAACCTCAACAGCTAAAAGATCTGGTTGATCAAGATCTGTGATTGATGTTCACAAGAGAGTAAAATCACTGGCACGGTCCAATTCTGACAATGTACTTTTGTCTCATAATAACGCTGGTAGGGTAGTGTCTGTGTTGCTCTATTGTTTACTGTCTTCAAATGCACAGATAGCAGCTGCTTCCCTTTTGGAGGTGGAGCAACCAAACATCAGCAAACCAGAACTGAAACATGTCATATAAATCTCCAAATCTCAAGTCCACATCTTCAAATAGCTTTTTTGTTGTTCAGTTATATGCTCAGTGTTCAGAAACCAAAGTAATCAGGTTCCTTTCGAAGAAGACAAGAAATGCAGAAACTCTTCACAAAATGCTACAACTAGTGCACTGCTGACATTTTTGCTTGCATTGTTTTCCTAAAACGAATCAATTATTTGACGAATTGTTAGCTTTATATTACAAAACAAACTGTTAAACCAATGACAGCTGAAGCAGTATCTGTGTCATGTCAACAATAGATTTGATAAAGTTAGAGAGAAATTCTTCAATGATGTTACAACATGTACTGATGCATTTTTTGGGAAGATATTAAAGTTTTTAAAGAGGAACAAGGTGATTATCTCCTGTTTCTGTTGGGTTTGTTGCTCTAGGACAAATATAGTTGAGATGTAACATCACTATAGTGATCATATTTTTATTTTGTAAAACATAAAAACAGTGACACTCAAGAAAGAACTTTCAGATGATTTTAAAATCAAACACGCACAGCATATACACATGTATTCTTAATTTCTAACATCCCCCTAGCTGCTTTATGTATTTGGAACAGAAGCACAGCAGGCACACCCAAAACAATAACTCTGTTCAGATGTGGCAATGAATGAGCAATATCATCTTATTTTCAAATGGAGCTAGTTTGGATTTACAGTAAAATATTTCATATCTGTGCTGTGATTGGTTGAAGGTACAGTTTATACTGTTTATGTTTATACAGAAAAACAAAAAAACCTGCTTGCCAATCCTGCCTGTATGATCGTGTTGTCCAATGTTACATCTGTTTTAAATATGTCTTAGAACTTACGGACATCACGCTTTGTGAATATAAAATACAAACAATCAAAACATTTTCATTTGCAGCTATTGAATATAAAACTATGTGGTTTCCTGTCTGATGTGGAATTGATGGCAATGTGGAATTAAACTCAGTCTACGTGACATCCAAAAACAACCCGAAAAGGCATCAGAAAAGACCGCTTGTCTGTTTCCCATGCTTTGTTTGTATTGGTACAAGATAGAGTTTAATTACTACATGCAAAGATCAGCATTTTTTTATGTGCAACCCCAACAACAAAACTGACTAAAATAATTAATTTCAGCTGGAAAAGTTGAGTTGAGTCTGAAACAATGTACCCTCTGTGCTTTAATTGGTTGAACATGGAACCCAACTCTGTCTACATAAGATTTTAAAATGCAGTGAAACACATCAAAAAAGTCTTTCAAAGACAATCATTTTCTTGGGACACGGGGAAAAAAATTCTGAAAAAGAGGAAGAAACAAGCATAATTACTTTGACTACCATGTCATTTGAAACGGCATTAGCAATAACAAATCAGAAAACAATAAAAAATGAGAGCATAGATAAATTAAAGGACTTGTGTTGTAATAATTAACAGTTATTGAGAATGAAAATAAAAAATGGTGTGTGTATGTGCAGTGTGTATTTAGGTGGCAGTGAGGTCTGGCATGTGTGGTTACATGCATACATGTTTGTGCGCGAGTGAGGGAGTTAGTGAGTGGGTATTTGTGTGTAATCATGTACGTCAGGCCGTCATGAATGGTGTGTTTGAGACAGAGCGGAGTGTGGAGTTCCTCGGGCTGGACCAAATTGGAAACAGAAAAACAAACATTCCCTAGGAACCCCCCGCTCTCCACCTTCTCCCAGCCCCCCTCGTCTGCCGACTAGTGGCGCAGTCCAACCTGTCTGGGACAGTGTAACGGTCTATAGCCGGACCGGACCACACACGTTCATGAAGGGGGTTGGACGCTGGGGGGCAGCGGTTGTGGTGGTGGGGAGAGTTGCAGCTGTGTGTGTATGTGTGTTGGGGGGGGGGGTCTCAGCCACAGTGACAGTTGGAAAAACAGACAGAAGAAGCATATGAAGAAGAATATGACAGAGCTCAGTGATGCATTGATGGGAAAGACAGAGATGGAGCAGAGAGAGGGGAGGAAAAGTGAGATGGAGACTTTAAAGCTGATGGACATGAGATATGCATGTGGGAGCTATAATAGTAAGAAAAAAGAAAGGAATAAAATAAATGAGATAAGTCACAGTGGATAAGTAAAGAAAGGAGAATGAGAAATGGATAAGGAGAAAAACAGAAGGGCAAGAGAAAACAGCGATTTAGTAAATGAGTAAGCAGCAGCTCGACTGAGTCAGAGTTCCTGAGGGGAAAAAATATTTAGTCACACTCACTCTTTAACAAAAAGGCATTTTTTCCTCTGTTTTCTTTTCCTGTTGTGAGTACGACTGATTAGTGAATATTTGAAGAGGAGTTCTTACTTTCAGCTCTAATAGCTAATGCTATTATGTGGTCAATCATATAACTGCCGGAAGAGGGGGAGTGTATCCGCGGGTGTGTGTGCGCGCGTGTGTTTCGCTCCTGTAGAGTGTAATTTCACAATTTTTACAGCTTGTAGCATGATTTTGGTGTTTGTGTGTGAATTTAGTCCTCTTAAGCTGGGGATTTAAAAAATATTTGTCTACTTAAAGCTGAGAAATCACATATGTTCTCAATTAGGGCTTTTTAATATCATATTAAGGAAGTATGGGTTTACCTGGTGATGCCTTTATTTTAAATGTCTACCTGGAAATCATAATCCACTTTTTTGAAAAACATATTTCTGCACTCATATACATTACAGCTTTAAGATGGGAGGATCTTTAAAATGACTCAGAATTTCAGTAGTGACTCATAATGTGCTTTACTTTTCACGCTAACCATTTCTTGTTTTCCCTTTCCAAACAACAGATACCCGTTTTAGATTGTGTTTATTTTTTATCACTATAGTCAAACAAAAAAAGTGCATGTGGAAGTGGTCAGGTTCTCTCGGGACCGTTTTAAACCACTGAACAGGTACCCTGGGATATGAAAGCCCTGCTTCTGCATCCATTTGTCATTTGCTCTCAAACTTATTTACTTACATTTAAACTGGCAGTCTGGAGAACAACTTCAAAAGTCCAAAGAAAGACAAGAAAGGTTCAAATGCACAGCCTCAAAATAACAAAGGTGATAAAACAGTGCCTTTATAAGTGAGCAAGAAACAAGTTCCAAATATAGATGATAGACTTGTATCTTATCCACCACTGATGTGCGCACAAACAAGTCAGACTTACCCAAGAACTAAGCTTTGTATAAATACAGACTCAGATTTAGATTTGTGGTGGAGAGAGAGCGAGAGACAGAGGCATGATGCATGGAAAGAAGAAGGGCTGGCAGAGAGAGAGCGAGAGGGAGAGCGAGAAAGAGTGAGAGCAGTGGTACAAACAGAGAGGGTGGGGTGACTTTTGTGGTTGGGGCAACAAAAGGGGGAACCGAGATTCGGAAAGTCTGACATTTAACGCTAGAATGACCAAATAAATTGTCAGCCACAGCCGCTAACAACCACTTGAAATTCGATATGCAATCCCATATTTTATTTACTAATACCTTGTAATTGCTCATCTGTGACTGTTTGGTTCTGATTCATAAAAGGATCAATATTGAAATAGAATGAATAATATTGCGGATAGAGGGAGAGAGGTGTAATTTTGGTGCCACCACTACAGTTTGTAATGCTTTGCTAATTTGAATGACTTCCAAATGTTGTTATTACAATAGCTGCTTTCATTAGTTGTCACCAAATTGGCACCAGTTTATTGATTATGTACATTTCCATTGGTTTTATAAATACAGTAGTACCTTTCCATACGCACACAAATTTCTACACATGCATGTGAGTTTTTACTTTGAATTTAATTCCTTTGAACATGGCCTTGCTCATTAAGTGATACTAAAAAGGTGGATGGGTCACAGTTTTTAAACACGATTGATGCTTTCTCTTAAAAAAACATATTTGGGCCTTTTACAATAAATTGTCAGTGTTTTAACTTCATCTGGGGATTTTAAAACACTCTTCACATGTGGAAGGTTTTGCCAACTGTCAAGTCTGGTGATAAAATAAAATTGCTACATTAGAGAGTTTGACTGGCTGGGGTTTTAGAGGGGCACTGAATATTTTTGATCAGCCAGTCATTTTGGAAATCTGGATGAAATGGTTTCCTGTAAATGTTAAATACGGGGTAAAATGTCTAAAGCCAAAAAAGTTCCAGCAATGTGAATTTGTTCATTTCTAATGTTATTTGTCTTTCTGCCATTTTCCAGGTTGTCAAGGTGATGCTGGACTCTGACAACCGTGACTGAGAGCCTAAACCAGAGCTGAAAACATTTAAACAAAAGCCAGGGGAGCAAGAAGTGCAGCCTGCAAAGTACAATATATATGGATCTAAAACATACTCATTCAAATATGCTTCATGGAGTTTCTTCTTAAACTTAAGAAGCAAAGTTTAGTTCATGGACCCGCGTGGAGTTATGTGGACCCGATAAAGAAAATGGAGGGATATTAGTGTGGGCCTGACACCTGGTTTCTGCTTCCCATTACTGTGTGGAGTACAGAGGGCCTGTAGCCGCTGTGCTGCTGGACAGACCGTTGCGGCACAGAGTCGAATCGAGCCTCTTCACAGAGCTGATGCCAAGGCCAGGAGTCAGCTATGATGCTGTTATAGCCTGATGATTAGCAGAGGTAGGACACATACGTGTTTAAATCTATCCAGTTTGTTTTTATTATTTTAGTAACGTGAATAATTATTTTCATGTGTTCAAATTAATTATGATACGTAATTGTAATGTTATAAAGCACTAGCTAAGGTCATTTTCTTTTTATCTTTAATATATTTTATAAAGTAGTTATTCTGATTTAATACTATTATTCACAACCAATTCCTATTTATCATACTTTTCCTCTTATCACATACACACATACGCTAGTCATTCTGCCTAAGTAGCTTTATTTTTACTCAAATTTATGCAAATTATAAAATCACCATAGGTCATTAATACTACACTGCAAGCCCTTTATTTATTGTGATTATCTTGTGTCGTGCTTAAATACGGGATTTTGAGCACAGAAAGTCATGAAGGAATGAAGGAAAAAAGTTTTGATCAGCATCCCTGGTTCATAAAGCTCAACCTGTCGGCACAGTAGTTTAGTATTATTTCCTTCAGATTGAATAAGTACAGAGGGAAGGTTAATGTGACTAAATAACTGGTGATAAAATGCAGTTAAGCAGAGCCGTAGTGCTATGAGAAGCAGAATGAAAAACTGCTCTTAGTCATTACTGCTGGAGGAAGTGACAGTGCATCAGCAGGCTACACATATGCTGAGATGTTAAGGTTTAGCTGCCTTTAGGGTGCTGAAGAACGTTTTTGACATTTTAGGGCGATTGACTCTTAGCAAAAGATTACCTGCTCCTCCATCATGCCTATTTTGTTGCCCTCCGGTTCGGTAAACCTCATTAGCTGAGCTCATTAGTTCAATACACTAACTAAAGTTTAGTGGTAGCAACTTTGTCAGTTGTTTATTCGGCTGGATAGGATCATATGTACTTAGAGCAAAATATATAAGTAATTGTTAGCAGCTGTGTCTTGTTAACTTAATCTTTCTGCCATGACTGTTTTAATGTTGCCTTGCAAATTGTGTTAATGCTCTACTTTTGCACCAGAACTATATGCAGATAATGGCAGTGGAGCACATTTATTGCAGAAGCCAACCTGCTTTGTAGAGTTGTGATAGTGAGCCTGCAATTAGCAGTATGATGACGTGTAACTGGACAGTAGTGTTCCTAGTAATTAAATGTAGTTATTAATTTAGAGAGAACACAAGGTCAGTGTGTTTACAGTTACAGGCTTCTGTTTGCATTGCTGCATGCATTAAGGTAGGATCTCACACACATGCAGGTAATTGTACTGCAGAAAATACATGTAAATACAGGTGAGGTTATTATGTAAATGTGAGTACAAAGCTACATTGGTTTGTGGTGTAAGGCACATTGTAATTAGAGCGGTGTCGATATAATATTGATTCTGTTTAGATACTGTTTGCATCAAAGCACCTGTGTTTATGTGCGAATGCGAGGGTCAATTTATTGCATCTGTTCTGTACTGTATATGGAACAATCCTTTACTTCATATAGTGGTGTGATGCAATTTAATCCCACTAGAGGTTCAGTTGTATTTAAAATGCACACACATACACACACGGTAGAATACAAAATATATTAGTTGTGTTTTCATTTTTTTTCTCAGTCATCAGCTGTACACACACACATACACATACACACACACACACACACACGCACACACTGTATTATTCTTCTACACGTGTGTTACTAAACACTCTGTCTTTACTTTCTCTTTTTCACACAATTTAAGTTTTTTCTCGGTGTCTCAACAGGTTTTACTTTCTTTTTTTCTTTTTTTTTTTTACCAAACTCAAAAACTGGAAAAACTGTCCAGAGATTTAAAAACTATCTGAGTGATTGACTCTAATCATCTAGGGGTATTAGTAGATAAGTTCTAAAAATATGATGAAATACAGCTTAAAATATGTATAAGGCTAAACTGAGGGAGGGTGTGGGCAGGCCCTTTTTTTCTGTGCACTTGGTTGAAATGACTATTTAAGAGCAAATACTAGGAGGTTAATAAATGTAATCTGTGTATGTGAGTTTGCTGTGTTTTAATGGATGTCTGTTATTTTCAGTATTGTTTCTGTATGCATAGACATAGATTAGAGAAAAAACATGCTTGTATATGGTTGGATAAGTACGCTGGGTATGTGATGTATGAGAACTTTTGTGCACAAGTGTGCGTGTGTGTGTGTGTGTGTTTATGTAAGTTTTTCATTATGTGGTATGGTGGCTTTGCTTGGTGATGTTATTCAGCAGGGTGGATTGCTTTGAGCTGCCTGATGCTTTGAGCTGCCTGATGCTTTTAGCTGCGGTCTGTTTGTGTGTCCAACTGTTTCTTTGCATGTGCATATTTGCATGACTTCATCCATGTATGTACACATCTGTGTGTGTGTGTGTGTGTGCGCGCGTGTGTGTGTGTGTATTGGTATTATTTAGTCTTTGATGTGCTAGTACAAGTCAGATTTCTTTTTTTTTTTTAGCAAACTGGGGAATGTTGAGTGGAGACAATTCATTTAGGCACACAAGCAACTCTCATGCTACACACAGACCTTACCAAGACATTCAGAAGTTTATTTATTTCTGTTGTAGTGGCCCACAAATGAGTTTGTGCTCCTATGAGACAGTGAATCTCTATGTGTTTTCCCCCTTGCCTGTCAGCAGATCTGTCTCTCCTCTGTTTTTCTCAGTGCATCCCCCTGTTTTTTGTCATACACATAGCCACCAAAAGTCACAGTAGAACTCAGGTGACTAGATTGTGTGAAAGTTACCCGTTGACCTACTTCCACAAAATGAGTCAAAATGGTGTTTTATTGGGTGCGCGTGGATCTAATCTGCCCATAACTTTAGAACAGGATGTGCCGCAATTAATTCTTTTATAATTTTTTGTCATTATTAGGGTTGTGTGTTGTGTGTGTGTGTGTGTGTGTGTGTGTGTGTGTGTGTGTGTGTGTGTGTGTGTTAAAAAAAATAAAAATAAATAAAACAATACCCATTTAACATTCTGTATAGGCTGCATCAATTTTCTAACCCACACATGCGGATACACACACACACACACACACACACACACACACACACACACACACACACACACAGGAAGTGTTTCTTATTGTCCCAAACTGTCCCAAACAGCTATTATTCTAATTAATTCAAATTAAACCTTATTAATTGTGCAGTTTAATAAAGGATATGTCACCAGCTGTCATCACAATTAATGACTTAATTTGTTAGCATGTTAATGATCATTTTGTTTAAAGGACACAGAATCAATCAAAAATCTAAGTGACAGATATGTGTGTCTGATTCTTTGTAGGAGTCTCTGTTTAGAGTATGCGTTTTCCTCCTTGTTTCATAATAACAAAATGAAGCAGTGGACTGTGTTGCATCGTTACTATTATTTTATTGACTTTTCGTGTTTATTTGATTTTGGGTTCTTTTTAGTTTGTCCTTAGTCGTGCTTTAAATCAATGTGACACCACATAGAGCTCTTTTATGTCACTGTCTACACTGCATTGATTAGCTGATCATTGAGGTGCCGCTTGTGCACTGACTAGCTAAGCTGAACAGCCGATCGGGATGGTCTCTCTAGCTGAAGGGACTGCCGTAGATACAGCATGCTAGATCAGCTGAAAAGCTGCTGATTGGCATCCAATTGATGCCAGTGGTGTGGGGAAAAAACTTAAATTAGGGTGACAAACGTTCAATGATGGCCTGACAGTGACCAAGAACAGAGTGTTGGCTGGTTGTGTCACAACCTCAACATTTTCTGCAGTCTAAGGATGAGCTGTAAACATTGTCTAATGTTCAACTTGTAGCTTGTTTTCTCTGCCCAAAAATGTCTTCACTTTGGCAAGCATGTGTCCCAAGGTTAGCCCCAGTAAGGCTAACTGGAACTCATTCTCAACATGTGCCTCATAATTGGCAACCCTACTTGGTTTCTGATTTGTTGCGAGGTTGATAAAAATTATATTGTTGCAGGAGCTAATTCATATTAGCTTCCAGCACATATTATGTCCTACAGCATAACCTGATTAAGTTAAGCTACTTTGCTGACTCAGTGGAATGTCAACTCTGATGAAGGGAAAAATTGTGTAGTGGATAGTATTGATTTTAGAAAACATTAACTCTTTCTGTATTCGTATAGGAGAGTGTTTAGAAAGGTTGCACAGACACAATGTGTGGCCCATATCCACTGGTGCCATGTCTGTGGGGACACAGAACCAAAACTGAAAACTGCTCAGTGTGATAATGTTTCACCACTGATTTCAGGGTTCTTTTTTAATAATTTTTTTCCTAGCTTGTCTGGGGTCAAAATCCAATAATAAGATTAAGCACGGTAACTGGGCAAAACAGGGCAATAGACCCAACCTAGTTTGAAAAGCATCTACCACTCTTCCCGTTTCTGAGTTTGTAGCAGAATTGGGGTTGAAATCCATTAATCAGTTTAGATTAACAACTGACCACATACTGTAGCTGAAGGGAGGGAGGGAGGGAGGGAGAGAGAGACCAGACCCCACTTAGTGGTTCAGTTTTTTAATGTTATTATTCCAACGTATTAAACTTCAAGACTGATACACTCTCTCTCCCCCTCTCTTTCTCTCTCTCTCTGTGAAGCACAGACATCTGTTGTATTTAAGCCTATGGACCTTTCTGAGTGTATGTGTGTAGGTCTATGTACACGAGACACTTACATAGTTAAGTGCTGATAGGAAAACTGGTAAGGTGTGATTATGATTATCACATTATCACGCAAACACACACACACATGCTCGAGCCTGTTAGTACATCACCAGATGGAGGTAATGTAATTGCTAACACACATGCCACTTAGTGCTTATCAAAAACTTTCCCCCACTGAATATAGATTTGTCTGTGTGCATGTTTGTGTTTGCTTTCCAAGCTCTTGGAGCAGCATATGTGTCGCTACTTGTTTCCACAATAACTCGTGCCCCACCCATTTACCTACAATTGTGCTTGTGTGCGTGTGTGTGTGTGCGCACATGTGTGCATGCTGCCAGTGTTTGTGCCTTCATCTGGGTGTGCAAATGTGGGTGTGTGTTTTTTGTTCAGATTGGCTACAACTGTGTGGTGTAGTCAAGTGAGCAAGTGTTAACAAGCTCTGTGCAGACTATTTATTTAATCCATATGCTGGTGATCTATACAGCTGTGTGCTGCTGCGGGTATGTCTGGAAGGAAAAATCTCTGCAGTCGCAGCTTTGTCTGAGTTACAGAAAGTTTTGCCAATTCAGCTTAAATGTGGCTGCTCATATTGAGAAAAAGTCATACTGTGATTTTCTTTAAATCTTTTTAAAAGCAGTACTTTGCTCATATTTTTGCCATGTGTTTGTCTTAGGGGCGACTTTCTTTTTCGCAGAAGTAGTTTTACATCTCTGTATCGCTGTACTTTAGCAATTTTTACCTTTCACTTAAGTACTCCAACATGAAATACAAAGCTTGAACTAACAGCTTTACATAAACAGTGGCTTTGATGGGTCACCTTGTATTTTTTTATACCATTTTGTTGGATTGAATGGTGCGAAATGTAACAAATAAAGGCTGCAGCTTGGGGTGCTGCTGATAGTGCTGCTGCCAATTGAGCAGCGCGAGCCCCGCTACCCGAGACGATAAAGACAGAGCTGCTGAGAGCTGACAGGCTTGCGGCTAGTGGTGGTTCTGCAGCTAGTTTCCTGCGCGACCAGCTAAAGCAGCCAGGGTGCCTGGCAGCAGCAGAACAACTTGCCAGAACAATAAAAACAAAGTAGCTGGGGGCTGACAGATAGTTCCAACTCGTAGTTTTTTTTTTTTTTTTTTCAGGTCCAGGTGCCCAGTAAAGCCAAAGGCAACCAACTCAGTCACCATGTTGCACTGGGTTTCACTGTGTTTGTTTGACTGTGTTGCCAAAGCCAGTGCAGAGGGAATGCTGGTGTGTGGAACAATGTGGGCACAAAATTGTCATCAGAGATAAACAGGAAGAAAAATTACACATTGCCAACAGGAACAAGAGAGATGTTGAATATTTTCAAAGCATATGTTGTGATGTTTGACTTGCTGGAGCGACTTGGCATTAAAAATGCCATTAACATTAACATTCTTTTGTGTACTTTATTACATTTTTGAAAACATGATTTACCATGACAGTTGTTTTTACTTGTTAAGGAGTGTGTGTTTTTAAGTTTAAATGTATAGTGAACATGCAAATTGCAGCATGTGTATAACTGTATAAATGTGTCTCCTAGTGTTTATGATCTCAGACATCTGTATATTTTCTTTCACTATTCCAGTGTTACTGGTATTAACGTAATTGTTGCAGCAGTATTTGGATCTCTAACTTGTATATATGGGAATGTGTTTCCTTGTTGGTTCTTTTCATAGGAAGTTCTGTTTAGCGTTAACTGAGTCAGTGTTGCTCAGCTTCCACTGCATCTCATCTCACACGTGTCACTTATTTGGTCCTAACGAATCAGTGCTGAGTAAGTCGACCTGGAAAACGGATGTTTTTGTCTTCAGATACTTTGAGTCCCCCGGATATCTTTGACTGCAATAACAAACACTGTTGAATATGACTCCCGAATCCTTTCAGAGCCAATAGTCAGTTATGGAACGAGAGAAGTATCACATTGTTAGGGGGACATGCTGTTTCTCTGCCTGCATTAGGAAAAGGTACTGAGATTTTGGAAGAGAAATGGATTTAACTACTGTCAGAGAAAACAATACTAAAGGTTGGATAAGATTTACAATTATTATTTTTTTTTTAACTTTTAATTATTTCCAGTGTTGGCAAAATACCATACTGATAGCAATGCCAAGAAAACAGCACTGAATTGAGGTGAGAGTAGAAGAAAGGGACAGAGATGAGTGAGTAAATGTATTATCATCACAGTGTTATGATCCAAGCACAGACTTAATAAGGAGCTGTATGTGCTTTGTTTAGTTTGGGATCTTCTTCAGGACTGCTGCTGTTAGTCATGTTAAGTTTTTTGACTCTTTGCTTCGCTGTTGGGTTACTTCTTATTGTTTGGGTGATGGCATCACCTTTTTTGCTTGTATTTCTTAGTCCTCTGAGAGGCTGAATTGTGTCAATCACTCAGTAAGTCTTTAAAGGGCTGATAGCAGTCCACAAGACTCAACAAAATGTATTACATTAAATTGAGTCATAGTGTTAAACTCTCCAGATACCTCAAAAAGCAGTACATGACGTCTTTTTCTCAATCCTTAGAGATGTTTGACAACAGTCACCCGAATTCAGAGGGCAATTCCCAAATCCTTATAGACTCCTCTAGGCCTGTGGATTCAAAATCAAATCAGTTTTGTCCTGGAAAATTGTTATTTTAGTCTATTTCTCAGGTATGATAGTTTATTCTCTACAAAAACAAAGGTGGCAAGGGGAAAATAATGTCATTTGTGCTTGCTGTGCTCACATCAAGGGCAGTGTTCCAGTGTCTTTTTGATGGAAAAAAGTGAACTTGCTGAGGATACTGCTTGTAGCAAATAAAATCTGCTCAAAATATTTTTAGAAATTCCTCTTTTGAACAATGACATAATTCCTCTCACCATCTTTGATTTTGTGGAGCAGAAATCATCACACCCAAGAAAAGTACTAAAGTATATTTTTCCAGAACCAAACTAAACTGTTTCTGAATCTGGAGGCCTAAAAGAGTCTCTGAGGATTTAGCTGAGTTTGGCTTAGTCACTAAGGATTTAGAAATAGTCACCATGTCCTGCTTTTTGCACTATCCATAGAGTTATCACTGTGATTTAAATGTATGTAATAAGTGAGAGGTACAAGCTGGGGCTAATTAGAGAAAGTGCTCACGGGCACTTATCTTGCACAGTTAGCTGTTTGCAGTGTTGTGAGCAGAGCAGTCAGGTATTGACAATTTTCATTGTTAATTCTGCTGCTGTTCGATGCCAGACAAGTCGCATATTAGCCTACACATCATCCAGTACAACTGGTTACGCTCTGTTCTGTGGTCCCATAGAGTTTTATTTTATTTTATTTTTTGCAGAACATCTGCCTTGACTGCTTAATGGAGTTGATTTACAACCACCTCTGTTGGAATATTAATTAGAATACTTACTTTTAGACCAGGAAAAATAACTAACGTCTCTAATGGATAAGTGCCCTGGAATGCCTAATTCTGAGCCTCTGCATGTTTATGTGAGTGTTTGAATGTGTGTGTGTGTGTGTGTGTGTGTGTGTGTGTGTGTGTGTGTGTGTGTGTGTGTGTGTGTGTGTGTGTGTGTGTGTGTGTGTGGTAATCTCTGTGGCAGGTTCCTTGCCATTAGTGCATTACTAAACAAGGCAGCAATTCATCCAGCAGGTTTAGCTGTCTGGTGTGTGTGGGTGTGGGTGTGGGTGGGTGGGTGTGTAACCAAGCAAGAGCGAGGAGGACAGAGAAAATCTGTATGTGTGAGTGTGTGCGTGTATGTGTATGTGTGGTAGGTTTCTAAGCGTAGAGTGTGTGTTGTTATTAGAGAATTGTTTCCGTGCGCCTGTCTGCACCATATGGCCTGACTTGGAAAAAGGCCCCTTTAGGGATCTGTGTATAGGAATGTGTGTGTGTGTGTGTGTGTGTGTGTGTGTGTGTGTGTGTGTGTGTGTGTGTGTGTATGTGTGTATGAAAGAGAGAGAGAGAGAGAGAGAGAGAATGTGAAAATGTGTATTTGCGTGTATGAGTTGTGTGTAAGTGGTCTGGTCTGCCTAGAGTGAAGCTGTAAAAACAAAATGTCTTGAGGGGGAAAAAAAGACTACATAGGAGCAGTGATGTCAAAGACACTCTGACTCTCACACTCACACATACATGGTCACAGTTCTTTCTTCTGGTCTTATTTTGTCTCCTGTTATTTTGTTTCTCTCCTTTTGGCTTTGATAATAATGCTTTTCTTTCTTTTTATCTGTCCACCTATTTCGCAGCTTTTTTTACCTGCATGATTTGAGCCCCCTTTCAGACATGCACTGGAATTCAGACATTTTCCAGACTTTCTCTGTGGTGGGTGTATGTTTGAATGCAAATACCCAAGTCTGTTGGCCCTGACATTACCCGCACTTTACCCAGCCAGCTCCTTAGTGCAAAGTCCGGATTATCTCCACCCGAGCTCATTTGTGAATAAAGGAGGTAATACTCTGGAGGATTCACCATGAGTGAGTGGGCGTATTGCTTGATGACGTCCATTTCCTGCGACTGCTGCAAAACCGGGCAAATACAAAAAAACGAAGGTGGAGAACTCATTCATTCATACAAACACAACAACAACAATGTCCAACTGGAAAGACAATGAAATTTGTGCACTTCTGTCAATAAGGGCAGACCTGGAAATCGTCAAACTAATACAAGGAACAGGACAAGATTCTGTGGTATACGACCAGATTACAAAGCAAAACACTTTCGCAGCATTGTTTTGGCGTCATGTCCCACCCACTACTCGAAGTGTCCAACCACCTCTTGCCCAATTACACAGACTATTTCTTCACAAGTGAGAACGCATCTCACACGGACTGTCTCCCGATGTTGGTTACATGTCTAAAAGGGAAACTCCAGAGAATGTCAGAACCTGATCCTCCTGACATTCTATAGACTTCATGTCTGAAACCGGCTTTGTGGTACTAGATCTATTTGTTGAGTCTAATGCAATATTTTACTCCAATGATAACTTTTTATTTTTACTTCAATAATTGCTTTGTTTTCTGTAACTGCTTTTTAACACTGTAGCGTCATTTAAATGTGTTTTTTGTATCATTCTCAAATTGGTGAAAATGATTATTTAAATTTTTCCCACTAATCACTTTCTTTCTCTTGTTTTTCATTTGTGTGTTTGTTTTTTGCTTGTCGTTTATTTTGTCTAATTGGCGTAAACCTCAGGACTGTGGTAATGACTTCTGAGGTTAACGAGCTTCTGCTAACAATCACTCACTCACTTGGACATACACACATACACACACAGACACACACACACACACACACACACGTGCAACAATGCACACACTTACATGTACACTCAAATAAGCATGTAAATTCAATATTAAAAAATTTAAGCATACACTTACAAAAAGAAAAACACATTCATGCAATCATGTACACACATATACACACTAAAAGACATGCACACAGACAGACATGCACATACTTTACACCCACTTTTGGCTGCCGTACAAAATCTGAAACCATTGACGTTATCATACGAAACCTGTCACGTTTGATTAATGAATCTTGTTTACAGCTTCACTTTGACTGTTGGATCTGAAGTTAAAAACATTTGCAAGTTTAAAAAAAGCCAATTAGACTAAGGTGTCATGTCTCAGCAATTCAGGGAAATAAACATACACCCTCATTCCAAAAATACCTCAGCAATAAAATCAAGTACATAAAAAAAAATATTACTGTCTGAATCAGTTCCTGTTCATTATGAAACTCAGGAAGGATGTGTGGAAGCATGTTAAGAACTTTTTAGTGGCATTGTTCCTCATAGAATTGACTACTAACTCACAAAATCAGTGACAGAGCTTGATATTCCGGTACGTATGCTGCTTAGAGGAGTCCAGAGCTAAAAATCAGGCTTTTGAGAGAACAGATTTTACAATGCGCAGCTTAGGTGAATTCAGTTTTACATGTCGAATCAGTTTTGACTGAATTTGGCAACTTCAGGAATTCAGCAAACATACCAACTTGGGTATGGGACAATTAAGAGCAGTCACGTATGTGTTGCAAAGTTGGACAGTTGTCTATATAATGCAAACAAAAGTTGGGACAAACTTCACTTGATTTCAAAAGGAAGTTTGTTGGATGGAGGTGATGGTTGACCAGAGAACTACAGCAGTGCTTGAATACTTTGACTCTCACTTGTAATACTCAGATGTAATTTTGGCAGCATCTGTGAGTATTAATTATCACTAAAAAGTGATATGATGGGCCATTAAACCCCAAAGTGACTGAGCTACACAGGTGATGCATCCAACTAGTCCAACCTTTTTTAAAAGTAGATGCATTCTCTTAAATACAGCAATACATTAAAGGTTTTCGATGTGCAGCTTTGAGATGGTAAATTCCACTAAGCTTTATTGATGACTGGAATCAGGCTTTAGTCTTGACATAAGTCTCCTGCTAGTTCTCCTGGTGTGAACTCTCTCTCTCTCTCTCTCTCTCTCTCTCTCTCTCTGTCTGTCTCTCTCTCTTTCTCTCTTTCAGTCTTGCTCTCTCTGGTATCTTGATATGGTCTGTGTTCTGCAGTGACTTCTAAACATTTACATTTCTGCTTTCAAGTGCTGTTTATATATGGCTCTTATCTGCTATCTAACACACACACACATGCACATGTGCACATTCAGACAGGGACAGACGGTGAATCAAACCTTTAGTCGTCATGACAGCAACACTGTTGCTATATCCATAATAGGACAGGAGGAGAGAAAGAGGAAAGACGACGGCAGCAGGAGAAAAGAGTGCCACATAGACAGAAGGAGTGGGAGGCAGATAATTTGCCACCAGAGTGTTTTGTGGTGAGGTGAGGCGTGGAACTTTGGTGACTTTAGCTCACAGGCTTTTTTATGCCATTCCACTGATCCCCTGTAGTGAAATTTCTCTTTTCATCTCCCACTTAGATTGCAGCCTCTGCTACAGAACAGCACCCTTGGGACTAGTGGGGATTTGGTGTGTTGCTCAAGGACATTTTAGCAAGGCGGGTTCTTGCATCCATAGGGGAGATAACTTGGCCTTCTTGTTGAACGATGCTTTAGTCACTGTGCCACACTGCCCTGTTACCCTTGACTGGTGCTCTTTAATGCTGCCTTGTCCTAATAAACCTGTGACAAATTTCTAGGGAATAGAAAAACACGTCTGGGCAGAACGTTCTACATTATGAATGTAAAAAAATGTTGGAATTACATAATTTTGGTAGTCAGTTAATTCTTTATAGGCATGTATATTAATTTTAAACTGAACATATATTAGATTTTTTCCCCCCTTATTTCAGACAAAACAAGACATCATAGATTTTTATATCTGTATGTTTTGTTCCTGTAAGTAATCCATCTGTAACTAGTCCATCCATCTACAGGATCATACGTCCAATAAGCTCTTTAAAATAAACCTTTGTGTTCAGTTTTCTATGCTTTCTTGTTAATAATCATCCTGCCAGCCTTGGGTTTTATCTTGTGACCTCTTCGAGGTGTTTTGACCTATCGGTTAGGAACCAGCTTTTTAGCAATTGTACTTTTACTTTGACCTGTATTATGTCACTGAGTACGTCAATGGCCTTTGTGTTTTAGAAGAAGTGGTTCAGACAGGTGATCATGAGGTGCGATCAGGTAGTGACACTGAGTCACATATCCAGAAATCAACAATGAATTTGTTGTTAAGTTTTTTGGAACACTAATCTGTTTTCTTTTATGGAGGATAGTTGAATTTATTGCTCCAGGGATATGTGCCATGAATGGCAGGATGATAGAGAAGGAGAGAAAGTAATAGAAAGTCTTGTTACAGTGTAATTATGGGAGAGAGTAAGAAGAGGTAGTGCATTTAGAGAGAGCAGGCGAGGGGGAGGAAATGACACATAGGTGGAAAGAATCTCATCCCTGCTTCTGTCTCTTACTGGCATTCTTTTTCCTGGTCTTTGACACTTTCACACATTCTCACACACACACACACACACACACACACACACACACATATACACACACACACACACACACACACACACACACACACACACACACTACAATTGAACAGTAATTGAGCACTTTTTATCTGCTTATCTGTCCAAAGAGGTTCAAAGCATAGATTCACAGATCGTGTGGGTGCACGTGTGTGTTCGTGCATGTGCGTGTGCTGTTTGATTCTTATCACAGTGTTTGACTCAGAGCTGCTTTTAAGGCAATGAATTCACATCTCGTCCTTTTTCTGTCTCCTCATCCTTTCCCTTTCAGACCCTTTCTAAATCTTCCTCTGTCTCCTCTTGTATGTTAATGTCTCACTTTCTCCTTTTCTCTGTCTCTCTGTACATACACGTATTCATCCATCCGTCCCCCTAACTATCTGTCTCTCTCCCACAGTTAGTGATCTGTAAATCAGTATCCAGAAACATGTAATTTCTGTTTGGAAAGTTTGAATGAGTGGATAAGTTTATATTGTCCCTTGTCCTTAACCTTAACACTTAAAAAAGTGAGGGTATTAAGTCTGATGTCAGACAGGCTACCTTGTGGCCATTACTCCTTTCTGTGTATATCAGCCTGGAGCATAATGGTGCAGTTTTAAACATTACATATAGACAACAGGTAATGATTGAACCAAAAGGCTGTTAGAGAGGAACAGTTAATTGGAGTCATTGCCTAATTTCCCTATTGATGCCCAATGGGACTTTATACAATACATTTTCTGTCATTTGGCCCCAGGGCTACAAAAAAGTTTTGAGCGTGCAAACGACAGTTTTAGCTGTCAATTGTTGTAGAAATTGAAAATTTAATAAATCTTGGCAGTGCACTGAGAGTATGCTGTTTTTTTGTGTCATTCATCAGCGGCATAGATCAGAGAGAGATTAGGGAGAAGAATAAAAAGAGATGAAAAGAATGGAAAGACAGAGGGAGGAGCTGGGTTTAAAATAAGAGATGAAAGGATTTCGGGTGTAGTAACAGCTAGATAGGTTTAAGCACTAAACTGTGTTTGTGCGCGTCCATGCTTGTATTTGTGTGTATGTATGAGGATTTTTAAGGGTGTACCAGCAGTTAGATGGGTGTGAGAACTAAAGATTACATACCTGTGTTCTTATTACTGATCCACACCTGAATCTCTGACCTACTTAAGGTGTCCTGATCTAGTTGAGGTTGCATGACTTATCTTCAGCACGCATTTTAAAGAGGCTGATAAGTCTTGACAGAACAGACATGATAGGGTGTGTTGAGCTTCATCTCTTTCAAATGTGGCCACGTCATTTTTTTTGAGGCCTGGCATGTTGATAACTAGTGCATGATGGCAGTCACGATATCAGCAAAAGACCTCCCTTGGTGTGATCAAGAACTCTGCAAGTGCCTTTAGGAATCAAGGATTGCCCAATCCTCTGATTCACAGATTTTTTTTCTTTTCTTCAGAGTTATCTTCTGGCTTTTTTAAAATAGCTGACATTGCACGCCACTATCTCTTAACGTAGTAATCATAATTACTTCATTTGACAGGTAAAGTTACAGTAAAAGAATAGGTACAGATGCACATGAAGGGCTGGGTTGACCTTTCTTAAAAAAGGTCACACAGCTGAAAGCTATGTGTCATTGTGCTCTTTGTATTAAGTACAGCCGGATGTCTCACCTATATTTATAGTTGTCACGCATCTGTGTCTCTACAGATTATCAACTGTGCATGTTTAACCCATTAAACCAGTTTGGTGTAATGCTTTGTCTACCTTTACGTCAGAAGTATGTAAAAACCTGACTGAGGTCAAAGTGGATTTCCACAGTAGGTGTTCATAAGGGCTCTTTTTACATGGCGTAGCTTGTCCTTTTTTTTTTTTTTTTTTTTTTTTAGTTATTATCTAGAGTGCATTGCAAAGAGGATGCCAACGCCTGCTCCACAATACACGATTAATGGTCAATACCATTCTGTCGATATTTCAGTCAGAAGACCCTTGTCAAGGCTACGCTCCCTGAATAATTGCCACTGTCATTCCACTTACAAAGCCTCTGCCTTTCTTTCCTCCAAAAAAATCATCCAGAGCACCACAGCACAGATAATCACAGACAATCGATTTCAGTTTCTCCTGTTGAGAATACAAAATTAGATCAAATCAGGTCATTGTACATTACCGTCACCTTTGTGTATAAGCAGGTGTTGCTGCTGATGATGTATAGTGACCAAATCATGTTAGGTTAACTAAATGTCTTTGATGTGTTTGCCAGATAATAGGTGTATGCTGTAATGTGTATAGTATTGAGCTACTGTCAGGCGTTTCATTCGATACATTGCTTTTCATTGCATTGATAATATAATCTTGAGTCTAAGTCTACATGTTTCTGCCAATTCATTACAGTTTTCAGTGAAGACACATTCAACACGCTCTCTTACAATAATGAGCAATTAAACAGAAACTCAAAGAAGCCTGCAAATTTTAAGATCTTTAGCACAGTGGGTTTATGGTGCCTCAGAGACTTTCTTTGTTACTACAGCTACTTGGGTGAGGAGGTAATACTTGACAACACAAGTCTATTTTATGTTTTGAAAACTCACATTAGCTTGTTCTCATGTGCTGTAATGTGAAGTCATTCACAGATACAGCAATTTAAAATCCAAAGAGCATAACGGATAACTCCCTGAAAAGCAAAAGTTGGAAAAGCAAAAATCACAGTATTTTTATGTTGGTTGTAGGTTAGACATGTTGGGTCTGAATGGGAAACTCCAAAATGAGCAACTATACCTCATTGCTTTGATAGAAATCATAATTTGTTATGTTTGTTTATATCAGTTTTTAATATACTTAGCAAAAGGTTGCTACAGCTTCTGTGTGTGTGTGTGTGTCCATTAGTGTGTGATTGTGTGTTGAGGAGCTGTTATCTCAAACCATGATGTCGCAACGACCTGAAACTTCCCCTAGCAGAGGAAAGCTCACATTTGTGTGTGTGTGTGTGTGTTTGTGGGTGCATGTGTGAGGAGAGGAAGGATGAAAGCGACTGAGAAAAAGCAATGTGTGGCTGCAACAGGAGAGATGGATGTGAACTCACAAAAACCCATGGACCTTTTTTTTTTTTCCTTCTCCCTGCAAACCTTTTCCATCACTGTAACACTGGGCGACAAAGTAGCAGCATTAATTAGGAAAATAACTTTTATCGCTTCCAAGAGTGAAAGAGTAGGATTTTCCTTTGAGTTTCCTGAGGTATCCACCTTGTGAAAAATGTGACACCTGCTTTTGTAGAAAGAACGATAGCCTGAGGTTAAAACAAAAAGTTGACACTTTATAAAATTTTTTAGACACCTTCAGACTTTTTCTGACAATTCAGCTCCACTAAAAATACTCATATCTTCTATAACTCATAGAAAGTCAAAGCTTCAGGTATTGCCTTTTTAGCCCAAACACTGTGAAGTGAATGCATAGTGATTTGCTTGAAAACTCCTCATTAGCTGCTTTTGGTCTACTTTTTGGTGGTCACTGATGCATGATTATCATTCCACTCTGGGCATTGTCATTAGCCATAATTGTGCACCCTTGTTACTATTTTAAAATTCCTTTTTTGTTATTGCTGTAATGTTTCTACAGAAGTTAATTTTCCTCACAGGCAGCATGATCATTGTTCAGTTTGCCTTGTTGAAAAGGTTCTTGATTGTTTCAGTGCAGAATGGAGCTAGTATTGCAACGAGCTAATTGTCTAACTCTGTAGTGTCTCTGGGCAGGCAAAAAGTCTCATAACCATCCTGTGTGTGTGTGTGTGTGTGTGTGTCATTTGTTATGCAGGACAGAGGAAATGAAAGCTCAGACTGAGCCCCAAGGCTTTCTAAACTGTCTCTGTGTCCTTCATGTCCATGTTTTTGTCTGTGTTTGTAGGACTGAACACATTGGCTCCCAGAAGTAAGTGTGTGAGAAAACCCAAATTGGCGCAGAAAATCTTTACACTTTTGACATCTTTGTCCCTCTCCGTCATATTTGAAAACTTACAGAAATACACAAATACTTAGCGTGTGCATATCTTAACACAGTGAGAGGAAGTGATTGAATCTCAGCTTTTATTGTGAAATATTGGGCAGCGCTGCCACCTCCTTCCCCTTTTTTTGTTCTATGTGATAAGATGTGTGTGTTCAGCAACTGTTGTGTATTTGTGTGTTTTGGACACACATTTGTGTGTGGTGTACAGAGTTAAAATTTCTTTCCTAGAGCTGACAATAACTATATTAAGGATAGTGTACAATAGATGACATCATACAAATGCAGTATATACTTTTATGTGCTGTAAATAATATCATTACAAGAAAATGTCAATATTTAAACTGCTTCACTTAAATGTGTTTACCTCTACATTTATTTATCATTCACTCTGCCTTCACTCAAATCTTAATGCTAAACCCTGTTTGAGCGTGTATGTAATTGGTTGGGTTGCTGGTTGTCCCCCAGCAACCCCCGAGCTCTGATCACAGGAAGTCGAGAGGAAGTTGTCGGGTCCCCGCTACACAAACACACACACATTTCTACCTCCTCCCACGCTTTCACATCAGTAGGAGAAATGGCAGTGCGTCGCAAATAAGAGTGAAGAGCAGCAAGTAGGAAGGGGGGTGCTCAGGTGTGATCGTGTTTTTTTCTATTCATGCGGTGCTCTCTTTTTTTTTCATCAAGTATGTAAAAGTCTGTGCATTTCCGCACTTCGGTCTCTCAAGCTCTCAACTTTCCTTGTTTACTCAGTCCTTCTGTGTGAAGCATTTGCTGCTCCTCAACAAACTAAAACTGTGTTTACACACATCCTACTAACCTGGTTATTATCGGTCCTCTGTGGTAGCCTGATTTCCCAGAAGCCTTGTAAAAGAGACAGGAGAAAGGCATTGAGGGAAATCTGGTTAATACAGCTGGGTTTCTGCTGGGGAAACCTGGTTTTGTGGCCACACACTGCACACTTAACTGGGTTTTTTGATGGTGCTTTAACAAGTACAAATGTACTTTGACAAAGGCCAGGACAGGAAAATCATCACTTTGACAGCAGTGTGGTGGGATGAAAGGAAACATCTTTATATGTAAAGTATTCCAATCCTAAAACAAGTGTAAATAAGTCTGTTGCCACAGCTGAACTGCAGATTATTTCTAAAATTCAGCAACTGCAGGTAGAAAAATCCACACGACAAGCATAAGATACAGCTTTGCTGTGCAGCTTTGGAAAAGAGTGCAGCATTTGTGTCCTCAGTGTGTGACGCCGGACTGTTTCTGGCTTTTTGACTGTTCCAGTCAGTGTTTGCTATCTGAGTGTGCCCTCGGTGTGCCAGGCTAAACTGTTTCTGATTGTTTCACAGTAAATCAATATCCTCAGACAGACTCAATCATTCTGCCTTTGAACACAAGCATAAAAAGTCAGAGCTTATGTTTTGAACTTGAGAAGTATCAGGTTACTTTGTAAAATGGTAGTTTTAGGAGAATTTGGTACATCCAGTTTTCGGTCCTTCAGCTGTGTGTAATCATCAGACCAAAGTACAATAGGTATTTATGCATTAAGTGGCTAATTGCATTTATTATCTACAGCTGCAGGTTTAACAAGTAGAATCATTTTATCTGTCTTCACTTTCATGCAGTAATTTGTCTTTTTTGCTCTTTATTTCAAAAAGCCTTTAAAAAAGACACCTTTCTACTACAATACTTCTTGGATTTTGAGGACACCCTTCAATTATTTATCAGACACTTTTGATGTGTTTTCCCTTTGCGTGTGTATGATATATTGTGTGTTGCTGTATGCTCTGAGAGTGTTTCCTTTCGGTATTAAGGCTGTGATTTAATACTTACATCATAGTGTAAAATGTCTCTTTTTAGTTTGAAGAATTCCATTTCAGGCTATTTCACCAGAAAAACATTGATTTATTGTTTATTCTGTTTGTTCTTATGCAGCAACAGTACATTTGGTGATTGTAATACGTGTGTGTGTGCGTGTGTAAAATATTTGCTTTGTGTGGTGCTTAGTTGATGTGCATAGAGGAACTCAATTAAGACCTAATGAGATTGGAGTCTTTTAATAATGATTATTAATCTGAAAAATGCCGATGATTAGATGCAAATGGTGGAACTGATCTTTTAATGTCTTTATTACAATGCTTTTTAATATCATCAATCCTGATCATGTAGAATTCAGTGAGATGTAATTGTTTAGTTGATTAATCCATATTGGAAAATTGAATGAATGTGATAGATTGTTGTTTGTTCATATTAATGTATGTGTTTTTTTTTTTTTTTTACATATGTGTTACTCTCTTCCGCCCTTTCCTTTTTAAATAAAGTTTTAAATACTCGATTTTGCATGTTGACATATGTTTTTCCTTTTTGTACAAGTGTGTGATCCATAAGGATCTTTTCTCATTGCCAGCCACTGTTTCCTGGCAGCCAGTTTTACAATAATTAATTACACACACTCCTCACAGTGTGTGTATGTGTGTGTGTTTTCTATACTCCTGCATTAAACAGTTCTCCCTCATGACAGTTGTGTGATTTATCCCTGAAGTTATAAATTAGATTTTTCACACATGTTCCTACACATAGACACCACAGATAGCTGTTGACCACAAATTGCTCACTGCAAAATTAGGTTAAGTTGACATCATCAGTGATTGGGTGAGAGAGAGAGAGAGAGAGACATCCATTTTTAAAAAACCTTTCTTAGACGTGACCACACACACATGGTATGCTGCATACACTCACACACATTTAAACAGAAGTTTGCTCTAAGGACTATAGCAGGGGAGCTGTGACTGTGTGTGTATGTGTGTATATGAAGTTAAAATCCAGACAGCCATTCCAGAGGCCAGACTATTGAGTCTTATAAACTCTCAGGTCACAGATTATTGAAATAGCAGAAGATATATATAGTCTGTATCTGTGTGTGTGTGTGTGTCGTCTGTTACACTATTTGACAAAAACATTACAAATTGCTGAGGAGACCCAGCAGTCCAGACACACGTGTGAACACACAACACACGCACATGCACGTATTTATGTTTTCTTTTTCTGTGTCTGTAATGGAATAAAAAAGTGTGTGTGTGTGTGAGAGGGAGTGAGAGAGAGAAAGAGAAACAGTTTTGGTTGTGTATGCCAGTATTTGATCTAAAAGTCTGGATGTGTGTGTGTTGTAATACTGATTTACTTCAGTTTCATTTATAGTCCCATTGGGAACAGAACCAGCAACGTCTTGGCAGCTTTTTCACTGTTATAGTCAAACATACACACAGACGGCCTATTGTATAGGCTAATCCAACAAAGTGTGCCTTGTTTTAACCTGCTAACCTCTCGTAATTTGACTGAGAATGCTTGGGCAGCCTAATATTTTCAAAACGATCTCCTCAGAGAAACCGAGTACCCTCTCTTTATCCTGCTCTGAACTACCTGTGGGCCTCGATGCAGTTTAAAATAAAGTTTTATAGACTGTAGCTCCCATGGTGTTAACTTAGTGCTGTCAAGTTTGCCTTTGCTGAGTAATACGGCTTGTTTGTCATGCTGAGTACGTCACAGTGGGACAATAAGAGTTTCTTTCACTTGTAACATGTCCTGTTTGTCTTTTGTCTGATTTGTAAAGTTAAAGATTTAATTGAGCTTGACAGCAGAAATCCAGATCTTTCAGTTTGGTGACCAGTCTAGAGAATCTCCCATGATGACATGATAAATAGAAAGGAGTTATGGTTAACCAGGACATGTCTCCCAGTTATGTGTGTCTGCGTGTGGTGTTAACCAGTGTTCTGCTTTTACTCCCTTAAGAGGTAAATAGCCACACGCATAGTACAGTGCTGCCCAGGCCTTGTGTGGAGGAATAATCCAGTGTAGTTATTGGAGGTCATGCTACCCTAATAGACTTTTAATAAAGTTTGTTCGGTGGGGAGTGCGGAGGCGGACTGGGAGTTTGTGTGCAAGCAGGACGGATGTAGCCATTTCCCCACATAGGTAAAACCTCAAAATAATGAGAATCTGCAGAGAGACTGTGGCTGCTTTCTCTATATTTACATCTTCATCAAAGTCCATATTCAATGTATTAAAAAAGGTTGACTGTGCAGTGGGCAGTTTTTTTGCATATTTATATGCATCTTATATCAAAATATTCCCCAAAATGACAGGTGACATCACATGTTGCATTATAAAACTGAGTGTATCTGAATAAATCGAGTTAAGTCCTGTTTGAAAGCTGTCTCTGAACAAGCTAAATTTAAAGAAAATGGCAGTGATTGCTTTTTGCCTTTTTTAAATGTTTTCTCTGTATATAATGAATATATGTATATCAGTCAGCCACATAGATTGACTGAAGCCATTTTGCATTGGAGACTTTTAAACGCACACAGTCACACCTACAAACACAGTGAGCATCAAGGTTCACACAAGGATAGGCTAGAGAGATGCAGAGTTTGAGAAGAAGTCAGCAAGAGAGAGTAGGCAGGGAAATGGATAAGGGAAGGTGGGTGTGGGAGATTAATGGAGAGCTAGGTGAAAAATGGACAGTTAGGCAAAGGAAGACCGTGTGCTCACAGCATCGGCTTATGTGTGTGTGACAGTGAGAGAGAGACCAATATTGGGAGTAAGTAAGCAGAGATGGGACAGCTAGAGAGTGAAGGAGTACAAACAGGGAGGAAGGCTCACAACGAGAGAGAGGTATTGAAATGTGAACCTCTGATTAAGTTTGACATTTAAGATGACATATTTTGCATGCTGTTACCCCATTACAAATGAGTTCTACACTCTGTGAGAGTGTGTCTGCATGTGAGCCTATAAATATGTGTGTGTGTGTGAGCCTCTGCGTGCTCGCTCGCGTGTGTGAGTTGCTTGAATGAATTGGGCCCTTACTACATAGCAGATGACAAAGTGTGTGTATGTAAGTGAAAGTTCTGGCATTGATTAGAGGCCTACCAGGCAACTGAAAGATTTTAGTCTTAAAATGGCAGGTGGACTCACTCGCCGTGGGATTTTTCTATCATCCTCCCTGTTCTTCTCTCTGGACCCCCCTCTCTACCTTTAATTAGACTCCTGCCTCTGCAAAACCAATTCCAAGTTGTTAGTTGTCCCCTAAACACAGAAATCTCCCCTTGAGCGGAGTTACCTCACACCTCATCTCCTTGTTTCTGTAGGAGGTCAGACACACTCATGCTCCCATCCAGTCCTCAAACTAAGCGCCACATTGCAGCTTGCACTTGTGGCAGACTCCTATTATTATCATCCAGCCACTTTAAATAGGCTCGGTTTCACGGACTGATCTGTTTTGTCTGTGTGGGTACTGAAACAGTCACGTGTGTGTTTTCATTAATATTTTCTACAGCTGCTTTCATTCACTGACACGTAACCTAAAGCTACAAGCCATTTTAGCGTGACTGCCATTTTGTGCATCACTGGCCTTTCTAGAAGTAATAATATGTGACATTTTCGTATAAATAAATGGATGCTGAGTGATACAACACAGTTATGAAAACAGAAACAGCAGCAACAGTAGCAGCTGGTGTCTGCCAGGTCCTTCCAGGGAAAATGCTTTTATGCACAGGAAGTGATGTGTTTCAGGTTTCTGGCTACAGCTTCAATGGTATTTATTTAAGTAGCAATATTTGAGAATTACCATCAAATAGACACAAACTCTGAAAAGTCTGATGAAAGTGTTACAGATCATTGAACAATTGATCAATAAGTGAGGCTTGCTTTATAGAAGGTTATAAGTTATTCTACTCATTTTGATATGACCTAATTTTTCTAGTGAAAATGACAAACGTCTAGTGGTTCCAGCTTCTCAAATGTGACAATTTGATTAATTTCCTTGTCTTATGTTTTAGTAAACATAATTTCTCCAGGCTGAACTGGCGGTTGAATTCAACATGCAATTAAGTGCCATGGACCCACGTGGGTCTTAGGGTTCGTGATGGACATTTTGTAAATGTGAAAAACATTTAAAATTAAAATAATTATTTCCTGCAGCCCCAACTTACTAGCATGGTCATACATGGGATTTTAGAGATACCCAGGTCAATACACTGAACTGTCTTGAGCGGAGGAGACAGAATGGTCTTATTCAGTGCGCTGTAGGTTGTTTGGGAAACAACAAGCTGGACACCTGACCTAGTGCATTATAAATTAGGTCCAACATGTGCTAGTACTGTGAAATGATGTAAATAATGCCTAATTGTTTAGATGAGTTTGGAAAAGAGAAAGATGTCTATGAAATGCTATTCTGCTGTAGCCTGGTTGTTCCTTTGGAAAAACTTCATTTTACTTTACTGCTGGGAATGTTTTGAGGAAGTAGATTGTATACCAGTCATTCATTTTTAGGAAGATGGTTATTGGTATGTGGAAGCTATCTGCTCTTTCCAGTCTATTTGTTTCCCTAGACAATCTCTTTTTCTTTTTGAATTAAGAAAAAGTGCTCTTTTTCCTGTCAAAATCCTTCCCTCCTATGGCCCTTTCCTCCTTCTCTATGCCCCCCAAAGAATTTTCTAGTTTTTTTATTTTTAAAGTCCTTACCTTTTTATCTTGTCCTTATCTTTCTCTCTTATCCATACTACTCTACTCCACATAATGTTTTCAAAAGCCTACAAATGGTAGAATGAATCAGAGGAAGAGAGATTGCAACAAAAGGGAAACAAAATAATGACAGACTATAAGGAGCAGAAAACATCGGGACACAGACTGAGAAGATAATACGAAAAGATGGAATGACGCAGATAGAGAAACAGAAAGGAAAAAGCTTGAGAATGATATGTGTGTGCAACAAGTCTTTGCCCTTAGCATATTGTCTTCATATGTTACCCATTAATCCTTTGTTTATGAAAGATGGACATGCCAGCTACAGCTGTCCCATGGGGAGGGGAAGAGCATGGATATCTAAAGACAGAAGGAACATGTGGCTCTCGTAAGATTCAGTATCAAACCCATTTATTACAGTGACTTAATTATACGCATTAAGAGGATTAGTTTGGGGTCAGTGGTTAAAATGGTTGAGATGTACTGGTTATCTGTTTTCCTTTATTAGTCTGATCTAACTTTATTTTCTGAATGAAAAATACTACTATTTAATTTTGCCCTGCTGTCACATAATGGATCGGTACATATATCTTGTAGTCGGTATATGTTTTTTTGTCTACCGCAATCACAATGATGTATACTGATCCTCAGATCCATAACAAATTAAGCTGATGGTCGGCTGTCGGCCAATGTTGGGCCACCACTTTGGTTTTTACAGTGTCTGCCACACTAATTGGACTCTTCAGTGGCTTTTTAAGATGTCAAATCAGCAACAGACCCCATGGGTGAGAGTGACCAGTCTGATTTACTCTTCAACCTAGCGAATCAGTGCACAAGACAAGAAACTGAAGGCACCGAACCAAGAGGGACACGGAAGGCTGATGATGTCAGTGCCCTACGTGACTTCCTTTTAAACATATTCACCATAGAGGAAGCTATAAATAAGATGTAGTGAGATTAGTGTGAAAATAATAGGCTCATGTTGCTTTGATTAAAGTTTGTTTATTCGCAGTTCTTTGTCTTCGCTTTTTCTGTTTGAATGACAAATACAGACTACCGTCACCTGCCGGTACAGAGATTAATTTCCTGTCATCCAGGCAGAACATACATGTGTTTTGCCGTTTAGCTTCAACTAACTCTTTAAGTGTATGTCACTTGAAAAGGCCCAGACGAAGGTGCCATGAGGCAACGCAGCAGTCTGCCTGTGGTTCTGCCAGTTCTTTGATGTCTGCTAGGTGTGTCTCTGTCTTTATGCATGCATATTGCTATTTCTATCTGATTTGTTCCTGTTATATTGTTATAATATAATATTATTGACTTTTGGCATGTTGGGGTAAAATAGGCAATTTAGAAATAAAGGAAACATTGCAGCCTTTTCATTGAGGATTTACACATGAACACAGAGGCAACTGTGTTAAATGCTTCAGTGGTCATTCTCTACTTAGAAACTTATCATCCCCCTCTCAGTGCACCCCTCAACAGTTGTCTTTGGGTGATTATTGGTAATTTAGGATAAAAGCCTCACTGGTGTTGGGGCTAATTGTAAGTGATGGAAATGATTAACTGTCACATTTATCCTCACTGTGGCATTGAGGCCATTGTGGTGTATAGGGGCTAATTGTAGCTAGTAGCAGTAGTTGTTATGTGTATGTTGTGGTGGGTTGTACCTAATTGTAGTTGATAGTAATGGTTCCAGTCTGTGTATACACCCTGAAGCAGACAAAGGCTGTACTGCGACATTGAGACACACAGATGCATACACTCAAAAACAGCCACACACAGTTTAGCCTTTTAACACACACCTCTTCTTCTTGCCCACATCCTGGAGCATGCAGGCACGCCTGAAGTATGCAAATAAACATTTAATGCTATTGTAACAAAAAAAAAGTGTTGTTTTTTTATATATCATGCTCTATTCATTTCATACATGAGCCAAATCATTCTTTATTATCTTAATATAACTTTGATTAATGTAAGTCACTGCTAGAAATCGTACAGGGCAGATGGAAACACACTTAGGTCAGTCAGTGCTTCTTATGTCGGGATTTCAGCTTCATTGCTTTACCACAACGATCTGTAGTTTTCCACTGTGTGTGTGTGTGTGTGTGTGTGTGTGTGTGTGTGTGTGTGTGTGTGTGTGTGTGTGTGAATGATGAATTCTGACTGGGTGTGGTGAACATCAGATGAGATTTTCCTCTGCTCCCTGCACTCACTCACTCTCGCGCTCTCTCTCTCTCTGTCTCACACACACTCACTAACTCACACACAGACACACACATATATACATACACACACACAGTGAGTGCCAGGGTTGGTCTAGGCGTGGGCCCTTGCAGACATAAATTGCTTTATTTTAATAGTTGTATGGTAGAGAAAGAGGGAGAGCAAAAAATGGTAAAACACTGGAAAGGCCACAGAGAGAAAATTGGATTCAACAAAGAAACCCTCTCTCCCTCCTTGTCTTCTCCTTTTCTGTATGTGTGTGATTTGTTTTCTCCTTTCCTCCTAATTCTCTAGATTACATTACTGGGTTTTAAATATGGTTCATTTTAATCTGTTTATTTGTCTCCACATGTTTATTTATGGTCAGCTGATTATCTGTTTTCAACTACGTTCCATTTTACTTCTTTTTAAATGTGTGTATGCGTGCATGCATGCATGTTTTAACTGTTTGCAGATTAAAATCTGTAAATAACAATAAGCGTTTATCTCTCACACTGACATAGATTTACTCGCTGGGTTGGACACATGCTATCTCTTTTCGGCACATCACATCATCAAACATGCATTACTCACACACAGCAAAACACACTCACAATGTCTTTTTCCTCATATTGCATTGATCTAAAAGTGATCAGTTGTTGGCGTCTACGAGGCGTCTGTTGTGTTTGAGTGTGTTTACAACCAAACACACACACACATATACACACACTCACAAAAAGCAAATGGGTCAATGGGTTGACTGTGTTTACAACTGAATATGAATTGAACAACCACAAATAAACACGCGCGCGCACACACACGCGTGCGTGCGCACGCACACACACTTGCTCGCCAAAACACGCGCAGTACCTCTCTGTCACGACTGTTGTGAACAGAACAACCACAATTGTTCTCTTCTTAAACAAAAGAAAGATTATGGTTTAACATAAAACACATGGTTGGTTATTTGATGGCTTTGTATTGTGATTATAAGGGAGGGAGGGGAGGGGATAGTCAGAGAGAGCAGGAACAGAAAGAAAAAACTTAATGATGGAATTACTGAAATTATTGTAGCAATTATTCTTGCATGTGAAAGAGGGCAATAGAGAATAAAAAAGTGACTGAAATGCAAGGAAAATGCTTTGATAAGTGCCTTTTTTGTTTGGTAGAGGTATTTTACACACATTATTAATGTGCATAGTAGGGAGAAAGGCAAGGAAAAGGTCAAAAGAGAGAAGAAGGAGATGAGTGGGGGTAAAAGTAAAATAGGATATGAAATGAGGAAGAAAAACAGATGAAAAGAGAAGAGAGAAGGGAGAGGAAACAGAAAGACCGGAGGTGACTCAGAGAGAACATGAGAGACGGTGAGAAATGAGGAAAAGAGAATTTGGGAGCCAGAAAATGTATGAGAGGCATGCAGAGAGATATGCAAAAGAGAAAGAGAAATTTGGAGTGCTGGAGGGGATGAATTGCAGTGTGCTGCCTCTCTCATCCATCTTTCTGATATGGGGTGTGTGGTTTGATGTGGTTGAGTGTTGGCCATTCTCCCCGTCTCTCTCTTGCTCTGTCTCTCTCCTCCATCTCCCCAATTTCTCTGTGGGCCTCACCCTCTTTCTACCATCCCTCTCTCTGATATGGTTTGGGGTTTGATGTGGTCATGTGTTGAAGATTCTCACGGCTGGTTTCCATAACGATAAAAGATTCCCTCCCCGGTCTGGAAGAAAAAAAAGTTGCACTTAAGAATGCAACAAACTTCTCACACACACTCCTGAAACATCTCTCAGAGCTGAGATGTTTCTGATTTGTTGGGGCTGTTTCTCTTTGACGAGGTCTGTGGTTGAGGATCATCACAGATTTCCGCATTCAAAGGAGTTTGTAAATTAAATCAAAGCTAAACTACATCGTCAGAAAATGATCTTTGGGTGCACATAATCCTCAGCATATTATTAGAGTCCTGCAAGCACCTTGTATCATTTAATGTCTTGATTTCAAGGGACTAGGAAGATTTGCTTATTAATAATTTCCCCTCCCAGGTCCTAAATATGTACATAAACAATGCAAAGCACACATCTTTTAGGTGAGCATTTAAATTGAAAAACAAAACAAAAAAATAACTGCTACTATCTCCTTCCTTACACTTTTCAGAGATGGTGAGGAAAAAGAATCCCCCTATCCGGAGTGTGGGAGGTGAGGAGGAGGAGGAGGAAGGAGAGGGGAGGAGGCCAGCAGGAGAAGAAGAAGAGGAAGGAGAGGAAGAGGGGAGAGTAGGTGCAGAGGCTGAACGAATAAACCGACCATCTGAACCCGAATCCTCTGAACAGATCCGAGGAGATGAAGAGCAGGAAGAGGAAGAGGGGGAAAGCGAGTGCGCTTCCTCATCTGTTTCTCCCTCATCCGTCAGTGATCGCTACAGTAATGAGGAGAGAGGGGGGAGGAAAGCAGGAGGGAGGGTCAAGCAAGGAGGAACAGCAATGACTGACAGACCTGACAGCCAGTCGGAGCCTGAGGATGGGGAGAAAGGGGTCGAGGAAGGCGACAGGGGTGAAAGAGACAGAGGGGAGGCAGATCATCTCATCCCTCCTCTACTTTCTGCTTCCCATCTTTTCCCCAGACAGGAAGGAGGGGAGGAGTCGACAACTGACACCCCTCCACTTTCCTCCAGCCCCTCTCCTAAACTTCAGGACTTTAAGTGCAACGTGTGTGGTTATGGTTACTATGGCAATGACCCCGCTGACCTGGTGAAGCACTTTAGGAAGTATCACCTAGGTCTACACAACCGCACACGGCAGGATGCTGCCCTCGACACACACATCCTGGCCCTTCACAACATGGCCCCCCAGCAAACACCTCTAGGTAATTTTTGCTCTCAGATTCTTGTGTTTGAGTTCATCGGTTAATCTTTGCTGCCTATTAGACAAAATGATTGCAAGTGTAAAAACTAAGTATTGATTCCTAGTTTACTGATCAATGCAAACTTGACCACATGACATGTTATGAGGAGTATTTATTTATATCCAAAAATGGGGTATGTGACATACATACTGAGTGGTTACACTGTACAACAATGCATCAGTTTTGATGTGTTGTAAAGTTACATTTTTGCAGACGTAAGCGATTGACTTTGCACAGTTTATTTTTCAATATGCTCAGGGTGCACCGGTTGCTTTCAAAAGCGGCTTGTTAGTTGTTGACTTAATGGTTTTCTTTCTTCGCAGATGCCTCTAGCAGCCTAACCACTCTTTTATTTATCAGATTTTTCATATCTGACCCCTTCCTTGTATTTCTGCTGTCAGACATACAGACAGGACAAGGACAGAGGAACCAAGCCAAAGAGTTGAGAAAAATGAGGCCAGATGTACACAGTCAGCAGCATGGGACAGTCATGATGAATGGCACATATGACGTACAGGTAAGCTCTGGTCACAGTAAAGACATACAGAGAAATTGTTTCAGCGGGCAGAGGAAAAAGTATTCAAGAGCCTAAAAAAGGAGTTCAATTAGTAATTCCCGTTATTACCTATTGAATTATATAAAAAGTCTGCATTGTTGGAACTGATTCCCCAGAGTATTTGATAGTCAGTTTCCCAGTGCTTTTTATTATCACTTATGA
Source organism: Channa argus (assembly GCF_033026475.1). Taxonomy (NCBI): domain Eukaryota; kingdom Metazoa; phylum Chordata; class Actinopteri; order Anabantiformes; family Channidae; genus Channa; species Channa argus. The sequence continues at coordinate 13,731,459 of NC_090197.1, forward strand.
AAACAATATAACTTTCCACTCAGTGCAATTGCTTTCTTAATATTTTATCTATCAACTTGTTCTTGAACTGCATCCTGTCAGCATTCTGCTTAGCAGCAAACAGTGTTTATTGGACAGTCTCACGTAGCCAAAAGGCCAAAATTCACAAAGAATACGATAATATACTCCTCTGATGTTGCACCCTCTTCTCATAGCAATTGAGTGCAATAAATGTATCAAACAAGGAAAGTGGCCATATGCTCCATTATTCATTGTCCTTTTTGAAAACACTTGATCTAAAGCATCATTGCTCTTGCTTTATATTTATAGAGAACCGTTAGAGGTAGTGCCCATCTTGCACTCATAAACAGGTTCCTCTTGTGCAGATTTTTACTTGTCTGACTACAAGTATGGATTGCTTGGTTTACTTTTTTACTCATCTTTGTGCACTACCTCCAGAGAACCCTAAACACTGATACTGTCATTTTAGTATCTTAGAATTTTTGTCTAATACTCTAAGGGGACTTGCATTTTGTACTAGTTCTATATAGTTTGAGAGCACTCATACTGAAAGTACAAAAAGTACACTAAGGATCCAAATATGCAGATGTGATGCAGCACAGCGTTTTGCTGTGCTGCTCTGCTCTACTTAATTTAATAAATAAGAAAGACTACTGCTAGAAAGCATCTTATGTTATTGCACAGAAGTCAAGTACTGTTCTGTGTGCATTAGGAGAGCAATTGGATCATTCACAAAAATTGTTCAGTTGTTATCCAAGCCGTATCTATTCATGACTTATGTGTATTTATCTCTGTTGAAACATCTCCTTGAATAGGTGGATAGAATTGGTTTCCTCATTTACTTAAAGTAGAAACAATTTGAATCAATATGAGAATTATTATGAATTAATGTCCAGTGAGTGATTTCCTATCCTGAGATGCTTGATAAATATATACACTATACTTTATTCAGAACATTGGTAATATTACTTCCAACCCAACCAGATGAAGATAAGAGTAGAAGGACTCAAAAATAACTTTTAATTCCTACTCTGAGGTAGTCATAGTTTAAGTTCCAGCATGATACTTTGGAGTGATTCTGGGATGCTCGATAAATACAGGCCCAGATTATTATGTGGTTTATGTTTTAAAATAATACCTAACTATCTGAGCATAGATTGCAGTAATCCTATTGCAACATACAGCAGTCTGACACAGTGTAGTTGAAAATCAAAAACATCAAAACTAGTTGTAAAACTTGGTGACACAAAGATTTGGTACGATGTACTATTACAATTACTGTTTGTGATAAATCTTTGAATCTAGGCCCACCACTGAGATGAATTTAGTGGGTTCATTAAGCTGAAATTGATTTGCTACATAGGGTGTGTAATTTGGACAGGAATTGTGTCGCAAGTTATAAAGTTTTATAGACTGACAGATGGAGAAACATCAACAACGAAAGGGAGACTCATGCAGACAGGCCAAACACACGTACACTGTATGCTTCACAAATCACTTACAGGTAATACATGTATACACAAATTTATGGATACACAGACACTGCATGTATCAAATGTAAGAGGTCTTTAAAAAATGGCTAAATCTGTTCATTCCACATACATGCTCCATATGTACAAACATAATTGTAAGGTCTTGTATCATGTGCGAGAATCTTTGCTGAGACAGTGCAGGAGAAAGACAGCAATGTGGCTACATTCATATGGAATTCATAATTCCTTCTGCAAGATAAATGTTGTCTATATACTTCAACATGAACAAATTATACCTTGTAATTGTAATACACCAGCAGAGCACATTAATAAATCTAATGTAATTTGCACTAGCAGTCTGGACATGTACCGTAACAGACCAGCCCATCAATTTGAGAATAAAAAAATCTCTTCAAGGATTTGGTTGTATTTAACTGATTATTGTACTTTAAATCAAGGAGGACTAATCAGTGAAATCAGCAGCTACAGACTTGTTAGAAAAAAACCTTGCCAAGCTTCTGCTCAACATTGATTTGCCCTCCTGTGTTACAGCAGAGTTGAAAGCATGCATACATATTGTACATCATTACATTATTCATCAGCTTACTCAGGATTGATGCAGATCTGCCCGAGAAATTAGCATACATTATTTTAAAGTTCATACTGCAGCTGTATGGATTCCTGTTTACAAATCATATTTAGCAAATATTTTGGCACCATTGTGAGAAGTTTTCACTTGAAAATGAACTTCAGTTGGGGAAAAACTGCAAAGCATTTCTTAGACAGAGCTCTACCATGTCACCATTCTGTATATTAGGCCAATAGGAGGTAGAAAACACTGAAAGTTTCTTTTCTGCAACAAGATAATGAAGCCACAATTTGTAATTGTTGAGCTAATTTTCTTTGACCTCGTCAAATTTAATCAATGCGTATTTCTAGTTACTTGACAACAGCAGCATCCATGTCTTGCAATCAAGTTACAGTATCTATTTTGCTATTTCTTTATATTAATATGTGTTTTTATAATTTTAGAGGCTTTCACTTTCCTTTAAAGCCAGTGTGTCATGTAACACGTATTTTTCCCGCGCATTGGGATTTTTCACACAATACTGAGTTCAAGTGTACACAGTAATTTTGAGTTCTGAGTTAGCTTTAATAAGATCCTTAAATCACCACCTAAAGGTGATTTTCATGTACAAACTTTATATTACATGTATAATTTAAATACAGTTCAAGGATTTTACAGTCATGCACAAACAATATTATTAACAATACTTAACCCTATTTTCTTGCATTGTGACTTCTGCGAACATTTGAGTCAAGGATGAAGACTGAGTGTGCATGAACAGTAGGGTTTTGTTTGAAAAGTTTAAACAAGATGATCTAATAAACGTGTGCGTACGTGTGTGTGGGTGTGCACGTGTGCGCGCGCGCATGAGAAATAGTTGAGGAGTCTTGTTTCATTTAAACCAGGAGTCTGTAATGGCTGTAAGTCACGTAATGGACACAGAAGCACACATAGACATACCCACAGTAGTCAAGCACACACACACACACACACAAACACACAAGTCAGAAATAGAAAATCCAGTGGGCTTAAGTCGTCATAATGAAGAAAAAGTGAAAGTATAAAAAAAAAAACGAATGAAAGGGGTCTCTATTCTCTCCATCCCTCTCTTGATTTTCTCTCTCCCGCCCACGTTTGGAAAATTCCATGTTGTCATTTGCTAAGATGACTTGGCCTGTCAGCCAATAAGATTGCAGGAAAAAAGATTCAGGGAGGAGAGAGATACTGAAAAGAAGGAAAGAGGGAGAGAGAGAGAGATAGAGATGTAATGGGAAAGGAGAGACAAGGTAAAAAGAGACAGTAGTTATAATAGACTGTTAGCCAGCGTAATGAAACAGCTGTCAGACTTATTTAACTTTCTTTTTAGCTCGCTGTTCTCCAGTTGTCTCTCTCATCATGTCTTTGTCTCTCCTTTACCTTTTCCTGTCGTTTTTCTTTGCTCTCTCGTTCTTACCCAAATCCCTTTCTTCCTCTAAATTCTCAATTTGCTTTTCATCTCTCATCCCTTCTATCTCTCAATATACACACTTTTCTGCAACTTGAACTTTTTGCCCTCTGCCTTTTTCTTTCTGTCTCTGCCACTTTCATAGCCCCTTTTGTATCTTTCTGTCCATTCTGTTTGCTAAAATGATTTGATGTTTGGCTCTTCCCTAATTGCCTGGGCAGGGTCTGTGGGACATGATGACTGGCTGATTGCTTGTTGTGAGATCACACACAGTAATAGCTCTCATTTACTCTCTGAATTTATTCTCTTAAATGAAGCTGAAAGCTGAACCAGCTCTCACATTTGTAATCTTTCTTAATGGATATTGCTCTTTTTTTAGTTCATCTTTCATCTTAATATCTCAAAGTCTGTCTTTGTTTGCTTTTTTCTGCCTACTTTAAATTTCTGTTCTCAGGCAGCACATAGCTTTTAATGAATATGAATTCATTTCATTATCCTCACCACAAAAAAGACACAGTGAGGGGTTTAATGACCACGTTTTAATTGGGAAAAAATAGCAAGTTCCAAAGTTGAGAATTAGAATTAGACTTGAATTAAGATGTATATTTGCACTGTGTGCTCCTAAATGTTCTGAAGCTTTATGTCTTTGCTAAATTAAAGTGTAGTGTACCAGAAAAATAGCAGTCAACATCAAACCACACATGTGTAAAGACACAAATCCATATTCTACAGCGAGAAGCCGAATGTCACTGTAAAACTTGCTATGTTTCTTGCTCACAAGCATAACCGAGACCATACTATAATAAACTACAGTGAAGGGGCTAATGAAACACAGACATATGTCAGGCTGCTCACTAAGTAATGAAAAATCTTGGCCACATACAGTAAATACTAGAGTAAAGCCTGGTAGATACTGTGTGTTATTGGATGGTTAGTTAGAGGTAGGGCAGCCTTTTCATTTTCTGTAGTTTTCTAAAATGATAGATTTCATTCACAGTGGTTACTAAAAGCAGGTGTGGTATAATCTTCTATATTTGCAGCAGCACAGACCTGTGATTGAATTATTATATCATGCACCTCCAAAATACCTGCTGCACAGGAAATAAAAAAAAAACAGGCCTATGCATACTGGACAGACAGCTAGAAGTCGATTCTTAGTTAAATAAGTGCATTAGCTACTGCTGACATAATCTCCTACTATTCTTGTATGTCATTTAACCAGCTAGGGATAGAACTGGTTAAAAAATTAGGGTTTGCAAGAATAAATGCTTTATAAAAGATTTAATGGCTTAGGAAGATTGCAAATGCATATGATTTGCCATGATCAGCCATGAAATGTATTAAAGTTTGACTTTAATATAATAAATTAATTTTAATTGTTGATGGAACAAATGCTTGTCCCCTTTTCTCCTTCATGCTTGATGACAGGTGACATTGGGCGGCACGCTAATTGGGATTGGCCGGAAAACCTCTGATTGCCAGGGGAACACTAAGTACTTTCGTTGCAAATTCTGCAACTTCACATACATGGGCAGTAATTCCTTAGAACTTGAACAACACTTCCTGTCGTCACATCCAAATAAAGTCAAAACGCCTCCCACCACACCCCTGCTGGCAACACACGACCACCAGATGAAGGGCAGGAGTCAGATCTTAGATGGGGCGGAACGTGTGGCAGTAAGAGCGGAAGACGATTCCTTGGTTGGGTACTCCATTCCAGTCAGGGCATGCTCCGATTCTTCGGGTTGGACGGGGGAGTCGGGTCGAGGTGCTGTTCAGGCGTACTATTGGTGTAAATTCTGCAGCTGGAGTTGTGAGTGGTCAGGGGGCTCAGTAAAGCTTTTAGAGCACTATGAACAAAGACATAGAATCAGTACGGGAGATACTATGAGCCCCAACAACTCTAATCCTGGCATGATGGACAGAGAGCGGGAGAGAGGAGGGAGACGAGAGGGAGGAGACAGAGACCACGTGGCATCCAGAAGCCGCAAAGATATATCATCCAACCCATCCAGCACCAGCCAAGGTAATGAAATGGGAGAAAGTCTATTGAAACATGCTCGAGAATAAGTAGAAGTAGAGGATGGCTGTAGATAGGGGACAAGATTAATGTTATGATCTAATTCGGTCCTTTTTTATTACTGCTTCTAGTTCTGCGAAACTATGTGACCATCTTTGTTTGTTTGTCTTCTCCATAATGAAATTTTTTTCTGCACTAAGGCCCAGGCCGTTTTATTTTCTTGACATTTGTTGTATTTTCTGCTCCTAGGCGACCCAAACAGCAGCGATTCAGAAGCAGTCGTGACCAGCTATAACTGTCAATTGTGTGATTTCCGGTACTCAATGGCTCACAGTGCGGATGTGATCGTAGTAGCACCGTTACTACTGCACTACCAGCACAACCACTCCATCCACCGTTGCTGCATACAGCACTGCATATATTGTCCACAGGGGCTCTGTCAGCCGCATAAACACCTGGGGGAGGTGAGATTAATAAACTGTTGAAATTTTTATTTGCTTTGTAGTTTGTTGTTTGCTTGGTAATTAAAGAGAAATGTAGCAGTTGTAAGCACAACAAAATAAAATGTAATATATGAACAAGTTTAAAGTTAATTGTTCCAATTTCCAGCCTAGTTAAAATTCCCCTGCTTCCCCCAATCCACCCACACATGCATACCCCCCCCCCCTCCCCCCTCAATGAGTGCCAGCTGCCTAACAGTGCCATTTCAGCTGTTAGAAATGCTAAATGGATGGTTAACAGTCTAAATTGAATGAGGGTAGCAGCATTCATGATATTCATTCCACCACTTTTCTGTCACCTGCATAGACATAGACACAATTACACCGCAGTACCAAAATGAGACACAACAGGAGGAATCTCTGAAAGTTGTTCTCCCATAAACAGGGGATTGCCAGTAAAAAATACTAAAGCATGTAAAGTTCCCAAACATTGCACCAAACTTTATTTGGCTTTTCTCTGTAGGTCTCTCACCCATTTGCTTGTCGGAAGTCCGCCTGCCCTAAATGCTGTTCCAAGTTTCCTCCGTCCAACATACAACAGGATCCCGTTGCTTCAAAACCTGCTACCACCACCTCACCCAGCATGACCCCTCCTATTCCCAGAGGAGACTCAGGTGTGATTTCTGGTTCCACCTTTTGCCCCTCTAACCCTGCCCATGCTCGTCCCACATGTGGTATTTAAAGGTCATGTGGATATAATGAAGTAAAATGTGGTCTTCTAATCTGTACCGGTTTTCCCAATTCTAGGTGTAACTCACTTGTGTGACCAGTGTGTGTTTGCCACCACTGACATTGATGTGTTGCTGCAACACTACGAAAGCTGCCACACTATGATTAACCTAAAGGGGGCTTCTCCACATGTCAAGGCTGAGGAAGAAGCTGGAGGGGAGAAAGAAGGTGCTCGAGGAGCAGGGGCAGTGACGGAGTACTCTTGTACAAAATGTCACTTCATCACAGAAGTGGAAGAAGAGATTTTCAGACACTACAGGTGAGCGACAAATGAAATCAGTATTTGACCTTATGTATTAACATATTTGACATGAGGTGTTTCTCACAGCTATGACAGCAGACAAATTGAAGATCCAAGGTATATGAGCCAATCACGTTTTTCCTCTATTTTTGGTTTATACTGTTTATTGTAATTTTACTTAGATTCAGAAGCGTATGCATAATTGTACTGATGACACCATTAGTGACGTCACATAACTGCCTCTTAAGTTTGCCTTTGAAGTTTACCTTTTAAGTTTGTTTAACCAGTTGTCAAGGAAACTATGTAGTTAGAAAGTTTGTTACAAGACAGGCAGTTCAACTCATCCTTTGGAAAGAATAGACAGCTATAGGAGCTACAAGGTACAGCTATTCTGGCTACAGTATACAGCTACTAGAGATTTAAGTTCAGCTATTAGAGCTGACAGAAAGCACGGACTACAAGTTAGTGGGGAGCGCAACAAGGTAGATGTGAAGGCACATGGTTTCGATTTTTGCACCTGTTTGTGAAATTACTATTTGTAAACGTATATCGTAGAATTACTCTGTTATCAGCTAAGTAGTGAAACGTGGAATTCAATGAACGTTCAGTGTTCGCCATGCACAGTCTCTGGGGTAGATAATTTATGGACCATCGAAAACTAGTAAGATCGCCTCGATACAATGTTTTAATCAATATAGTAAAATCCTGATAAAGTAAGTAAACAATGTTATTAGATAGAAAAGAAGTGTTTTCAAATCACTGAAGAAATTCTGCTTACTTACATGTTTTTTCATGAATTTGTGTTTAGCAAAGAGTCAGTTTCCAGTTAGGGCCTATGACTAAATGTTCCAGTAAGAGAAACCCCTGTAATTCTCATTTTTATACACTCAATTATCCAGGAAATGTTGACCGAGCATATTTATTTTCATTATTCATTTAAAAAGAAACCATGCACAACCTCAACACACACCCACACACACACACACACACACACACACACACACCCACACACACACACACACATACGCACACACACACAGACATTTCTGACTTTCACACCTAAAAACTAGCTATCAAAAATCTAGCAACATTTGTGATGAGCCCATAACTCTTTTAAGACCAGCATGTTTTCATCATGGCCTTCTCTTTGACTAAGTGTGGGCTGAAATGACCCAGGTGATCATGGCCACAAACAATAACATTTAGTTGAGAAGAACGAGTTTTAGGTGTAGTTCTTCTTTTTACATGGCTGGATGTTACTGAAGATATGACCAGAAATCCTGTAACTCTTTGATCCCTCACTGACATCCACTTCCTGCATGTCCAGTTTGATAGTGCCATTTTTTCTGCATTGTTTTTGGTCTTTAGAACTAATTTTGTCTCCTTCAGCTTAATGACATTATCTAGTGTCAGGGTGAGAAACAAGTACGGTGTGAGGCCAATAGGGAGTGTGTACCTGTCAGTACATTTTGCACTGCAATATCAGCTCCAAATCCCCGTATCTGTTAAATTAATAAGAACTTAATAGTTGACGTATATCATGGATCAAGAAACTCTGAGACTCTGGTTTTGTTGACAACCTTTAGAAAGGCTTCACTGCCCTTCACTACCATCACTAACTTAAAATCCATTATTTACGTCTAAAACTACTCTATTTATTTCCACTGCTAGGAGTTGCTATATTTTGCATCTGCTGCAAGTGCAAGTATTCAGCTAGGATAGTGTTAATTGACATGATTGAGGTGAGCTTAAATTCAAAAGCCAGAGATATTTTCTTTCGTATTCCACTCGTTCTTATTCATTATCAAAATCTTGCACCTACATTATTCACAATGCAACCCAGCCACTGACAGTTCTGTCAGAGATTTGGCGGTGCTATACTAGTTGCACCTAATACACCCTCTAGCTTCAAGCAGAGGTGATCAGTAGGACATTGAAGTCCTCAGGTTTTACTCATTTTCAAATCGGTACATGAAATCATGTTCACTAAAATTATGAATGAGACGTTCTTTCTTAAAGCTGCTTTTCCAAAGCGGATAGACTTGTCTGTTTTAGAGATAACAAGCTATGTATTACAGACTACAAATGTTTAAACTTCTTTTCATTTCAATAGTAAAAGTAAAGTTTTATTTTTGCTTGCACATACAAATCAAGTACAATATATGGTATACTTTAGCTTAAAGCTTGATTTCCCTAAGTTCCCAAAGACGTGAGACTAGGCTCCACAGCCTAATTGTTTGCAACACACACACACACACACACACACACACACACACACACACACACACACACACACACACACACACACACACAAGGAGACATGGGGTTGGATTGACAGAGCCAGCAAATGAGAGAGAGGCTAGAATGAGTTAGGCTGAGAGGAGAAAGGGGTGATGGTGTGGAAAAGCTGGGGCTGAAGAAGACATAGATGCACAGAGAAACATAGAACTAGAGACATTTGTGAAATATCTTCTTGACCATTTAAGTATCGATCTGAAGTGAATTGCTTCATGATATATGCTCACAAACTCTTTGCTCTCTAATACACTTGTACCCAAAATTATAGTTGGACGGAGCCACTTTAACAAGATTTCTACTAGAAATCAATGGAAGATTTAAAAGTTTGATTCATTTCAGAGCAAGTATAGCAAAAAAGAATCTATGGCGGACCGAAGGGATACAAAATGCATGCAAAAAAATACACTTTATAAGAATTTGTATTTAATCTAGGCGCAAAACATTTGCTATAAAGAAATTCAAATAAGTGGTTTATGAATTCAGATAGTACTTCATTAACCTGGGCCCAAATTTGTCGGACATGAAAAGTGGCAATAATAAATTAGGCTTATGTGTTCCAAACTGGGGCTTATGAAAATAAGATAATTGCATTTAAAAACAGAATGAAGTCCACTGACTATAGTTAAATTCATGACGAATTGGCACACATTTGAAACGTCCATTCTGACTGGGATTTTTTATAGTAAAATAAAAATAAGTTTATCCCAGTTTACAAAAATGGACATACAGACCAATGTACATAAGCTGGCCTTTCGACATATTTGGTATGTTTTTAAACCATTAAATCTTTTTTCACCTATACTTTTAATTTTATCATATTGTTTTTACATTTTAACATTGTTTTTGTCTTACTTTTATGCCTTCATGCTTTTCTAATTGCTTGCCTAGGATATTTGCTCTGTTTATCTGTTGTAAAGCACTTTGGTCAACTACTGGTTGTTTTTAAGGGCTTTATAAATAAAGATTGAATTAAATTGAATTGACTAGCATACATACTACCAAGCAATCACCAGTACTACATGGATTATGTTCAAATATCTCCACAACTCTCTCAATGTTGGATATGGTAGTGGGAAAAAAATACACAGTGAGACTCTTAACTGATTTTAAAAATAGGTTTTTAAATTAACAGTTATGGTATTTAAAGAATAGCAAACTTGTCCAAACATGACAACATTATAAAAATATATGATAATAAAAAGAGTCAGAGATGAGAAAACAAGAAAAGAAAGGATGACATGACAGCGGGTGGGGTGGGAGGGACAAAGACAATTCAGAATGATGTAAAGACAAAGATGCAGAGGAAAAATGTGAAAGAAAGGCAGGAGTGGAAAGTAGAGAGAATCAGTGGAGATGAATTAACGGTCCACTCACATCCTTAACAGAATCTGAGCTCTGTATCTTGGAGCTCAAATCAAATAAAACTGAAATAAAGCCAGAAAGTTTCACACCACTAATAAAATCGACCTAAACCCAAAAGAATTTCAAGGCCAAGTTTTAGAAAACAATGTAGTATTTAATTATTGGGTACCCTCAACAAAGGACCCTGGTGTTATGGCGAGCAAAGTTACTGGGTGAAACAAACTAATCAATCTCAAAGTACCATTTAAACCTCAAGTCTCTCACCTGGGTATTGACATATAAATATATACCAACAAGGATTTAGAGATGAACAATCACATTATCAGATTTTTCATTAGAAATCATAAATACAGTGTACGTATATAGCATATTCTCAAGCTGGTAATGCTGTTAAGAAATATAAGGTACAAATATGTATGTCTCTACTTTTGTGCAGGTGTGTATTGATACCTCGTTATTTTAAAGCCATTTAAGTTTATGTAGGCTATTATACTGTAGGTGCACTAGGAACACGCCGCGCCAACACACTAATAATGTGCAGTCTTTTTACTGTTAAACATGAATGCACTTATTTTAATTTCCCTGAGAACATTCCCAGTTTCTCAATGTGTAATCCACATACAGGAAGCAAAACCAAAAGGGGGATGGTGGAGTATTTTTTTTTTTTAAAAAGGGATGAGGCGAATTTGTGCTTTTATATAACTCCAGTGATCTATTACTAGAGACTGCTAGAACTGAGATGGGGGTAGCGGACGTATGCTTTAGCATTGCTTTCACAAGTATCTAGGTAAGACATCAAACACTTCTGAGTTTGCCCTTCAGACCTAATTCAAACTATAACATTTTTATGCTTTAATACTAAATGAAAAGTGCTTTTTCTTGTTTTCCGTTTAAAAAAAATCTTATTCAGTATATGAGAGATAGATGCAGGTGTTGACAAGATTCGGGGAGAAGTTGGATTACATCAGTGCATGTGCAGAATGAATGATATAAACTTCATATATCAAGTTTGTCGGCATTTGAGAGAGAGAGTGACAGAGTGAATGAATGAGTCAGTAAACGCACTGGCCTATGCGTAGTGTGTGTATGGTGATGACAAACAGAGAGGCCACTGTGTATTTCTTCACCATCTGGAGACATTTAAGTCTACTAGGTACAAGGTGTACTTTTACACACACACACACACACACACACACACACACACACACACACACACACACTTTCACATTCTTCAACAAATACTTTAGGCATTTTTGATCTGCCAGAGGTGTTGTTCAAAGCCTCAACTTGAATCTGTCCTTTCCCAGGATATCCGTTCTTCAGCAATTAGCAAAAGGCAAGAAACAGACAAAAAAGGAAGCAGGTATATGACTTTTGGGACAAATAATCAAATCTGCAAGATAAGAGTGTATTCTAAATAATTTGGTTTGTCTATCTCAGTGAGCTTCTTGTTGTTCATATATACACTGTGAAGTTATTTTTGTTTTTTCACATGGAAAGATTTGTTAAAACACTTAAAAAACTACTTTCTAGCATACGTTAATATGTTCTCTGTAGACCTAAATATAAAGTAGCTGTCCATAGTAGGACCTCCAACAGCCAAGATTTTGGTATGGTTCGTTGAAGGATTTTGCTTCCTAGCATAAGTTAGCAACTACTTCATAGCAACTAGGAAGTACTTTCTTCCTAGCAACTACTTCCTAGCATACGTTAAAATGTTTTCTTTAAACATAAATCTAAAGCAGCTGCCCATAGTGGGCCATTCAACAGCCAAGATCTTGGTATGGATAGTTGATTGATTTTGCTTGTTGGCCTCAACAAGAACTCTTAAAATTGAGGGGAAAACTCAATTTTATTTATTATGTTACTGCTCATTCAGGGCTTCGCTTTACTTCAACAGTAAATATAGTTTGTTGATGGATGATTCTATTCTTGTCAATCCGATTGATTTACTTTCTTTCTCAGAATTCATCGTTCTTTAGTGGAACACTGACTCACTTTTGGGCCACAGTCTCACCCTATCTACCTGGGTGGTTTAAACAAAATTAGCCTGGAACTAATGCACTTTATATTTCATGTGATTTCAGGAAGTAGAGTTTTTTTTCCCCTCAAAATGCAATCTCTGAAAAAAGGTTTTATGAATAAATGCTGTATATTATATTAGGAATGAATGTTATGCTTTAAATCAATGAATTTCAATGTAAAAAGGGCTTCATGTGTTATGTAACTTTGTCATTTAAAATAACTGATAATCTCAAACTGTGTGTCTTAAAAAAATCATGCTGGAATAATAGTATTGTCCAGACAAGGTCTTAACCCAAAAATACAGTCTGTAATTAATCAGAATGTTTCAGATTAAAGTGATTTATTTATTCTAATTCAATGTATTTGTTTGCACATAATTCACTCACTTCTTTATCTTTCTGCAGACGTGTCCATGCGTGTTGCCGTTGTCGATGCTGTGACTTCACAGCTCCTGATTCGTCCGCCCTCCTCGACCATTTCAACTCTGCTCACTGCCATGACTCATCTCCCTCATTGAGCTCGTTGACAACAACGTCCTTACCCACCTCACTGAAACCTTCGTTAACGCTCTCAGCCAATGGCTGCTCAGCTCCCTCCACTTTAGCCATTAAAGAAGAGAGTAAGGGGGATATTCGCTTCCTGTACTCCCTTGCGCCGCCTGAGGGACGGATGGCAGAAGGAGGCAGAGAAGAGACAGGAGGGTTGGTCAAAAGTGAGGGGGGTGAGGAGAAAGAGAGAGAGCGGGAGAAAGGCTGGGTTCTTGGGGAGACAAGAGGACTAGGAGAAAGAGGAGGCGAACAGGCCCACGGTTTACTCTGGGTGCCCAAGGAGCGAATGGGACCTGAAAGAGGAGCAGAAAGAGGAGCAGGATGTGGAAGCCCCTCTCTTTTCCCCTCCCCTCTCCCTTTACCTTATGTTTCAGCCAATCATGAGGCCTCACAGCAGAAAAGAGGTGTAGCTTCACCTAGTATGGTTTACCTGGGAGACACCAAGTCATTTTTGGGAGATACCAAGTTGTTATTGGGAGATGGGAAGCTGTACGGAGGAGGGCCAGGAGGAGCCACTGCAGGAGTAGGTGGAGGGGAAAAGCAGAGCCAGATGCCTCCTCAGCAGTACATAGGAGGAGGGGGAGGAGGAGGGGGGAGCGGAGCTGGTGGAGGACAGGAGGGGAAAGGAGGAGCCGCTAAAGAGGAGTCTCAATCCTTGCTACGGGTAAGGTGAAGCGAGCTGCCGATCCAAACCTTAAACTTTTTCACATTCACCACATTCTCTCATTTAATATTCCTTCTTTTTCTCATTGACACCCTGATTTTAGCTTTTAGCTTTGACTTTTTAAATGAAGGCCTTTGTAGCTAGATCTCTATAGCCTGATCCTACCTGCTGAGAGCATAAGATGTCAAAATGCTGCCAGTATGACTCCTTCATTATTGTTTCTTTTAAGTGAGATGTGTGAGGATTAGGCCTCATGCAGCGAGCAGCTTCAGTAAAATCTAATTCTTCCATCATATTTAAAGTACTTATGCAAATTTATACATTATATAATACAACAAATTGTGTATGAGTGTCCCCACATGCTTCTATGTTTTCATATCTTTTGCACTTTTTTTTTCTATGTGCAAAGTATTCCATGATGTAATTTCCTTTCCCATAACTTGCATTAATCTTTTCTTTTTAACTCAATGCTGAAAATGTGCCTGTTTCTACAGTGAAGGAGAGGCAAACTGACAGTTCCCATGGTTACCACCTGTCAGTCAGTTTCCTCACCCTACTTTGTGGCCCACAATGCTTTTCAGTTCAGTGATGTCATGGACTGGCAGAAACAGATTGTGGTTTGCCAACACCGCAGAGCTTGTTGGCTATGATCACATTAGTTCAGAATAGACTAAACTCTGTGTGTGTGCGCGTCTGTGTGTGTGTGTGTGTAGGGCATTGACAGAGTCTATGTAAGTAGTAGTGTGAGTTTGGGGGTTTGCATGTATGTGTATGCACATATTAGTGCGTCAATTGAGTGTATGGCATCTTTGCATAAGTTGCGGTTTGGCCTTTCTCTTGTGTGTGTATGTGTGTGAGGTGTTGGCAGTAACTTGGCAGTGGCTGAGCAGGGAGGGACAACAAGAGGTTTACTCATTATCATGGGTGGAGCAGTGTGTGTCTGTGTAAGAGAGAAAGAGAGAGCAAGGAAAAGTGAGATAAAGAGAGGAATATTGGGAGAGTCAGAGTGAGATAAAAATGCATACCATAAAAGTTAACCCTTCAACATACAGCTTTTGTCGCTGTATGTACGAATACAAACTGTCACCTTTGCAATTCTGTTTGTGTAACGATTAAACAAATGAGATTCAGTGTGTGAATTAGTGAGATTTAGAGGTGTTGGTAGAAAGGTGTTTGCTGTTTCTTGGCTCAAAAGGTTTAGATCAAGGTGACCTAAACATATCATGACTCCTTATTTAAGCTACAAAACTATTAACTACTGCATTCCTGTATTTTGCGTGAAAGTTTTAAAAATGCTATTTGTCTCACTTGTATGCTAGTATGAAATGTTTGTATTAGCTTCTAAGTTAAATATTCATACCTACTATTGTATTTTAGTAGTTACACCATAACATCATAATAACACAATCATTAGTAAAAACTGGTGCTTTAGTTAATCTGATCTAATCCACAACATGACTTTCTTGCGCTTAAATGCGTTATACTTGCACATTCACAAGGGTTCATGTGGGCTTTGTATGCAGAATGCACATGAAGTTATCTGCATAATGCAAACATCCAGTATAACATGAATCATGTCCAAAAGCTGTATAAACCCACATCTGCTGTCCGTGTACGTTTCTTTTTAAGAGTCAGTCGGGAGGTAAAGGGTTCAATGAGTGAAAGTGTTTAAAGATGACAAGAAGAAAGAAAAGCAGAGGGAGGGAAGAGACAGACAATCAAACAATTTATTAGAGAGGAGAGACTGAACATGACTCATTACTTTAATAGCTTCAAAAGATATGGCCTGTGCTACTATCTTTCTCCCTCCTCTTGCAACACAATATTTATTCTCAGTTTCCATGGCATGTACTGTCATGTCACACACAAACAAATATGCCACACACATAATGCATTAAGGCTCTGGTTGACTCATCAATGGGCAGGGTTAGGGAGGGGCAGCCATGCAAAGGATCATCTAAAATAAGCACATACACACACGTGTGCACACATATTTATGGACGTAATTTAGTTTAATTTAAATTCGGCCTCTGAAACAACAGGACAGAGTCTGAATTATAAAAGCTGAACCACCCAAAATACACATTTAATCTTTGTAAATGGCAAGTGATAAGTAGTGAGGGAGAAGGGGAGGATGGAGGGATGGTGCAGGAGGAGGATGAGGAAGTGCAGTGTTGAAAGGATGTGGGGAGTGGGTTAGTAGGGAGGAAATTAAGGATTAAAATAAGACAGACGAAGAAACAAGTGGCCAAAGTCATATTCATCTGAACCTTTGTATGTTTTGTGTGTGCTTTTTTTTCCCTTTTTGTGTCTTGCTGTGTGTGTTGATGTGTTTGACTCTAGATCACTTGTTCTTTCTATTCCCACCTGCATCAGTATGTCTCTCCCTTTTTCTTTTCTTTCTTCAATACAAACCTCACACACATGAAACTTTCAAGGCCAATGCGCGCGCACACACACACACACGCAAAGTCAGAGTTTTAAGTCTTCTGGTTTGAGTGGCTTTTTGCTTTGTATAGAGGAGAAATATTTTCTTTTGAAAGGCCTGATCTATAATTGCTGCACAGTGTTGCTGTGTTGAGACATTGCCCCGATATTGGCTTTGTTTTCAAGTGATTTATTACACTGAACACATTTTCTCAGACTGAAATTATATTTTCTGGTTGTTTGACTGACTGTATGAGACAAGGACAGAAAGTGCATGAGGTTTTGAGATGAAATTAAAGTAAAAGCTTGGTTGACGTTTTCGTTTATAAATGGAATGAGACAGACTTTGACTAATGGTGGTTTTTTTGAGTTAAGTAGGGCTGAGAAAGGTCTGCCTCTGAGCCAAACATGTGTGAACATGTGATATACCCAAACATATGTGAATTGACTAAAAATGTAGATCATCTAATAAGTCCCAGATTGTTTTTTTAAAAGGAGCTCCACCTCAAGGACAGCAGAGAGGAGAAGATAAATGGACGCAAGCAGGGAGAGGAAGAAATTGTGGATTTGACCCCACAAACACAATGTAATTGTGTTCGTCTTTTGTGGTCATAATGCAGTACTGAAACCTCAGGGTTTTAAAAGTCCCATGCGTGACATTCAATTCAATTTGAATCGGGAGACAGAAAATAGAGAGACAAACTGGAGGAGATAAACGAGAATATGTGCTTTCAGTAGATCAGAGAAGAGTTTCATTAAAGTTTCTCTCGTTTACATTTCTGCCTGATGGAGCTAATTATTTTTAAAAAGACCCACAACACTCACACATACTCACTCAGTCTCCCACACACACACGCACACACTCACAGAGCTGTATTTCCATAAAGTTCTCATTATTTTGAGATGTATTTTCTATCTTCCCTTTCTCTTCGCTAAAATTTGTGTCAGTGTACATGTACATGTGTGTGACTGTGTGCTTTGCCCTGTTTGTGTACTTAATTACGTACAGTGTGTGCAGATTTGCATTCTGAGTGTGTCAGAGTGTGTATGCTTTGAAAGGAAATTAAAGCATGAATTGAACTTTTTTCTGTGCTGATAATTTAACACTCATTTTATATCCGCTACAGGAAATTATAGAGCTTATGCTCCACTTAGTCTGCCTGTGCTTCGCTTTTTGTTTGTGTGTTTAATGCTTCCTTGAAGACAGAAAAAGGAGAAACTTCCACAACTTATGCATTATGGGCCTTAACTAATAGGCTTATTTGGATACTGTCTGTTTTTCTATTTACTCTTTTGCCATTGTGTTGGGCATTCACACCACACACACAGTTACACACAGTTAATTAAGTCATTGAATTAATAATTGTTGTTTAGATTATCCTTTATTTTGTTTTACACAGTGTTCCTCAGCAGTTGGGCTTTTGACCTGGCCTTTTCAGATGATTACAAAAAGCTGGCAGAAGTACTCACTGAGTGCAATCTAATCACTAAGAGTCATTTTGACCTTTGTTGCTTCATCTCTTTATATGCTGATGTGGAAATTTGGCTGGAGCTGACTTTAGGTGACAATGCAGTTACTTGAACTCTGCCAGTATGCCTCGCATGCTTTGATACCTTACCTTGGTAAACTGCTGCTACAGTCATTAAACTTCAGTACAGCAGCATAACCTGTGAGCAGTCTAAACTCAAAGGCGCGTTTTTTTTTAGACATCCTTTTAAGTAGAGCTCATAGACGAGGATGCTTTACTCAAAGACAGTTAGCATCCCGTATGGAGTCCCTTATGGAAAAGTGAAAAGAGCTGGATTTATCCTTTCTGGTCACTGAGAGTTGAATTTGTAGGGGTGTGTTTGTGCGCACGTGTTGGAAGAAGGAAGACAAACTGATTTTTAACTAACTCTGCACCCACTGTACACAGTCGCACTCAAGCCCATGTGCACGGACAGGCTTTTCTGTTCTGGGCTGTTCAGTTTGTTTGTGTAGCAGTCACATTTCCCATCAGGACACAGACTCAAATAAACACAGCTATGCTGGAAAGGAAAAAAGTGTGTGTGTGAGTGTGTGTGTGTGTTTGTGTGAGCGCGGTAATGCGCCTAAAATTCAGGCTGTGTTTAGTGTAACAGAAACATAATCAGACAACCTCTTTGCTATAATTTTGACCTGTGTGTGTGTGTGTCTGTCTGGCTGTGGAAATACTGGTTTATTATTATGTGTGTGTGCTTGTGTCATGTGTATCTGCTTGATGCGAGTGTATATGTTACAGTTATGACCCATGCGGCTTTATGCTGTGTGACAGTCCACAGCAGTCTCATTGTCTGTTTGGAATATTACATTTGGCTTGAAAAACAAATTACACAATTTTAACCACATTCAGGCCCATTTTCACTATTCCACACATGCCACGCTCACACCCATATTACAGCTGACAACATGTGTTTTGGGAAGATGACAGCTTGGCACTTTTGGCTCAAGCAAATCAAGAATTAGTTTATTTGCTCGACTATATCTTGGCTCATGTTTGTATGTTAATCCTCTTTTCAAGTGTGCTTTGAATTTGATTTATGGATTCCGACTTCGGTGTGAGAAAGCATTTTTAAAAAATTTTAAAATTTCATTTCAACCTGCTTGGAGTTGTTTTTTAAACCATGTCTTCTTCTAAAAATCTAAAGTTAACCATCAGTTGTAGAAAAGTACACTAAATGACCTTAAAAATCCCATGATCTGTCTGTGTGGTTTTTGTGTTGGGGGGGCTTACATTTTGGCTGCAGGGTGACATAGTGATTAGTCAAATGTCCCTCAACTGGAAAGCTCTGGCTTAATCCCCTGCTGAAGTGTCCTTGAGCAACACAGTGAATGCCCTGTTTGCTCCAGGGCTGCTGCTGGCTAACTGACCCCACAGTTGGACCTCCCCAAATAGGCGAGCCGGTCAAGAAAAGGAATTACTCCTTCAGGGACCAGTGGAGTATTAAAAAAGACTTTCCTGTCATTGTCCAAACAATACTGGCACTCTGAGTTGCTTCTGACAAACTGCACCAATTTGGCATCAGTGTAGGAAAAAACATTACGGTTCTTGATTAGAAGAATATACTGTAAAATGAACTTATATTTTCAGTTTTTATCTCATCATGTAATGTGATATAGTTTAACTTGAGCCTAACATGCTGTCTTTAAAGATATCTGTTCATTCTACTGAGTGTTTCATTGGTTTAGACACATGCCGCTAACAAACACAGGCCTTTCATTGGTTCCGCCGGGCGCCCATGACACAGATGTTCCACCCTCTCTGCCAATGAACCAACCAGCTGTTTTTCATCATGTCGACATGGCAACGGTAAAACACAGTGGTTATTTTAGCTTCTAGCTGTAATTTAGACGTTTACATCAATTACTGTTACAATCAACTTGCGCACACACTACTGAAAGTGTCTGTGTGTGCGTGCGTGTGTGTATGTTCTTTTTATAGTATTTTTCTGCCATGGTTTGCACATCCAGACCCTCGGTCCTTGTATGTTTCTCTTTGTTGGTCTCTCTCTTTTTGTGTAAGCAGGAGCAATTTACCACAGGCTATATATATTTGTGTGCGCGCGTGTGTACGAGCATGAAGGTGTGTGTGTGTGTGTGTGTGTGTGTGTGTGTGTTCACACATGGAACCAATACTGAGGCCAGATGTTCATTTTGCTACAACAAGACCTCTACACGCAACACTAGCCAGCTACACACACACACACACACACCTATACACAGACACACACACACATGCACACTTACAGAGAAATGCATAAGGTATACCATTCTGGCAGCGCTTGTGTAATTAGGAAGCTGATTGGTTAGATTAAATGTCCATCTGACCCCTGACCAATAGTTAATTTGAAACCCCTGCCTGCCTTCTCCTTTCCTCTGTCTCCTGGTTCCCTCATCTCATTTCTCCTTTCCTTCCCTCATTTCATCTTTCAATTTAGAGTTCTTTCACACAGTCAGGCCCTTTGCCTTGGTAATGTTGATTGATGTAATTTGACAAACATAAGAAAAGAGGCTGGAGAAAATGATGAATAGTTTGTGGAAAACTGCTTCCAGTAAATGACTGAAAATAGACAAATTACTACAAATGACCTTTTTCTGTTTTTAGCCATCCGTGTATACAGGCAATATACTAAAAAACCAGCTAACCCAAAAGATCCATTATCAGCTGCAAGAGTTTCTCATCTTTAATTTAGCTCTTCAGTTTTTTCTTTGTTGTGTAGAGCTTTTTCTCTTCTGTGCCTTCATTCTTTGAACTTTAGGAGAAAAACTTTAAAATTCAGTAGAAGCATGCATTTTTTTTAGCGTTCAGGCAACATCATCAAGCATCACAAAAAAACTGTCAATTTTGTCTCGGCATACAAGGTGAAAAAACTAATTTAAATAATTTTAACTTTAAGGGAGGCACAGTGCAGATCACCTGCCAAAACGCTGTCCTTCTGCATTCCCACTTACATTTGTATTGATGTCAGTTGCCAATCATTTCTCCTCAATTGCAACACACCTGCCATCTTTAATGCATCCTGCATTCGAAAAGTGCAGTGCCCATATTCAGATTCAGGTCACACAAATTCATTCTCAAACAAATACAGTATAGGTGTACACACAGGCTCAACCAGTCATTGTGAAAGTTTAATCCACTTCACTTTAGAGCATCTAGTCACACCCTGTTTTGGTGTCTTTGAGAGAGTTAGACTAAAAGCTAAAGGCAATGAGAAAGTGTGTGTGTGTGCATGTGTGTGTGTGTGTAGGTGTTTATGTGAACAAAGCCATGGCAACCTTGGTGATCCAAGGCCCTCTTGGCAAAGTAGCAGACTGTGGCCATCCCTGTGTGTGTGTGCGTGCGTGCGTGCGTGCACATGGAGATGGATGTGTGAGTGGAATGTAGAGTGGAGAATTTTAACTTTTAACTCCTCTCAGTCGAAAGTGCACAACTACCCTAAAAACTTATAATACACTCACACACGCTCATAGTGCCATGCATACTTGATAACGGGCTAAAGCTGCAGAAGGGTACACCATTTTTCTCTGTTCTCCCTCTGTCTGTCTCTTTGTCTCTGCCTTAACTCCTCCCTTTTCCTCTGTCTTTCTCCCCCTCTGTGTCCCCTGTGAGGTCTTCACTCATTAGAAATTCTCCACTAGTGTGTGCGTGCATATGCACTGTGTGACTGTGTTTATGAATTCTGCTCCAGCTCACTGGAATGATGCATCTTGTATACTCAATTTCCCTTAAGACCATTTCTCTTTGTTCTCTCCCCCCCCCCCCAAATCTTATCTGGCTGTACAACTCAGCAGGACCCAATTCAACTCAGCACAGCTACAGCTGTTCAAGACTTGTTTGCTCCAAGAGTGAATATCTATATGTGTTCCAGTGTAGCTTAGTGGATACAGCTAAAGCTAAAGATATTGTGTAGCTAGGCTGTGATAGCCATGTTTTTAGTTCGGTCTTTACAACTTAGAAGTTCTGATGAGAGCTACAGAGAGAAGTGAGATTTGCTGAAGTTACATTGTGCGCTCCAGTACAAGTGTGGGTGATACAGATAAGACTCTTTGTCAGCAATTTGAACAAAATCCTTTGTAAACATTGTGTGAGCACAACATAGGCCTGGAAGATTGGTATTTACTGAATAAAAGCAAAACTGACAACAAAATGTTCACATTAATGGAAACTCTGACTAATGTGTAGAAACATTTTGAAAACTGTGAGAAATGACAAAAAAGATGAAACAAAAGTAACTTGCATGAATCTGTCGTGTCTTCTGACATTCATTTTTCTTCATGTGAAATTGCAGATCTCTTTAATAATTATATCGTGTCTTTTTTCAGTTGTGAAATCCATACCTAAATAGCTTTTTGTTCATTTCTGAAGGGCTCTTCATGGCAGGAAGTGTTAAAATTTAATCAGGTTGGAATTTTATTAAGATCAGCGTCTGTGCCGAAAGCTTGCAATTGAAAATTGGCCTATTACATCGTGTAATTTTAAGTATGTCTGTTAACATAGATTGAGTGTGTTTGGCCTACGAGCAGCAATTTTTCTGCTTGAAATCCAACAAAAAGTGAATTCATGAGAAAAAGAATTAATCAGCTTAATGACAGCGAGGAATTGATTAATCAAGTGTTTTTCTTATTACAATAACAACATGAACATCGCATTTCAACCTCTTTTTTTTTTTTTTTTAGTTCTTTTGAAAGTCATGGTGTTTTATGTAAAAAGCTACAGCCTAGATTGCAAAAGGAGTGGATTGAGAATTCCATTGAAATTATGAGATCAAAGGTGAGAGAGAACTCTAAAAGTGCTGTTTAACATCAGTTCAATAATTGCGTAGTTTGTGTATGTGAGTTTGCATGGGGTTTGTGTGTGTGTGTGTGTGTGTGTGTGTGTGTGTGTGTGTGGATCTACTGATTTGTGTTGTTACTTGAAGGTGCGTCATTGTTGCAGATGTTTGGCTTGTGTTCTTCTACAGACGCACAAAAATGAACACACACACACACACAAACACACACACAGTGACACAAACATTCACAAGGTTGGGTCCCTTGGTCCCATCTATCCTGTTCCTTAATAGACCAGGTGCAGCCAAACAATGGTTGTCTGCACACATGCCACTGTTTTTGTGTGTGTCACTCTATACTGGTGCTTTGCTCACATGTCCTTGACCATTTTTAAATCAGATTTGACTTTGTGATTGTGCAGCATTAACATCTAATAATGAGATATAACTTAGAATCACATAAAACTCACACACAGTCTGTTTGTTTCCCATTTGAGAAGAACATAGCAACAAGCCTCATACTTCCCTTTGTATTAAATCACCACATTTCAACACTGTTATCTACTTCTCTTCTCAGAAATGTTGGCGCCATGAGCCATCTCTTGTAACTGTAACAGCATATTCCTCTGTTATTTAAGCCAAGTCTGATAGGATTCACTTTGACTACATTTCTTCTTGTGTTTTGGGTTCAGGTCACCGAGATAACCAAACCAGTTTTAGAGAGAAAATCCTCTCTGAAAGTGGATCTACGTTATTCCTTTGATCTAACACAGCTCACTGATTAGGAACAACTCTTTCTCAAATCCACAGACCTGAAAGTCACAACTTTAATGAGTGATGTTGTCAAGAGACTTGAATACGCTGGCAATAAATAGCAGACTTAAAAAAAAACGTTTTTAAGATTTGACATTGATTTTATGAAGACCTAGTTGTGTAATTCTTGAATTTGAGAAATTTACCTTTTTTAAAAATGTTTTTGCAGTCTTTTTATGGTTGTGCAGGAATAAGTGATTTAGCATGTTACGAACACTTTCAGTCAGTGGAATGGCATGTGAGTAGATATAAGTTGTGACAATTGATACAATCGAAACTGGACCTACTCACATTGCTTTGTAGTGGACAGATACTCCACAGGGTACGTGATCGTTCCACAGGTTCTCTGGATCATAGGCCGTTTACTTTTACGATTTAATATTTTATGCTGCTCCATACACACAGCGAGGATACCCAAAACATACAATCACGTGCTCTCACACACACCTTGCAAACATATGTGAAAGATCACCATTAAAGCCCCTTATTTGCAGATCAACTAGGAAGTAAGCATTACATTACCCCAGGACCACCAAGTGAGGGAGCAGTAGACAGAGAGGGGAAGAGAGAGACAAATGAGTGCCAAAGGAGACATAAATGAGAGTCAGAGAAAAAGACAGCACAGGGAAAGACGACAAAGACTGAAAGATGAGAGGGAAGACTAAGAGAGAAGGAGTAGACAGAAAGGGGAGCAGCTGCCAAGCTCTGAGTGGGGTTAAGCATCACCACAAGTACAACCTAATAAGGTCGTAAAGTGTGCACACACACATATACACATACACACTGACTTGGCCAGTGTTCAAATTCAGTGTTTCTGCTGTAAGCATCTGTGAGCAGTAACTCAGATCTGCCCCCAGAACCTGCAAAGCTGAACACTGTTGTGCTGCATAATGTTGAAATCTTGTGGAGGAGTTTTTCCTGCATTGACCTTATACTTCATGATATTTAAAGCCATTTCTGCTGTAGACTCATTTTCAAGTCTAGTCAAATCCCTCAGTCAGAGCTGTGTTACCAACCTTTTTTGCCCCTACATTGCTGCAAAATAAAACACAATATTAACAGTTTGAACAACTTGTGTAATTAAGTAAAAATGTGTATACTTACATACACACACACACACACACACACACACACATTTGTATATATATTTGTGTATGTGTATGTATATATATATATATATATATATATATATATATATATATATATATATATATATATATATATATATATATATATATATACACACACACACACACACACACACACACACACACACACACACACACTGTACACACACTCCTACGGTACGTAACTGTTGTTAACGTGGGAGTGTCTCTTATGTGTCTGTTGATCTTTTTAACTAGCAGATGTAACACCCACAAGAGCTCATTTTGTTTTGACTCTAACATTTTTTCTGCAGTTTCTTATTGATGGTCACAGGATATGTTGCAACATTAGCAGGTATCCTGTGTGCTGTTTTTGGTGCGTTAGTTAGCTGTCTATCAAGCTGTGTTTGAGGTAGAGATAGTTATCTACTTCCCCCTCTCTGCCTGGTGTGGGTGTGTGTGTGTGTGTTTGTGTGTGTGTGTATGTGTGTGTGTGGCCTGTCGCTACTGTATGTTGTGTGCAGTGTTTTTTCTGTTGACTGTAATTCTTTAGCTACTTATTTCTTCTTCTTCTCTACTTTTTTAAACCACATATATCTGAGAAAGGTGTAATTTGTAATGTGGGATTTTTAGTCTGCTCATGACTAAAAACTGATTTGTTTACGTTATTAAATATGAGTCATTTTTAACATATTTAATATCAAAATGAAATGAAATGAAACAGTGGATTTCTGTCAGAGAACGCCGGTTTCTTCATAACCAGGCTTCTAATCGTTTTTCTCCAACTGCCCTAAAATATGACTGAAAATGTAACAAATACAAAGTGCCTCGTAGAAGCCTAAACTCTCTCATGTGGATTTTTTTAAATTCACACAGTTCCCATTATGGATTAGCTGCATGTTTCTCCCTTTTCTTAACTTTCTCTCTCCCTGTGCTGTCTACTCTGCTGCGACACAAACACACACACACAAAGGAAAAATCTGAAAGCAGCATTTACCTTACAGTTAAAATTTGTGCACCAGGATTCCAAAATAAGTCTGAAGTGGAGTAGAAAGCTGATTACTCTTCTGCTGAATGTATATTCCATTGACTAGGGTTTTTAAGTGCATGTAGATGCTGTTCCTCGATTACCTGAGAAAGCTGATTTCTGGGAGTACCCCGGTTACTTCAGTGCATTTAAATGTAGTCACAACCTTTTTCCTATTCTGACATTAACACCTCCAGGTGGTGTTACCATCGGGCTGATTAACAAAAACAATAGCCCCTGGACAGTAGTATTGAGTGAGAAGACTTTGTGTGTTTCATGCACAGTTCTGCTAACCTTCTATTTAGTGATTCTAAACTGTTTAGAAATTATTTTACACTTAAGCTAAAACCCATATTGTACCACCTCCATAATCAGGTACAAATTGGACCGAGCAATAAGTCACTGTGATTAGCAATCCGTAATCTACATTCTTCTTTAAGGTTCACAGCTTTAGCAGGTCTCTCAGAGCTACAGCTATATAGAGACACTTATTGGCCAAAGGATTAAACAGTGAGATTTGGTGGAACATCTCTGTTTATTCCATGCTTATATATCATGATTTGGAGCTATATGGTGTGTTCATGTGCTGGGTGAAATGCTCTGAAAAACTTGGTATCCTAATCTAGCATCAAGCATTTATTTTGGATAGACAGCTGTAAAACAAACATGAATGTTATAGAGGCTACGGCTTTGCATATTATACAGCAACAATACTGTGAAGTGGCTAAACAAACTTAGCAAGTCATCCATTTCATACAAAATAATAACTGTTGAGTACCTTGCAAGCACTGAGGAATGACTGTTGACATTTCTGCCTGCAATGCAGACCTCTTAAGTAACCTAAGAAGCTGAAATAAAAGTAGTCACAGTTTTTAGACAGTAAACTTAAATCTCTCTCTCTCTGTCATACAGACACGCGTGCACACACACACGCGCGCACTCACACACACACACACATATACACACACACACATACAACAACTTCTGCTGGCTTACTCCCTCTCCCCCTGAGGCAGGGAAAGAGGAAAGGAGCCTTGCAAAACAAAATGAATAATGGGAGTATGGAGCGATAGGGGATAACTTTGTGTCTCCCCTCTCTCACTGAGTGGTTATCACTTTCTCTCACTGAGTGCCTGTCCTCCCTCTTTCTTTCTCTCTCTCCCTCTCTCTCTGTCTGTACCTCCCCCCCCCCCCCCCCCCTCCTCTCTCTCTCTTTCTCTCTTTGTCCTTCTCTCCCTCTCTCCCACTCTCTCTCAATGCTCCCCTTCCCTGCTGAAGGGAGATTAAAAGCTGATAGGAGATTGCAAAGACATGCTGCACTCCTGTTCTAACACATACACACACACACAACTCTCTCACACACACATGCATACAGATGGTAACATTAGCTCTTGTATGGCTGGGAGCTCTTGATGTAAAACACATGTTCCTGCCTCAGCAGTGTGTGCCGGTGTGTCTACGGCTGTTTAAACCAACTTTATCGCTCCATCAGTTCAGAGACAAGGAACAATTCATTCAGAGAGAAAGAGAGGAGGGGGTGGAGGGTATAAGGGAAGAAGTGTGAATGTATGTGTGTTTGGGAGACATATAATTGAGACAATTTTTCTTTTGCTTTCATCAGTTTTACTAAAATCTTTGGTCTAGTAGTACAGTAATGTTTGGCTCATAAGTACAAAACTTTCTGTTGGTTTTGGACAAAAGTAATTTTGTTAAAGTGAAGATCAGTTTTTAAAATTGTTTGTGTTTCACTTTTAATCGGCTCAATTGGAATCTCTTCCTAAACTAGATATAATACAAATTTTCTAATAAACTAAAAACCAGTTTTAGACCTTGGAAACTTAACCTGCATCTAAACTCACTTTGTTCCTTTACGATTTAAGATATAAAAAATCTGTTAGGTCAGCTGAAAGAAAAAAGCAAGAAAAAAAAGGGAGCCAGTGAGGTATTTAGGAGAGGCAGTGGTGATGACAAAACAAGTAACTGAATAAAACAAAAGTCTTTATTGCTCAGTGGTTCCTCACAGCATGTTGCTTTATTAATCTTTGTTTTAAGTATTAAAACATCAGTCGTGCAAGAGTAAATAGAAAAGAGTAACAGGATAACTCTTTTGGATGGCTCTTTGCCAACATCGGAAAATTGCAGTTTGGTTGCCAATCTTTTAAATCTGTTATTGAACTAAATTGCTTGATCTTCTTCGGTTTTGGTTGAAATCCACAGAAGACCCCACAAATGGGAGTTTTTTGAGTTGGGTTCCTGGGGCTCCTTAGCACCTGGATTTATTCAGTCAATATGGTTTATGCGGTGATTTATTTCTTCTAAATTGTAACCATGGAACTGATCTTGAAAAAGAACAGCCACACTGAAACACCCAGAAAGTTCTGCTTTTGTTTAATCACCACCATGAGTTTGGTCTAGGGGAAAAGTAAAAATACAGGTGACTTCAGCATATACACATATTTTACACTTTTGCTCTGTGTTGCATCAGACTTCAAATTATTCCATTCTGCTCTAACAACATAAAAAAAACCAAGCAATAACAGACATGGCTACTTGTTTGAAAGGTATAATCCATCAGCATTTTTTTCTTTCCTGGCTCATGTTTATATGGTGCCGTCAGTTTAATTCTGCTTTTATTCGCTGCAATTGGACAATAGTGTGTTACTGATGTACTGGCTCAGAAATGTAGTCACATTTATACTAAATTGCAGGTTGCTTTGAAATCAAAGCCACGAATCACACGTCAATAACATTTTGTTATTTGTTAAACTGATTGATAGGATGGTTCACCACAGTTGGTGAAATCGCAGAAAACAAATAGATTTACTTGATAAAGGTTTCTACTTGCCGCCAGTTGTTTTAGCAGACCGAACTCATCTACATTTAGATTTACCGGCCAGTGTGTTTGGTCATCCGTGCCTTTGATTTAGTGTGTGTGTGTGTATTTGTGGGTGAGAGAGAGAGAGAGCTTTATTGACCAGCAGATGCAAGTCTATGTGTGTGGGTGTGTGGGTGTGGGTGTGTGATGAGAAGCATGCGACCAGATGGACTTATGGGAAATAAAAACCTTTTATTTATTTATACCATTTGATTAAATGGCATTTGTATCTGTCACCTCGCGTGCGTGTGTGTCCATACATGGCTAGGTGCCTGTGTGTGTATGTGTGTCTTGTATTTAATGACAAATAGAATAGAGGGATCAGTGCAATCAGGTTGGCATGATTACTGTGGGAACGAGGGAGAGTGACTGATGGAACGAGTGTAAGCGAAGGAAAAGAGACAACAGACTAAAAAACTGACTTAAAAAATTAACTAATTCTTACACACCGGCATAAAAATAAAATATTGCTTCTACTGGTCACTTCTATTCTTTCATTTCCTTTTTCAGTTTATGTTCTTATGGTGTCTCTGTTTACAGTATTCATCTGTATGAGTTGGGCACCAGCATTTACTATTTTGTTTTCTTCTTTTCTTCCCTTTTCTGCCCCCTCCCCTGTTCCTTATTTCTTTTTCCCATTCATTGCTTCTGACATCTTTTTTTGCTTCACTGGTTCTCTAATAGTGCTAATAATTACAGGTTTTACGTTATTGCCCCTGGATATTTTTCTATTTTCCGCTAATACTATGCAGTATAATATGAACTCTTTCTTGTTTAGTTCTAACTAAATCAAAAATCATAAAAATATATTTTTTCATTCATGGATTATTGGTATTACAAACGTAAACATGAAACCCCAACCAAATAATACCCACCTCCTCGCTAAGGTCAGCAAAAATATGTTGTTTTGTTTTGTTTTTGTTTTTTCTTATTTTATCTGACCATGTAGGCATGCAGCTAATTATTTTAACCAACCAACAGTCCAAAAGAAGAAAAGCTGTGAATTGTTATATCTGAGAACTTTGGACTATCAAATATCTGACACTTTTGCTTAAAGACAATCACTTAACATTGTCATGACAGTTGATTAAATATTCAATTTTTAGACTAATTACTACCGTCCTACGACCCCAACCTCAAGATATAAAGATATTTTAACTTCACTGATCAAACAAGGAAATGCAAATCTTTATATTTCACATGCTAAAATAAAAAGGCACTTAGTCAATAATTGGAAACATGTTTTCTTTCTATAAATTGACAAATCAATTAAAAACAGCTTTAGCCCATTAAAAAGTGCATAACTCTGGCTGAAAGATACTTGCTTGGCCTTTTTATTTAACATTTAAGGATTTTCCTATGCAGTACAGTGCCGCCTCCAAAGTTCACCATTCGCTCTTGCCAGTTCATAAATAGTCAGTGTACATTAATTCCAGGCTGGTAGGACTGAGATGTTTTTTTTATGCACCTGCCTCATTAGTCAGTGTCAGGCTGTAACTGAAAATACATTTTATAGAAGGTGAGCAATGTATAGTCATGTTTTGGAAACATATGCAATATACATTTTAAGCAGTGTAATACATACTTAATAATAATAATAATACATGCTTTTTACTTTAATTAACTAACTCTGAATGTTTTGACTGTATTTTATAAGGTAGGTAATGGCAAATGGACCAAAAGCTGTATTCAGTTATATTCTTTGTCTTGTTATAATTTGATAACAGCTGAAGTTCACTGTATAACACACACTGGATGTCTAATAGATGACTAATAATAGTATAAGCTTGAGCAAAAACTGCAGGTAAACTTTAAAAAAGAGGTAATGTCAGTGTAGGTTCCTTAAATGTAACAAGGTGGTGATCAAAGGCAAGTAACAGTAAACCCCTGAAGAATTGGGTCACTCACTTTTTTGGAAAAGGCTGTTTTATTTCTTTGTCTTGGTTGATTTTTCTCATTACAGTAATTTAGTTTGGATGATTTTCTAAAATGTTCTGCTTCTAAAACAATTTAAAAATGTTGCTCCCCAGAGAAGCTGAACGTAGCAGCCTTAGCCTCTAAGTACATGTATACAGTGTTGCTTGAAAGTTTATAATTTCCTTTAGAATTTCAGAATTCTATTTCTGCATAAATATGTTCTAAGTTCTAAAACCAGATGAAGGGAACCCAATTAAACAAATTAAAAAAACAAACAAAAAAACATGCAGATATATTATTGCAAAAAATGATCAGCCCTTTCTTTGAGCTCTTTGTGGAACAGTTAGTTGTTAGTTGTTAGTTGGCTTCCTTGCAAGGACTGCCTGCGTCATTTCCTTCCTCAACATTTCTATAGAATTACGGTCAAGACTTGATGATAGAGCAAAACGTCTCTGTCTATCCTCATGGTCATGCATGATGTTATAGTGCCCATAACATTATGATATTAGCCACTGAAAAAAAAGAGGCCTTGTAACCTCCCAGACTATTGCACGCTCTGTTGCTTGACCACTCCTGAGGGAGGGTAGCAGTAGTGTTCTTTTTTTTTTTTTATTTCTATACAATCTGCCTGTCAACTGATGTAATCTAAACTCATTAGTATTTCTTTTATAACACATTCCAGCCTGGACAGCATTAAAAGTCAGATTTTTAGGTCTTAAAGTCTCCTTTGTTTTAGACACACTTGTACAAGCCTGTGTTGTCTCTTCAGATTTTAATTGTGGAGACCCAGATGTCTTTAAAAAAGGAACGGCCTCTCAGACTCACACCTGACTTTCAGGACATTGAATAAAACACCTGATTCAGATTTTCCTTTCAAAAAGTGGAATTCATTCCTACTTTTACTACATAAAAATATTTAAAATTATTATTTTCCCCAATAAATGAATAAACTGACTGGGTTTCCTTTAAGATTTGTCAGACCATATTTTAAGTCAAATTTATGCAGATATCTAATGGGTTTGCAAACTTTTACCGTTTGTATGTGGGGGTGTGTGGGTGTTTGTGTGTGTGTTTTGTGCAAGGCAGTTCTTGTGTAATTGCTTCGACTTACAGAGGATGTAGTGTTTGACTGCACAATGTGCGTCTGTACTTTACACGAACTAACAACTTTCTACTTTCTAGACACACAGTTTGGCTAAAGATTATGATTGTGTGTGTGTGTGTGTGCGCACGCACTTGTAGGAACGACTGAAAGACAAGGAGTGTCTACATATGTTCCAGCACATATTCCAACCTCATAAATCACTTCAACTAGCGCTCAACAGTCAATCTCTGTCTCTCTCTTTCCTTCTTCATTGCCTCTGTCTGTCTCTCTCTCACACTCTTACTCTTATTCTCTTGCTAGAAACATGCCGCCCTTTCTCTGCCAACAGGGAGATTTGTGTTCTGTGTCTCTGTCGTATAGGATTAGAGAGGAGACAGAATGAACAGAAGGAAGAAGCAAGAGGGAGAACAAGGGAGGAATAGAGGGAGAAGAGGAAAACAAGATTTTTGCCTTTTTCTTGGCTGTGTGTGTGTCTTTATCTGTGTGTGTTCTGATGTTATCCAGATGTGCAGCTACAGTGGGCTATAAAAGTCAGAGTTATTGTCATAACATTGTTGCTCACTGTGTGTGTGTGTGTCTGTGGTGGTGGGGGGGAGGATGGTTTAGTTTGTTGGGTGTGTGCACGTGTATTGCTTCCTGTCTTCATCCTTACACTTTATTACCAAGCTGATGGAGGGCCAACACACGGACACACTCTCTCTCACACATACACACTTTACACACATGTATGAGCAAACACAAGAGTCGGTTTTCTGCATTGTAATTGGTTCCAGTATAAATTTACAGG
Organism: Channa argus; assembly: GCF_033026475.1. Classification (NCBI taxonomy): domain Eukaryota; kingdom Metazoa; phylum Chordata; class Actinopteri; order Anabantiformes; family Channidae; genus Channa; species Channa argus. Next base: position 13,763,675 of record NC_090197.1, read on the forward strand.
GTCTTTAATCTTCTCTTTACTCATCTGTGTCCAGCATGTCCAGCTTCTGGTCTATTTGCTCATCTGTGTTGGTAGATTTAAACAGTTTCCCTATGGCATCAATAAAGTAGTTTGAATCTTGAATCCTGATTTAAGATTACTGGCAGTGGTTACGAATCAGTGTCCCGCTGTTTTCTCTAACACAGCTCTGTGAGAGGGTGGAGAAACAGAGTGTGCCATATGTACGGTTAAACAAAATTGCCATTATAAAGAGTGCAACAACAAAAAATATAAGAATGATGATTTTAATTATAACTTGTAAGTACCAGTGTCCATTAGCTATCATAGTCACTACAAATATGTCTGTATACCTGATAAGCATTAGTTACCTTTTCTTTAACTGACTCTACTTCTATTCATGTAGAATTTAGATTAGTCTAATTTATAGAGAAATCTTTTAATTTATCAAAACTGAAACTGAAAGTATAAATTGCACTAGCAGTATTGGTCAGAAAAATAACAATTAATATTTTAGTCTTTCAGCCCCAGTGCCCTGTGAACAAATCAGTATATTTCCCCCATGTGTTCATATCAACCCTGCTGATATCTGCCTACTGTCAACACAGCTAGAGTTATGACAGTTAATTTTCTTACTTTCAGAAGAATCCTTTAGTTGCTTGCCTTCACGTTCAGAATGAAAATCAGTTTGTAATGAGTAGTAATCCATCACATGAAGCCTTAATGTGGTTTTGTTTCAGTTTCTGCTTAGTTTTTTTCCCCCAATGCCAAACTCTGGTTACTGTCAATCACCTCACACCCACAGGAATAAGTGCCAAGTCTTTTTTTTTTTTTTTTTTTTAGAAAATAGTCACCCTAAAAACTTGTCACAGACATTATTGAACATTTATTGATGACATTGTTATTTACACAAACAGATAATCTTACCTTACAGTGAAGCTAGTTCCTCGTTTTTGCTGTTTACTAAAGACAAGTGGGTTTAAGATCAAAAGATTGCGATCAGATAAAAGTTAAGATTGATGCACACTTCAGTGCATTAAACAAACATAGTACTTTTTGTATCATATACAACATTGTATCTTTTCTGAAAATGGTTTTAACATAAAGTAAAGCAAATACTTAAGAATACTTTGGTGGCAAGTGTCTTGTTTGCATTGATGTGCAGTAATTGCATCAAGCCTGTAAATGTATGCATGATATACATATCCTCTTCCAGAGTTTTACTGGAGCCACCTTCAGCTTTTTTGTTTGTTGAGGGATTTTTCCCTTTATTCTGGATTGGCCATTCTAAAATCTTTAATTGATTTTCCATCAGAGACAGTCTTTTGTTTGTAATTGGTGGTGTGTTTTGAAAAGTTGGCTTGCTGCACAGTTGAGCTCCTCCAAGTTAGTTTTGATGCCATTCATAATGTGCTGCCTCACAGCTCAGAGGGTTCCCGGTTCCAATTTACCTGCACAGAAAGGCTTTTTTATGGCATTTTCTCCTCGTGCTTACGTGGGTTTCCTTCGGGTGCCTCCGTTTCTGCCCAAAGTCCAATGATCGGCACGTTAGGTTAATTGATGGCTCTAAATTGCCTGCAGGTTTGAATCTGAATGTGAAAGGTTTTCTGTCAGTTCATGTCTCTCTGTGTTGGCCCTGAGATTGCAGGGTGTACCCCACCCCTCGCCCAATGACAGCTGGGATAGGCTCCAGAACCTGCGACCCTGGAGAGGATAAGCGGTTACAGATAATGGATGGATGCTTCTGTACACCTCTGAATTCGTTCTTTTGCGACCAGCATGGATTATTTCTTCAGTAAGGAGTATTGAGCCTGTCCCAAACGCAGCCATGCAGACTTAGCCACGGGACAATGCTTCACATATGAGCTTATATGGGTCGGCTCATGAGCAGATCCTTTCTTCCTTCACACCTTCCCATTACTGCAGTAGTTAATTCTGGTCTCATCAATCCTGAAATTTGGTGGCTTATCTTTATATTTTTCAGTGCTTAGAGCTTCTTCAAATGGTGGAATGGTGGATCATTTAACCCATGCTCTGAATGTTTTTGTTGGTCTCAGTGAGTGTTGTTTTTGGGTTTCTCTTCACAGGCATCACCATGTGTCTATTATTACCTGGTGTTGCTTTTCTTTCCTTTTCCTTTTCCAGACACTCCAAATTGTTGTAATGGCTATGCTCAGTGCGACGGATATCCCTTTATTTCAAAGAAATTCAAAAGGCTGGCTTTCCTCACATTAACAGCACTCTGGTTGGTGCTATAATTGGTGCTATATAAATAAAGTTGATTAAAGTTGAATTGAATTGGTTTTTATGTCGATTGATCCTTTTTAACAACATATACAGTCTTTCCTGAAACAGCTGTCAGTCACATGTTCTAATACTTTTGTCAAAGATAAAATGTGAGTTCAGATAAAAGAGGTACTGTCTTCTATCTTGATTAATTTATTGAGGTGTAAATTCCATCAAATGAAAGCTGAGACCTTTAATTTAATATCTATCTTTTGATCTAAAACCCTAATGTCTGCAGAGTAAAGTAACAATAAATGAATTAGCCTCGCTCTTCCAGTACTTTTAAAGGGGACTGTACATTTGTCACCTTGAAGGTTGTTCTTTCAAAATAATACCACGAACATACTTACGGTGCACAGTTGTGCGCCAGAACTTTTGATAGTGTCAAGGCGATTAATTTATTCATGTCTGGATTACCATCCTGCGTAATCTCCTAAAGTGTAATGGGAGGAGGTGGCTCTTTATCTGCGACATCTATAATTTGAGCCACTAGAGGGAGCATCGAGCAAGTGCTTCTTGCATAAATACACACAACTTTTATAAAATTGCATGTCTTTTACAGTGATTTTCTCTGATCCTTTCTTTTACTAATGCAGTCTGCAGCATATTCCTACTCATACTCCATACATTTAGTGAGAGCTTGACCAACTGCTATGGATTTCAGGTGCAGCACAAACATATTTTGTGTGTGTGTGTGTGTGTGTCGCTACATTTAATATTACCTCATCTATCTGTGTTGTATTTCTGCGGCACAGCTAGTTTTGGAAATGATCAGTATCTCTACTCCACTCCCTTCTGTTTACTCCTCAGCAACCTGTAGTGTCTCTATTGTTTTTATTTGTTTTGTGGCTGTGGAGAGATGAAATAAACAATATAGCAGTAGATAAAATAATGAAAGGGCCAAAAACCAAAATAAAGGAAAAAGAAAATCTGAGCTTTTCAGTTTTTATCTATCTGTCTTTGAATGTTTAATGTTCTTCCTCTCCCTCTCTCTAACCCACCTTTTCCTCCATCACCCTCCATTTTATCCTATCCCATTTTTTTCTCTCACTAATAACTAGGTGTTAACTATCACTTTGAAAGTCTGGATATTTCCTAGCTGTAGGTGTCTTTAGTGAGTGTACAAACATGTGTGTCTGTATCTGTGTGTCTCATTATGAAAGTTTGTGTATCGGTGTGAGGAGAATCAGTCAGCCCTCAGGCTGCATCCAGATGAATGATGGTGTGTGTGTCTGTGTGGGTATGCAGGCTTATATCAAGCTGTTAGTACAAAATTGTATTCAGTAGCAGTAATTGGTTCAGTGTCTTTCCTTGTTTCTTTCTGTCTGTTTCCTTCTTGGGCTCCCTCTCCTTCTCTGTGTATTTTTGTTTCTCTGTCAGAATGCTTTCTGCAGGGGTGGTAAAGAAGAAGAGTGAGACAGGGGGAAAAATTGAGATTCCTTGTCCTTGAGTGACCCACTTTCAGTTCATGCTGCTTTATAGTTCTCCTCAACCACTTTTTCTATACAAGGATTTTTATTGATGTTTTTTTTATTATTATTTTTTTTAATTTAATAAAAAATCCGTTTGGCTTTTTGTCTTCTTTTTTCTGCCCCTGAAAATCCAAACAGGCAGTTTTCTTAGTGCATGAGATGGTTCCAGTAAATTTACTGACATGCTGACAATACAAACAGCTTAACTAACTTTAAATTACAATTAAAATGGTACATTTATAAGGTAATGGAAGTGTAGTAGGTGAGTAATGTGGATTTTGTGTTTTATGTGTGTGTGTGTGTGTGTGGATCTTAATTTCTGATGGTAATTTACCAGGTCATTACAGTACCTCTTAGAAACTACTATAATGGTTACGCATTTTAAAACAACTAAAAATGCCCAAAACTTTATCCAAAGCACTCTTCAACAAAACTTCTTTGATTCAGAGATGCATCAAACTACATTTAAATTCCTCTAAATATTTACAGAGGAGGAAATTCTCAGAGGCTAGATTTAAGGGTTTGTGGACAATTATGTTGTAATTAAAAACTTGATATTAAAGTACACACTGCATTAGCCCTAAATGTAGCTCATGCCTCTAGATCTGGCTCTTCATGTAGGTTTAGCTCACTGCCTGTGGAGGTGTCAGAGCAGAGCTTGATTTGAGGCCAGGTTTCATACCTGTTGCTAGGTCTGACTTTTTGGCAGAGGCTGTTTGCCATCTGTGAAAAGACACTTTTTTTCCAATTAGAGCCTCAAATAAAGGGTCAGCTAGTTTTTAAAGCCAGATATGGCACCTTTTGTGTGAATGCTGTTTTCTCTGTGGATGGAGACCTGTGTGAAGCAAAATATGAAAATCTCTCAACAAATAGTATGGTGGGTGATATTCCCTAAGCAACCATCCCTCTTTTTTTCCATGATAACATGAGGGTTATCATACATGGTGCTGTCTGGAGCAAATGGAACAAAGATGAGACATCGATTACACACACACACACACACACACACACATACTCCTAGGAGGATAGCTGATCTGTTTGGTTCCTCTTGACAGCTAGAGCATGGCCATCAACACCCCGAGAATGTGTGTGCGTGTTTTCTTTGAGCGTGTGTTTGCGTGTGGCCCCAGTGCTGTGAAAGGACTTAGAGAAAAAGAGAGTGAGGCAAGGCTGGAGAAGGGGTTAGGGTAATTCAGATATTGATGTGTTAGGCTCTAACTCCACCCTGAGGGCCTGTCTAGGTGGAAAATGTCAAACACGCTCTGGGCTGTTGCACAATTTACCATCACTGGATCCTCAGTAGTGACACAGAACAAATACACACAAAGCAACAAAGATCCACGCACAAGTATACATTTATATATAAAGATATTTATGAATACAGTTACAAGCTACACTTAAAATCACAAATTCCCATTAAAAGGATTTGCATGCTACTATACAGCATAAGACACCATCGCCCTTACACTCGCACCATGAATGAGAAAAACTGTTCCCAGGAGAAAAAAACAAACGAAAAAACTTAGTTAAAAACAAATGATCTGAGGAAAAAGGTTAAAAAACAGACAGCCATGTAATAGATGTTGTGTGTGTCCCACAGACACTGTGATTTGCATTGTTGTGATAGCAATTGATTACAGTTTAACTAATGTGCAACTTTGCAATTTTGTCTGAAAAGCCTCAGCTTTTCCACAATTTTGACCGACACTCATTTAGAGCCAGTAGACTCTAGGAATGACTGGGAAAAAATGTATGTCGGCAAACTTTACTACGAAAAAAAGATACATGGCAAAAAGTGGGGGTAAGCCGGTTTTGCCGTGCGCCACATTGTGGTAAATCGCAAAGAAGCAGTGGTAAAAAATTTTTCATATAAATTACTAAGTTATTGAGGCATGTTTGCAAGACAAACCTGTGTTTCACACGTCTGTGCTTGTTACTTACAACACAGATTTTTGAGATTCGCCCTCTCTATGCATTTAAATTTTTAATGAAGTTTCACTTGCTCTCTCAAATTTCATTTTAAAAAACACCTTGAAGCATAAATTGCAATTGAGTTTTTGAAAAATCAGGCCTTTCTCGTCACAACAGTCCCAACAAAGTCCAAGAAATCCTGGAGGAAGTGACATATGGAACATACCCAAAAGTTTTTAAAGTAGAATGTCCAAATTCTTCTGTCTAAATAAAATAATAAAACTTCTGTAGCATAATTTGCTTTTACTACTTATACATGTTTAAAAATGGTAAACAAAAGAATTGACTTGAGTCATCTGTCTCTTAAATTCTGTTACCATAAAGTCTGTAGTTCCAACTTCTTGAATTTCTTGGCTTTTTCTGTTTTGCATTGTTAGGTGAGTAGCTGTCGGTTTGTCTAAAGAGTCAAATTTATATTGGACGGCTTGCTGTGACATTTGGTACAGACATTCATTGCACTCAGAGGAGGAATAATCATGTCCTTGCTGACTCGTGATTTTGTTAATCATCTCAGCATCTACTGAACACGATACTTTGCACAGGGATGGTTTGCAGACAGTTATAGTCATCAAGTCTTTGATGGTCGCCTGACATTTCATCTCACACATTATAAGCTTCACCTTTCTGTTTTTTTAATGAAATGCAATAACTGCTATCATGCACTGCCAATTTAACACGGGTGTTCATGTTTTCCTCAGGATCCTCTGACTTTTAACGCAGCACCAACATCAGCTTATCATCAACCTTAACTTAAATATTGCGCTTTAAAGATTGGAAAAGCTAATCCTATTTCCTTTAGACTCAGCTGTAGTGAACATTCAAACACTGAATGAATTAATGATTACACAATACCATCTTGATATCAGCATGCCCGCATTGTCTGTTAGTATTTAGCTCAAAGCATCACTGTGCTTTTGTAACGTACATGGCTGTAGATTCACCAAAAAACACTTAATTGAAAAAAAGAATCAACAATTAAAATAGTTGTACGGTGCAGCCGTGCTAATGGTCCAGCCAATTATGAACTTTAAATTATGAACTTTTTACGTGGGAGCACTGTAAACTACTTAGACATGTTGCTTCTCTATCTGTATTTATATACAGCAATGCTGTCAACAGCCAGCACTGTCTTTTTATTTTCCAGGAAGAAGTGTTTTAGTGTCACCAGCTCTAAGTCCCTCCCCATAAATAATAATATGAGCACTGCATACACACATAGCAATAATATGCATTTATACACACACACACACTTAAACTTGGCAGATCATACCAAGCAGCACCTACTCAACAGACTTCTCTGTCATTGACACAGCTCAGGGACAATGTCAGCATACAGTCAACAGCGCTCGGCAGTATTCTGAAGGGTCGCCGACGGTTGTGCACCATCATATTGAGGCTTGCATAATGAAATGCTACAGTGTTGTCAGTTCCCCGGTAATGATGGTTAAAGGTCAGAGGATTTCATTAATTTCAGGCACTCTTTATCACTGGCAGTAGGGCTCTTGGTGTGAATTGCTTCCACTACTGAATGAATACGGAGGAAAAATATGGGTAAATGGAGCCATCAGAAGACAGAGAGAAGCAGAGGAAGAATTGGATAGACACAGTCAAGGGGAAGAAAAAGGTTTATTTTTCTGTGCTGTGAATGTTAAAGCCAAATCTTTGCATAACCTCTGATTGATTACTATATTTGTAATTCTTTAGCCTTTATTACCAGGAAAGAAGTGTGTTATAGCTGGCTTTCTGTGAGCATTTTCAGGAAAACCATGGGGATTAATACTGGGTATGAAAAGTTTTCAGGGCAGCTGAATAACACTTAAGTGAATTTCAATTCCTTTCCTCACCTGGCATCTGAGTGTGTGTGTTTGTGTGTGTGTAGATTTGTGATATATTAGACTGACATTGTGTGTACATCCTGCTGTTTGTGTGTTTCCTTGTGTTTTCCTCTACTCAGCGTTCACCTTGACCTCTGTGCCCACTCACTGTTGCTCATTTCCCACTACAGTGACCTCTGACACCAACGCACACACACATACACAACAGAAAAGCAAAAAAACTTAACGTTTTCAGTCAGATAATGTTCCACTTCATCGAACAGGTGAACCCTCCAATCTCCTCCAGTTCTTCCTCCCTCCGTCTCTCCCTCGCTCTCTCTTACTTTTTATTTGCTCTTGTCGTAAATACTGTGTTTACTTCACTTGTCAATATGTGTATTGACAGCACACAGAGAACCAGACAGGCAGGTGAATGTGTGCACAAAAGTCCAAAGAGGGCGACAGACAGACTTCAATAAATCAATGTAAATTATTTCAGTCTGTGTATTACTGTACATAAAACAACACAATTTTTAAAATTGATGATACATAGATAACAATGGTGGACGATGTGGTGAATATACCAGAACAGTACATATAATGAATTATGCTGTGTAGGGTCAGAAATTAAAACCTAGCAAGAAGAGCTTCCTTTAGTACCCCCTGTGGAATTTAAAATATTAAAAATGACATGAAATCTCTCCTTACTATTCTTTCCCTCTACTCGCCGCCTCCTCTTCTTCCCCCCGTTTTCCCCTCTTCCTCACTGGGGCTAATTGGGTAGATAAAGTCATTTGGCAAGGCACTGTGTGTGGTGTGTGTGAGGTCGTTTAGAGGCGTAATACTCTAAAGTGCCATCCATTATGCAGTTTGGTATTATACCCCTCCTTCCTTTTCTCGTTTTCCTCTTCCTTTTTTCCTCAATCATTTTGTGAAGTCTTCATCCTCTTTTCATTTACTTATTGGGGGGATTTAAAACATAACTTGTTTTCAGTGTTTTCTCTTCTCAGTTGGGCAAATCTCGCCCATCCAGGGTAATTTGGCAATTAAGACATATTGCTGTTATGGCGGTGTATTAGTGCACACCTTTACCCACCTTGTTTAAATGAAAACAATATAAAACTATTAGCTCCACAGCTGCTATCATCAGTCCAACAGGGAAATGTAAGAAATTAAATGTTGTTTGTGATGTCACGGTTAACAGAGAGATGTATGTTTGCAATTATATGTTTGGTAGATTGACTTATGTACACATGATATTTGGACCAATTGGTTTGAATTTTTACTTTAAGAATCAAAGTAGCCTTTATTTAAAAACTCAGCTGTGAGTTTTGACTTGTAGTCATTTCTTATGAGTGTAAAACATGACATTTTCATCTTGATACATCAAGTAAAAAACACATTTGTTGATGTTGAATGTACTGTCGATAAGAATGCCCAAAATATAAGCTACAATGTGATATTTCTTCTTACAGATTAGTGCAATACTCAACTTTTTTAAATTCCCATCGCAAGGACATCAGTTATTTTAACTAGACGGAACCACTTAGTGTTTTAGTTTTGGGTTAGACTCACAGCCTGATGCCAGTGCTGATTTTAATATTTAATTTGCAAACAGTTCTACTGTGCAGCAACACTAGTGAGTTAGCTTGTAGTCCACCACCACCTGAATGGGCCATGTGGGTCTATGTTGTGTGGGAATCAACCCACACAACCATTCTCAGATAAACAATAAAATAGAGTCTAAGACAGTTAATAAGACACTTAATACCAATGGATAAGACCACAGGTATTAAGGATCCACATTATAATAACTCTCTCTCTCTCTATCTCTCTCTCCTCTCTTTCTTTCTCGCTCTCTTTCCCTTTGGGCAGTGGGGTGAGTTAAGGTTTCAGTGTCCTGGTTTCCACACCAGATTATGTGCAAGTTGTGTGTGTCTATGTGTGTGCATGATGCAGTAAAGTGTGTTAATGTCAACCTGCAGGGCCTTCCCATAATGACACACACACACACACACACACACACACACACACACATTTCCTCTGTTACCCTCCTTTTCTTGCTCTGTTACACACACACACACACACACAGTGACATGGTGCTTTAATGGTCGGTGTGAAGTGGGTCACTGAACTTCGGACATAAATATAAAAGTTTTCTAAGGAATTAAATATAATTTTAGATAAAGAAAATAACTTCAATACAAGGAAATGCACAAAATAGCCTTTTAGTTTGGAAAATCTATTATGCAGTACCAGAAAAAAAATATGCAAATTATCACTTAAAGCGGAGAAAGCAAAACATTTAATGGGAATTCAGCTTCATTCCTTTTAATTCTGCATTGAATGGCGCATGGATTACTTCTCAGCTTGTGACCACGCGCGTAGCAGTGTCTCCATCTGACTCCTCAAATTCTAACTTAGGTTAGAAATGAGTTACACGCAGTTTAACATAATTGTTCTGTTTGTTTTTTTTTACTCTGATTGTTGATTTGCAGGGATTTTAGACACATGTAGAGGTTATAGTATTAGCTATTTTATAAACTCACACATACACAGAATAAAGAAATATGTAAGTATAAACGTAATGTCATGATTTTAGAAGCATCCAGTGATGCCTCAGATACATCCAAGACTCATTTTTACTGTTCCAATAGCTTAAGTTGGGCACAATTGCTCTAATTTATAATTCACATCCCTTTGGCTTGTTGGGTTTTTTTTGCATAATGAGACCATCAGGGTGAAGGTGTAAAAACAGATTTTAGTTACAATGTGATGCTTTCCGGTTCCTTCGGGTTAATTATATGAAGTTGAGGAACAAGTGAAAGAGCTATGATGCTTTGCCCTCTCTTTCTCATTCTTCTCAGTGTGTTACATGCTCTATCACTACTCAAAGTCCAGGACTGACTCTAAACGACTCCTCTTCCAGAAACGAGCTTGAATGTTATAGAATCAGTTCTCTGATAAAAACAGCTGATTATCACAAATAACTGGGCATCAGTATTCCAGATATGAAAAAAAACAGTAAGGAGAGAGAAACAAACATTATTGCGCGAACACATTCATAGGTTTACAACTGTGATCTCAAGGTCCATGCACTGGAAGTCTGCATGCATTGAGGCTGTTTATCAAAATTAAATCAATGTGGAATGATTTCCTCCTTTCTCTGTTTGCTAATGTGCTTTCTTGCACTCTCTCACTCTCTATTTCCCACAGTTCACTGGTTATCAGGCTTTTACGCACGGCACATAACACTGAAGTCGATGCAACCTCAATCGTTTATCAAAATTAGATCAATGAAAATAGGATTTTACTTAAGTGTGGCCCGCTTTTTGTTTGTGTCGTGCATATTTTCACTGGTGTGCAATAAAAGGCAGCAGCTACTGCATGAACTTATCAGAGGAAGGATAAAAAGAGTATGGCAGAAAATGGAAAAAGAGCCAAAAGAGAGTGATAGCAAAGGGTATAAGAATGAAAGGAGGTTGAAAGCAGGGAAATGGGCCAAACTGTGTGGCCCACATTAATGTGTATTTATATATATATATGTGTGTGTGTGTGTGTGTTTGTGCGTGTGCGTGTGTTAGAGAGAAGGAAAGAGAAACACATTAACCTCACTTCTTTTGTGCCGAGTGAAGGTGTGTGTATGTGTCACACTGATGTCATGTTGTTCCGGTGTTTCCTACTTGTTTTCTTTAGGCTCTTGGTTGTCTTTGTTTTTCTTTCTTTTTTTAGCATGCACACACACACAGACACATATACACACCCATGTGCATAGGTAGATGAACAAACAGAATGACAGGCCAGTTTTTGAAAGTTGACACCATCAGTTTCTCTCTCACGCAGAGCTGTGTGTGTGTGTGTGTGTGTGTGTGTGTGTGTGTGTGTGTGTGTGTGTGTGTGGCATTTCCTGTTATATATATATATATGCGTGTATATGTATATGAGGAGAGCCTACTACTACAACCACAAGAAAGCCTATGGCTCAATGCCTCACATAGAACCTCAAATGCTTGGAAGTATACAAGATCAAGAGGACTCTAAGAGACTTAAAGTGAAAACCAACCCTAGAGGCCGACTTCAAGCCAATTGCACAAGTCAAAATCAACTGTGGCATTTGCCAAGGAGATGCTATGTCCCCGCTGCTGTTCTGTATAGGCCCGGCCCCATCAGCCAGATCATCACCAATAGTGGTTACAGATATCGACTATGGAATAGAGCGACCATCAGCCACCTCCTCTACCTGGATTACATCAAGCTGTATGTCAGGAGTGAACGAGACATAGAGCCAGGACATTGGAATGTCATTTAGACTAGATAAGTGTGGTCGGATGGTAACAAGGAGAGGATAGGTAGTCAGAACTTGAGGGTATTGTACTACCAGAAGGCAAGATAGCAGATGTTGAGGATAGCTACAAGTACCTTGGGATCCCACAGGCAAATGTTAACCATGAAGAGGCCACAAGGAAAGTAGCTTATACTAAGTACCTACAAAGAGTAAGGCAAGTCCTGAGAAGTTAATGGGAAGAACAAAGTGCAGGTGATTAACACCTACGTGCCCCCAGTCATCAGGTACCGCTCTGGCATAGTAAGATAATAATAATAATACAGTGGATGGAGGGTTTCACCCCAAATCCAGCAACCTGAGACTGTACACTAAGCGGAAGGAAGGAGGCTGAGGATTAGTGAGCTTCAGAGCCACTATTAAGGATGAAACAACCAAGATCCAAGAATACAGGAGATGGCCCTATGTGATGACTTGCTTAGTGAATTCATCAGGCAGCAGAAATTGGAGGAGCAAGGGAAAGAAGAGCAGGAATCCTCATGGAAGGACAAACCTCTGCACGGTATGTACCACTGTCAGATAGAAGAAGTGGCTAATAATTAAAAAAATCTTACCAATAGCTGGACTGAAAGACAGCACAGAGGAACTAATCCTAGCAGCACAGGAGCAGGCGCTAAGTACAAGATCAATAGAGGGCGGCTATTACCATACCAGCCGGGACTCCAGGTGCAGGCTGTGCAAAGATGCCCCTGAGAAAATCCAGCACATAACAGTGGGGTGCAAGATGCATGCAGGGCATATGTGGAACGCCATAACCAAGTGGCTGGCATAGTGTACGGGCTGGAAGTCCCATTCAGAGTAACAAACTGGTAATGGCTAACCAACAGGACATAGTAGTTTTTCACAAACAGAAGAACACGGCTATAGTGGTAGATGTAGCAATGCACAAGTGGTACCCGTGGTAATAGGAACACTCGGGGCTGTGACCCCCGAACTGGGAGAGTGTCTCCAGCAGATTCCAGGAGCAACTCCTGACATCTCTGTCCAGATGTGTGCAGTCCTAGGAACAGCTAAGATACTGCGCAGGACCCTCAAGCTCCCAGGCCTCTGGTAGAGGACCCAAGCTTGAAGGAACGAACAGGACCTCACCAAAAAGAAGGGGCGAGTGGGGAATTTTGTGTGTGTGTGTGTGTGTGTGTATACCATATGTGTAGGTATTCAATTCAATTCAACTTTATTTATATAGCGCCAATTCACAACAAAGTCATCTCAAGGCACTTTACAGGATAAAGTCAAGACTATAAAGATGTATAGAGCGAACCCAACAGTTCCCCCCTTAGGAAGCCCTAGGCAACAGTGGAGAGGAAAAACTCCTTTATATATGTATATATGTGTTACCACAACCAACACATAACACAACTTTGTTATTTTCCCGGTGGGCAAGTGGTTTTGCAGCAGAAATGAAAAGAGACTCACATATAAATGAAAGCTCAAGACACACAACTGACACTAATGCAGGGTGCTGATACAGAAGTTCAGGCCAGCAGCATAAAACAAATTACCATCGTCATCATTATCACACTCTCCACAGCCATCAACACCAATCAATGACTAGCGATCATCACCTTCCTCCCTGTTTATACCATCACGTACAGGCCTAAAGCAGGAGGGATAAAGAGGTCGTTTCTCCTGATGTTCTTGGCAGAAGTGACACTTTTGTAGAGATGTGACTTGTCTCCCTTAAGAAATTTATAAAAATGCTTTTCTGTATTTCTTAGATTGTCATGACTTGTTAATACATTTAATTTCAGCAGAACTTGACCTATTCTGGAATGTATAGTTGTTTAATAAAACTTTTTAGTCAATATTCGTGCATGCTCTCAGTTCTGGGCTACACTACTCCATCATCATTGTATATACATATACACTGCATTTATTCATAGCAGGGAATGCTCTTGTGAATGTTTTTGCAGTAGAAGACTACAAATCCAGCATCTCAATCACAAAAACCTTCCAGCTCCTCTTGTTACTCACTGTGCATGGTTAATGCCTTAAGGAGGGATTTTATTCCAACGGCAAGGTTGGGTTTTAAACTGTGTCATCTCATCATCAAGATTTGTTTGTCCTGAAATAAGTTTTTCTTTTTTCTTTTTTTTTCAAGTTCTATCACTCTGGCATCTAAAGTGAGGAGATATTGCTGAATGTGTAGCACTGATACCATTGTGCCGGGAGCGTGAGGCTGCTGTAGCAGGCTGCATGTGGAGAGCTGCAGTTTGGCACAGTTTGGCCATTTGCTGTCTAGCAATGGTTCTGTTCCTCCAAGGCTGTTTTAACTGGCTTGTCATGTGTTCACACAATGTACAGTATGGCCATGTTGATAGTGTCCGTGTGCTAATCTAAAACTTGGAATGACTAGTGATTAGTTGTGTGATTAGTTGATAAAGTGCTATCAGCTAAATGAAAAGCTAAAGCTCAGGTGTTATTATTTCCTGTGTGGTAATCATTACAAAATGTATTTATATCTGATAGCAGCCATTTTTATAACAAAACAAGAATTATCTTTTTTCCCATCACTTTTAAACTTTGTAAATCTTATTGCATCCAAAACTAGTTGGCTAATAGCTACAGAGTCGAACCACATCAGGCTATGCTACAGTAGGTTATCATTATCCCTTTTTTTAACTGTCCGTTGATTCCTGAAGGGATAATTAGTCATTTGGTTGCACCCTTCACAGAGGGAGGGTGTTTTTTAGTTTGCTGCTGTAGTAGTTTCTCCCCGCCTCACTGGTAGTGTCATCTGAGTAGATAATCAGCAGGAAACGCAGGCTCTATTGCAGGTCAAAGTTGGGCTCTGTCACTTATTTTTCCAACTGAAAATAAAATCTTTTCACTGCTTTAACGTTTTACAGATTCTAATGTGTACATCCCATCTCTGCTCCCCTTTAGTTTTTAACTGCTTCACTGGCTTTTTGTTATCTGTGCTAAACAGTCATTATTATTATTATTTTATTATTTTATTATTATTATTATTTAAGTGTTGGTTTTTGATTTGTAGAAACAAAACTAACTTAAATTCTGCGACTCAACCACACCGATAGGATTCTGTGGCCATATGCTAAGATGTACACACACAAACATGTATTCAAATACTGGGTAGATGGTCGGCAGTCTATGGGGAGGTCTCTGTTAGATTGATCCCAGATGCTTTTTGTGTGTGTGTCTGTGTGTGTATGTCTGTGTGTGTGGGGGGGTAAGAATTAATTTGGCGAATCTTTATCTGAGACTTCTTATATTGTAGTACACAGGTCTGTTTCTTCCTTTCTTCTGACTCTCTGTCTTTCTCTCTGTGTGTGTGTGTCTGTGCGCAACTTAGAGAGAGAGTAAGAGACTGATCCATTGTATAGGATATTGGACTTGGCAGTATGGAATTTAGTTAATTCCTCCAGCTAGTCTTCTAGCTTGATTAAATAATCGCTGATTTAATGCAAGTCAGTGCATGTATCAGTGTAAGTGTGTGCTTCTCTGTTTGTGTGTGTGTGTGAAAATCAGGGTTGACTTACTCTTTTAAGTGAATTAAGTGTAATTTCATTTTGAAAGACTTTGTTTAGAAAGCCCTCTTTTTGAATGTATTTCAGACCACAGGGAGGCCTGTTTCTTTTTTTCCCTTTTTCACTGCATTTCTCTCTCCATATTCTGACCTACTGTATGTCTTTTGTCTATTTTGTTTAATAGATGTTTTGTGCAGCCTACCAGTCCTCATGAGATTATTTAAAGTAAAGCTACAGTATACCACAGGGTTTTAAGATGCAAGCTCATATTGGTTGCAGATGGCAGCTGTATCATCACAAGTAAAGAGTAAAGTAAATTTGAGGGACTCAATATTACTACAAAACCCAAACCAGTGGATGCTTATCTATTCAGGCCTGCTCTTGCTTAAAAATCTAAAAGACCATACAGTGTAAACAGTTTGTATAACATCTGTAAATTTATGGCTCCAGGAGAATCTCTGAGTGGATTGAAAGCCCCAACTGAGGCGTTCACCCACTGTGTAGTTACACCATATGTTTTGAAGTTGAATAAATCAGATTGTTGAAAATGAAGTTATAATTTATTAGGCCATTTTATGAGTAGAGTCATGAAAAAAGTCCCTAAGAACAGCCCATAAATTCTGTGTGAATTTGAAGGATAGCAATCACTTTAACCCATTTATTGGAACATTGGCATAGCAGAACAAACCCATAAAAGCCTAAAAACTAAATTGAAATTGGGAAATCACAATAGTTCATAAACAGGGAAGGGAGGACTACAAGTAAAACAAATTGGAGCCTATTTTCAAAAGCATATTTTTCCAGTCATACAAAAGCCAGGTCATGTAGCCTCTTTTTTGCATTGTTGCATCTGAGCTCTCTCAGAGCATTTTGTGCATTAGAGTAGAGAGACTGACCAAACCGAGGCAAAAGTTATTAAACCAGTAGAAGTCATATTATGTGCAGCCTCCTACTGAGTAGATTGTGCTCATTTCTGATGGCCTTTTTATTGCATTATGAGTCAGATAAAAAGTGCAAAACATTGTCAGTTTGTCAGAGATATTTCTGCTGTACACTCATTGTTTTTATTGATCTGTGGTTCAGATTACATGTTTTGTGTATTTAAGTACAAGAATACAAAATCCCATGTGATTGCTTTCTGTTGATCAGAAAAATGGACACTTATTGCACCCTATAATCATAAAGACACCTATAATAATTGGTTCTAAATAAGGGGAAAATAAAACATTATTTACATTGCTGCACTTCCTACTAAAGAAACCTA
Source organism: Channa argus (assembly GCF_033026475.1). Classification (NCBI taxonomy): domain Eukaryota; kingdom Metazoa; phylum Chordata; class Actinopteri; order Anabantiformes; family Channidae; genus Channa; species Channa argus. Next base: position 13,780,309 of record NC_090197.1, read on the forward strand.
ACTTTGCATCACTTTTAAAGTTTGTTTGTTGGCTTTTGTTTGGGTTGATTAGCAGCAAGTTGATAAAGAGTTTAATCTCTCGACTAACGAATGTGTTTGTGTGTGTCTCCATCTTGGGTGTGTGTGGCTCTGCATGTGCATGCGTGCGTGTCAGAGGGCGTTGTTGGTGGTGCTATTTGAACGGCATCATAGGCCGCAGATAAATAGATGTCATTAAAACCCTGAGATCTAATTACCAGCAGCCCTCCTCTGCAGTCTGAGGTGTGTGGGAGAGGCCAGGTATCAGTAATTAATCTGGGGAAAAAATCAGTAATATATACACACATTCTGTAGCTACACCCTGATGCACCAAGCACACACTTATGATGTACTAACACCTAAACCTTTGTTAAAGTACGTAAATATAGAACTGTGTGATTGTGTGTGCATGCAAGCCAACCAGCTGATGATTGAAAGAAAGTTAGAGATCATCATTTTATTGACACTTGGACCTCTCAATCACACACACACACATAAACACACACACACACGTTATCTTTGTAGCGTAGTTTTGGAGAAGCCATGTTACCCCAACACACATGCATACCAACTTATTGGATTGCAGCCTGTCATCCAAATCTAGCCAGCCTTCATTAGCCAGTGGAGACAAACATTTTCAGGTGTACACTTCCTGTGTCTGAGCCTGTCTGTTTGTGTGTGAGTGTGTGTTGCGAAGAGGGGCAGCTGTGAGGCCATATGTGAGTGATTTGGGTGCTTGGAGGGAAACTGAATTCTGATGACAGACGCACTGTTTGGCTCGCAACACTAGACACACACACACACACATACACACACACACACACACAGGAAGTGTACATCAATCAATCACCTGGCTCAGTCTCTCTACATGTGGTTACCGTATGGTGCTGCACTATACACACATAGGTAGACACAGACAGACTCTGGCTTCATGTGCCTCTGGGAGGATTTGGTCACATAAGTGTTCTGCTGTGCAAAAACACATGTACCACACAGATACTCTAATATTAGCTTGGAGGTTTATTACATAAAATATTATTGGATACAGAATGTTTTAATTTGCACATATTGAGTGAAAGACACCTTTTCCCTCCAAAACATAAATAAAGGTGTTTTTTGGATTTACTGGACCTTCCTTCCAGTATGAAAAAGGTAATTGTAAATGTCTTTGAGTTAAAATTACAGAAAGGAAACAAGAGATAAATAAACCTCTTTTCATTGTAAATAGAATTTTGTATCCAAAAAAATACCAAAGATACCAAAAAATATTTACAGATATTTAATCAGTTCTGTTCGATTTTTTTGGTCATATATTTATATATCTATTTATATATTTGGTTAGTTAGTTAGTTATTCCAGTAGAGGAAACTAACATCCTTGTATGTTTGCACAACATAGCTAAACATTGGACTTTTTGACTTTAATATGTTAATATGTCTTTTGATATTACACATTAAACTTTGGTGAATTCTCCGGCTTAACATTGGCATCTGAACATTAGCTGGCCACAGTAGTGATTCATTCTGACCAGAAGTACACCGAGCTGACAAATTACGTCCTTAAAATTCACCTGCAAACAATTGCTCAGTTCATATGTGTTGTGTGTGTTTCCAGAGAAATGCAAAGTGTTTAATTGTGCTGTGATCCTTGCATTGCATTAGATTGCACAAATAAACTGAACAGTGCTGTACCCAGTGGGCTCTTCTGCTTTTAGCTGGCAGTACGAAACAGATGCTTGGTGGAAGTGCTAGTAGTGGCTCCATCTGTAGCTCTGAGACTACAGAACGCCTGATTGAAGTGCAGCACTCTTTTGTGAAAAGTTGAAATGTTTTTAACTTCTAGCTCTGGGTGCTCTGAGCCCCAAAAAATATGCTAAGTTCTCAATGCTGTCATGACCATAAAACTAAAAAGAAGCCAGCGCAGAAAGGAGAAGGTCCCAGTGGACACAAAGTCCATGATGGAGGGAGAGGAAGAAGCAGATCGGAGTAAACAGAAAACAAAAGCAGGGAAAAGATGACAGATACAAAGAAGGTGTGGTATACTGTAGATTTTAGTGAGTCATACACATAGGCACATACAGTATGTACACATCCATAAACACAACTATAATCAGCCTGCTAAAGTTTAACAGAGACAGAAATACACACTAATACGTCAATTACAAATAAATATTAAGTGCTTATGTTTTCTTCACTTAACTCATGTACATTAGCAAAACACAGAAAAAAATGGAACGGGAGAAAGAAGAGACATATCAAGAGGGAAAAAAGGTTAGTAAGACGGTGAGAGAGAAAGACAAGAGTCATGGAGAAGAAAGATGACGTATGCTGTCCTCTCAGGGTCATATAGGTGGTGAATAGGGCCAGAGACTTAATGGGATGGAGAAACATTGTGATTGGCTCATTACTATGATGGAGCACGTTGCCACGACAATTGGCCTTTTCACCCTCCCATCCTTCCTTGCACACACTACTTTGCTATGCACCACTGCTCCATGAACTGCAGGGATGTGGGTGTGCATGAGACTAATACAGTAAAAGACAAACACTTACCTGTAAAGTACCTACTATAGTTCAGATAAGTACTAAAACACTTGATGCTACAAGGTGAAAGCATTACTCATCTTTTTCTACACCAATTGAGTAGCACTTAAAAAAAATTACCGCAGTATCTCACATCTCTCTCAGAAGACTAAGAACAAGTTTTCTCTCAGACACACACCAACTAGTTATTCATCTCAACCAGCTCATTTGCTTGTCAATGCAGACATTTGGGTGTTTTTATTAACCTTCTCCTGTACAGAGAAAATCAGTACAGAGTAGAACAGTGTTCTCAATAGGATTTCCCATTAGGCATGATAAATGAGAGCACATCATTTTCCTTGCCACCAAGCCAGTCTGTTTTCTGTCCATCTTTCTGTCTTCTAAACTGACTTCCAATTCACTGATCTTGAGTAGCATAAAAATGCAAAGGGTATCAAAACCTAATTCAGCATCTTTTTTTCTCTTCTTGTCTTTGCATCTTTTATGTCCTCATTATGTTTCTTGGTCCATCTGTGTTTTTTCACTTTCTTAATAGTGTCTGTTTTTCTGTTCTGTAGCGGCGTAGAGGCAGTGGGGTCTTCTGCGCAAACTGTTTGACCACCAAGACATCGTTGTGGAGGAAGAACGCTAACGGAGGCTATGTCTGCAACGCATGTGGCTTGTATCAGAAATTGCATTCGGTAAGTCATACACCCATACTGTATAAAAACAGATGTTTGTTAAAATAGAGATGAAAAGAGCTTTACATTTTAAAGACACTTGATGTGCAGAGGCACGTGAGCTGAAACTCATAGGTGTGTCATCAGGCAAAAGTTAATTTGCCGTCCTGAACTCTCTTCATGCTTTCAGAAGACCTACACTACTGTACATAGATTCACTCATAAAAGTTGTACTGTGTCAGGAACATTGTACTTTTGACTGTTTTTTACAGACTGTGCTGGATTTTAGCATGTTTACAGGGTAGTTTTGACCACTTATTATCATTTCTCCTGTCTGATTGATTAAGGTATGATGCAAATTAAATGGTGCATACTGCAGTTAAATTCTTGTATATATTCTGGGAATCCCACTGTGAAAAAGTAATATTGTGGAAAAAAGTATATTTGATTTGGTGGTGCTGGGAGTTACAGACCATTTCAGCAGTCACAGTGAGGCAGCTCCATGGAGTGAGAAATATGACGGAATGAATCAACTTTACCATCTAAGCCTGGGGAAAGTCTATGGAAATCCCAAATTTAATTAGACTGTATGAATTACAGATGAGATAAAGACCCAGCCTGGAATTTAGTTGACTTCAGAATATTGAGCTTTCTTACCTCAGATATGTTTTTAAGACGTTTAAGCCAATTTCACACTTTAATATGCCTATTTAATTGGAGGGTTTACAAATATTACCAATGTGAAACAAGCATTTAGAGCCTTAATGTGTGTATATATTCAGATAAATGTTCACATATTGGCTTTTTAAGATCAGGTTGTAAAATTTTAGAGTGAAAAAAAATGTTTAAGTCTAATAAATCACCGTGTTAATAAATGCATCAGTGTGTTGACCATGTTACAACCCAGAGCAATGTGACGCAATTATCCGATGGAGCTATAACGACCTATTAGAAGATGACAAGCTATTGCAGTTTACTTCTTCCCGCCCCTGCATGTGTCCTTGGTTCAACCTGTTCATCACATCTGCTGCTCCAATCACATTCCAGCTCCCTCTAGTCTTGGCAATCTTCATGACAACCATATTTTATATCCCATAATAAAAGTTTTATATGCTCTACACACATTATTAGAGAGGATAGCAGCTAGTAAAACACTTGAGAGTGAGAGAGGGGACAGGAGAGTTATGAATAAAGTGGAAGAAAAAGGTAGATGTGCGAGGAGGGAGGGAACATAAGACAGAAAGACAGAGAAAGAGGAAGAAGACAAAGAAATGAAAGATTGGGGTAAAGAATTAATGAAGAGGGAGGTTGTGTATAAATAATGAGTTAGAAAGGCAGATGGACAAATTAGGAGAGGGGAAGAAAAGGAAAAAGCATTTAGAGAGAGAGAGGTGTATACCTATACTAACACAGCCCAGGTATTAAATTAGATCAAACCTACAACCTCAAAAGGCCTGTGTGTGTGTTTGGTCTGTAGATTGTGTGTCAACACAGAACTACATATACAAATCATTGTCACGAATGTATTGTCACAAATTATCTACAGACTAGAGATTAATTTGATGTTTTGGATCATATCAGTTTGTGGCTATCCCTCCTGTGACAGTGATAATTAAATATATTAGCAGCACGGTAAAGAAGAGGACAACATGTAGAGGCAGACAGGGAGGACCAGCAATAAAGAAAAGGCTCGAGCAAAATGTCTAAAACTTGTTGCTGGAAGAGAGAGAACAGGTGAAGAAAGGGAGCTAGAAAAGTGTACAAATGTGTGCGGTTTTCCAGGCTTGTAGTGCAGGCTGACCTCACCCGTTTCCCCCGGAGAAACTGCACTACACTAGAAACGCAACAACTGTTTTATAGATTTTGACTCACTGATAATTTCAGTGTCCTCAGTGATGGACTGTTGTTTATGGTGATGATCCAGCATTTAAAGTGTGCCTTTCTCTAAATCCCTAAATCGTTTCAGTAGCATCTCTACGAGGAGTTAACACCACAGCCTGACAATGATGAAACTGTCTCTCTCTCACACACACACACACACACTTGAAATGATAGACCTACTTTTAGATACACACATTCTCAGTCACACAGGATACACATAACCATGGATCATACATTTTAAAAGCATGGGAGCTTTGTATGTGTTGATTTTACTTTAAAAAGAACTGTTTCCTTTATGCACTTAAGTATCTCTTTGTTTCCTAAATATTGTTCTATCATGTGAGTTTATGATATGTCTTCATCTGATACGGTTCATTTCAAAAGCTCCACATCAGTTACAGATGTGGCAAGAATTTTTAAGAAATAACAAGGCAGATTTTATGTAGCATGGCAGTGTAAATTTAAATAAACTGAAGGCACATTTGAAGCTTTAAAAAGCTGCTGTCATTTGGCTAGGACACGTTGGTTCTGAAGGCACTTTAAACTATACTGTTTATTTTACTTCCAGGGGGAAAAAAAATCTTTTACTCATTTGTCTGGAAATGTTTTGACTGTTTTGATTTTTTTCCCCCCATGTATTTAGATAAAACAAGGTTGAGAAATGAGTGAAGGCACATGTTCAAAATCTTATCTCTTAAATGAAAGTTAAGTCTTGAGGCCGAACTCCTTTTATATCAGATGTAAGCACACCCCCTTGTGGTAAGGGCAAAAAGCACAGTCCTCAGGAGTGTGCTGGATAGGTTTTTTCTTGCATGTCACATTTACTTTTCCTTAACAATAAACTGAGGCTTTTAAAACATTGAATCAAAAACCATTTTAGTTGTTCTACTGGGTATTGATTGTTGTTGTTGTGGTTGTGAACTAGGGGCGGTTGAGGAGGTGTGCTCCAATGGCCAGTCCTTGAGAAACACAAATCTGACACCCAATCCGTGCATAATAACACATCAAAGCAGCGCTGAGCCGTGGCAAATAAGGCTACTCTACATGATCAGTCAGGTTACACCCAGTGTGCCGGTAGATAAAGCCAGTCATGCTAACAACAGCAGAGCTGCACATCTACATTTACTGAAGACGGAATCTTAATATTTTACCTAGACTATTTTATCAATAAATATATCTTAGCAATAGTTATTTATTACATTTGTCTAAATGTTAACCAGCTATCTTCCTTTTTCTCCATATTCTTTGTCTTTTAGACTCCCAGGCCTCTAAACATCATAAAGCAGAACAACGGTGAACAAATTATCCGACGACGAACCCGAAAACGCCTCAATCCTGATTCCCTATCGTCTGAAAACCCCGCCCCCAAGCAACAGCGAATCACCAGCGAGGAGCGCATGAATGGGGACGAGTCAGATCGAACCTGTGCGTCAATCAAAAACCAGCAGCCTTCCCCTCGCTCACGCTCACCCCGATCCACCCAAGCATTCTTAGCTAATCAAACATTGGAGATCCACAGACGCATGCCCCCTCTTCTTCTCCCTTCACATCCTCCTTCCTCATTGGTAGCAGAGGGCAATGGGGGCATTGTCGAGGGAGGGATGTCATCAAAGGCAGAGGGAGGTAAAGGCGGAGGGGGATCAGAAAGAGGCAGTCCGATTGAAAAGTACATGCGTCCAACCAAACCATCAAGCTATTCACCTCCGGGTTCACCTATTGAAAAATACCAGTACCCCCTTTTCTCTTTACCCCTATCATTAACCCTCCCAACTGATTTGACACCTGAGTCAGATTGGCTCAGATTCTGGACGAAGTATAAGATGGCGGCCGCCTCTGGGGTTCCTGGTAGCATTAGTAATCTCAGCAGCCCTGGTAGCCTTGGAAATAATGCTCATTACCTTAGTGCAATGGTGACTCCGGTACAGCATCATCAGCAAAGCTACACAGTGCCTTACTGTGCCTCTCCCTACTCTCCTCTTCCACCTCCTCCAGCTCCTCACTATCCCCCTCCTCCTCTTCATCCGCAAACATCCTCCTCGTCATCATCATTAGAAAATGATGCTCCTTTGGATCTTGCAATAAGACAAAGAGATTCAGGTTTGGCAAACGCACACATGTCAACAAATGGCGCTGAGAGGAGAAGGCAGGATTCACCACCAGGTGACAGGTTACAAGAGAACTGGAAAGGAGAGAAAGAGGAGGATGAGAGGTCAGATGACGGAGGGAAACAGAGGGAGGAAATTAGAAAGGAAGAAAAGGATCATTTGGCAACAAGCCGGTCAAGTGTTTCATCGAGTCTTACAATGGTCGAAGCAGCAACACAGGATGACTTGACCAATCGCTGCATCCACTGTGGAATTTACTTCCTGGACGAGGTCATGTATGCCCTTCACATGAGTTGCCACGGCGACCAGGGACCATACCAATGCAGTTTTTGCCTCCATATGTGTGTGGATCGCTACGATTTCACTACACACATACAGAGAGGCTTACATAGGTACACAGATAAGACCTCACAACAGATGGGTCACACACAAGACGCCAAAATCCAGAGCATTGCAGTGATGTCAGAGAGTGTGACTCCAGAGGAAAACCATAGAGGTGATCATAATGAGATCACAAGGGAAAGTGATCTCATGGGCTTATGTCACGATCAAGGAGCGATTACAGCCAATGATGCAAATGATCAAACAGGAGCTGAAAATGGGGTGAAAGTAGAGAGTCATAACATAACAAATCAAGAAATAGGAGTCAAACTGGTGTCAGATGGTGCTGATGACATGACAAAAACCATTGAGGTTGAAACTGTTGCAGAGACTAAAAACTTAGATGAGGACACAGAGAGTATTTAAACAGATGCCTTTAATTGACACAAACCTTTGGACGTATTTTGGTGGATGAATAAGCTGTTTGCCCCCATGTTCCTGGAGGCTAGCTCATGTCAAAATGGGCACAAAATGGAACACATCCCTATGCTGGAAGCACTCGGCTGTCAAATGGTCAAAAATCATTGTAGGATCTTGCTGAACTGCTGCAGGGACAGCTTGGAGAAATAGCCAGAACCCTATGTTGAGTGACGGTCCCTTGACAGCTCTGCAGGAAGTATTCAACAACAAGAGTCCAGGCATGCAGCTGAAATCACCTTTAACAAACAGCCACTTCATGTGCTTTCCAAGTAAGAGGATTGGAAGCTCAACTGAACATTGGACTGGTCTCATTGAGGATGAGTTTGAGAAGCTCAGCACTTGCACAGCCACCATAGAGCAAAAAAAAAAAAAAAAAAAAAAAACTGCTAGAAGCAAAACACTGAACTGAACTGAACTGAATGGAACCACAAGCTGGTCCAAGCTAGTCTGAGGCATCATTGAAACTGTCTCATCTACAGCGTGATCTCGATTAGTTAAAAACTGCTTTGTTCTGGTCCAGGGCATGTTTTTTGACAGTTTTTTCACTTTGTAAATGGATTCAAAACCAAAACTTTTTTGGGCTGCACTCCAGTTGGTGTTTCCTTGGTTTAAAGAAAAACCAAGGATCAGTTCTTTGACTTGTGCCCTGTTGTTGTTGTTCTTGGATCAATGCAAAATCACCACTGCTGCAAAGTGGCCCAGGATGGGAGACTAGTCTGATTTGAGTTGACCGGGACTTTTTGAACTGCTTAAAACCAGTTCCAACTGGTAAAACCGATGTAATGCCGGGCCGAAGTGTTTTCTTTCTTCATTTGGATCAATCCAAGTGACATTATTTCCTACCTTCCTCTGTGCCATGATTCTAGCTACGTGCCTGGCTGCCTGCCTAATAGAACGACCATCTATTAACCTGCTTAACATTTATAATAATAATTATAATAATAATAATAATAATATAATGGTAATAATATTGATGATATTACAAAACATGCAATTTGCTACATTTTCCTATACAGTGTAATATGTTATTTTGTAAAAAAAAAAATAATGCTTCTTTTTTTATTTTTATTTTATTTTTTTGTTTGGAAAAGGTACTATAAAAATTAGATTATTTGATTTTTTTTTTTATTTTTTTTTTAGAGCAATTAGTTGTTTTTTTGTTTGTTTGTTTTTTTATGTCTTTGTTCTTAAGGAGACTTGTTACATAGATTACAGCTAATAGAAATGGTACGAGAAAGTAGGGGTTGTGTGTATGTGTGCATTTGTGTAATTGCATTAATGTGTGTGAGGATCAAAGGATGTAACCGTCCCCAAATGATGATCTAAACAATGAAGGCTTGTGCTTGGTTTTCCAATCCTCAGGGGTCACACGTGTTGCACACCAACCCACCTGTTTCATAGCATGTGACACATCATTTTTACGTGTTAAACGGTCTATTGGTTTTAGCATGTTCTCATATATATATGTACTTATCATGTTTTTATTTCTTAATAGATCAACGTGGTCTTAGTATGTAACTTTTTTCTGTATGTCTTTTACATGTTGTTAGGTTACATGGTTTTATAGAGAGACTTAGGGAGAAAAACCCTAAACTTTATCAAAAGGATCAATTATTTGGGTTAACTGTATAAACCTTTCTCTGTGTTCAGTCTACAGAGCCCTTTGCCTACAGTGTTTGGTTCAGCTGATCTGATATTGCTGGGAGTTTGGTAGGTTACCTCGATGTAGCATGTTAGCATCTTAATAAATCTGCAAAATAAGTTGCCTTTTCTGGGGACAGGAACTGTTACATGTTAGTGCTGAATAATACTGAAAAGAAACACAAGATCGAATTGTAAAATTGTAAGATTTTATAGTTGGAGTCTTTAACTCCAGTCAACACAACGTACACTCTACATTTGCCTTTCAATTGCAACTTACAACAGTTATAGAAAAGGCCCACTGGCATTTTTACACATCCTTCCACTACTGACTATGTCTTAAAGCAAACTTACAGTTCTCAAGGTTTACTTTTATCATTGAGAGAGTCGTTAGAGTCAGGTCTTTGAAAATCCCCTGTTCTTAAAAATGGAGCAACGTTGTGGCCATCTCATTTATTTTTATAAAGAGAGAATCATAGCTCCAGCCTTGCTGCCTTAGTTGTTAAAAAACAGAAATTACCAAGAGACTCGTTTCAAGAAAAAAATAAAAGCCTGTATGAAAACAATGGATAGAAAGGAAGTAGCTTAATGATGCGGGGGAAATATTTTTCTATGCTTATCCTAAAGACATGAATGAGAATATTCCACCTAGTGCCTGGTAACTTGTACAGCTTTTCTAACAGGTATGTTATACTGTCCTCGTCAAAATGTTCTGTAAGCCGTGAGTCACGTCATGCAGAAGTCGGACAAAGAGACAAAGGTATCAGAGTCACACGATACTTGACACCTTTTCAAACTTCACATTTACAGCCCATTGAAAAAGTTCCCACATGTGCTCTTTTGGTTAGCGTACTATAAAACTGTCAATGAGTAGTTATCGCTCTTTCATGTTTGCATGCATGTACACTACTTTGTAGGAATGTAGACACGTACGCATTGGTTACTTCAGTGTGAAAGATTTCTTATCAAGCAGATGTTTTCTACAGTTTATTCTACTGGGTATTTGGAGATGGAAGCAGAATTATGGTATGCAGTCATGTCACCGGTGTGCCACAGATCATGGTACATGTAAAGGTCATTTAAAGCCTGTGTTGATTATTAATCAGTTTGAACAGGGTTAACTTGAAAAACACAAAAGGGTCGAATTTCCTTCTTATTTTCAGACCAACAGTGAGATGAGATTTCTTTCTTGCAGAAAAGTTTAAACACCAAGGCAACAGAGGAGAAAATCAGAATAAATCTCCACTCTGCTCAGAGCTCTACAAAATGAAAGAGCTGAACTTTTCACCAAAACATTCAGTGTGCTGCTGAGTGCTGGTTGCAGGTTAGCATTACCTGTAGTATTTGCCTCAAACCTTAAACAGATGTAAATTTGATGCAGTGTAGGTTTTCCCTTCTTTTGAATAACGTCTTAGGAGTAAACAATGCATTTCAGTTTCTGGTAAATGCTTTTGGTTAATACTGTACATTTGCAGTATGCTTTAACAGCCAAACTGTAAAACCTGTCCAGTCAGGAGTTGTTACCCTGCAAACTGTTGATGCAACATCTTTATATCAAAGGTGGAAGTGTGGCTTATTACAGGAATTGCTGTTGGGTGCAGACTTCCTACTGCTGCAGTACAAATTAGAAGAAAACTCTGATGTCAAGTACAGGAAGGTTTGCCCTTCATTTAGTACATGTGTCCCATCATATCAAAGAGGAAAAAAGAAAATGTTCAAACATCATCGGTTAGTTAATTCGCTATGAACGAAGTTAAGATGTTTGTCTTTATATTAGTAAATGTTGTGCTAACATGTAACAATTTTTAGAACTGACCTGGTTTGGCTGTTCTCTCAAGGGGCTGCTTGCTCAATACAAACTGTTTACATTTGCAAATGTAGCAAAAGGAAAAAAAATGAAAGGAATAAAGCATCGATTTAAAAGACAGAACAAAGGGAGGATTGAAGGATACCTGTTAAGATGGGTGGATGACCGTCTTTGACAAATGAGGATGAAAAGAGAGGAAGGGCCCTAATGATATATCAGTTCATCCCCTCTCTTCTGTTTATCTTCTTACCTCCTTTCAACTTTACTTCCATCTTTCTTATGTGCTAGTATCTCTTGCAACCCACCTTTTATTTATTCCTTCATCTTGCTGCCTCCCTTAAAAGAATTTATGAAGGCATTTTCACTATGTAGAAAGTTTGATGGGACATTAGTAGGAGTTGGTAAGGTCACACCTAAAACCTGAGGCCCCACAACTGACAGGACCCTTTTATCTTATGCTGAATTGGTTTAGGTTGAATCTCTCTCCTACCTGAATGGGCCTTTTAAAGGAAGTATTGCCAGCAGTAGCATTTTCTGTACTCAGTGAAACCATTGCTGGGATTTTCTTAGAATTTGTTTCATTTATTTTCCAGCAGTATTTGATGCAATTTCCATTACTCTAGTGTTTGTTTGTTTTTTGTGGTTTTTGTTTTTTAAGTTTTCTTGGGATTTCTAAAAAAAACAGTAAGAAGATTTGGGAGAAAATGAAGAAGAATTGTTTTGCCATTTTTGGTTTATTTTGATAAACCTGGGTTTACGTGTCATTGCGATCAACCACATACACTTTTCAGTGGGCTGGGCTGACAAATTCAGATGGCGAAGTGTTTAAGTCATTAAGGTTGCAAAGAATCCCTGTTCCCTGTACTGCCTTGAATTACCAAGAACACAGCCTTATGTTATGTTTGATGGCATTTCACGTCAGCGTTTACATTGGGGGGCCTTAACAAGTGATTTAAGTTTTGTCTCTGTCAAAATGTGTTTTAGAAAACAATGCTGTTGCTTGCACTCCATTTATTATGTTCTTATTGCCAAGGAAGGGACAACACACACAGAGACGGTGGTACAGATGGTGTGTACATTTTTGGGATGTACAGTGTTATACATGGGAAACAAGGGAGCTTAAGGCCAATTTAATGGTGGCCAGACAAACATACACATGCATGCACACACATAAACTGTGTACATTTAACCAATATATTTTAGTAGAATTTTGTCTCTGTTCTATTGAATGGCTTTTATAGAAAAAGATGGGATTTTATTAGGTTATTTTCTCTCATGTTGTATTTTATTCTGCTACCTTTCTCTGTGTTATTGTTTTTAGGTTTCATTTCATGCAAAAAGATACTTCAACATATTTTGACAACCGAGAAAAGTTTGTTACACAGCTAAACTTGAAGAATAATGATGATGATGATGATGATGATAATAATTAATAAAAGTAATAACAACCATACTGAAAAAGGACAGTGTGAGTATTTTGTTTAAGCTGTTTGCATAAGAATAGACAGGAAAATAACGTCTGTAATCTGTCATTGTCTAACGTGTGTTTGAAGACGAACTGGACTTTTGAACCACAGAGGCACAAGTACGGTGAATCTGAACTGAACATATATTTTTTTCCACATTACACTTTCATACCAAGTCAGGTGAATTTTTTTGAGAAGATTTTCAATAGAAAAAGTAAAACCTTCAAACACGTCTCCTGCTGTGCTCGCTGAATGTGGCCAGTAGCTGTACCACATTTATGTGTTTCTGTTCTGAACTGCTCATCCCTGCTGCCTGGCTGCTTCTATTATTTTACAAGTGTCTTTTTTTCACTCTGATTTTTTTGTGCAGCTGGCTCTGACTCCAGTGATTTTTCTGCATGACAGTACTAGACTCTGTGCAAACACAATTAAAGCGAACTGCATGCATTTTATTTCATGCAAATGTTATTAAAGTTGTGAAGGGGCCTTAACCATGGTGATGTTCTTATGTGTCTCTGCCACAGCTGGCCAGATAGCCAGGGAATATTCAGACCATTCCTCTAGATTCACATGAAGGGCAGTATTTCTGTGTGATTACCACTCCGAGCTTCCACATCAGTGGCTGAAGGCTTAAAAACGTGCAGGTGAACAATCGTGGAAGATAAATTGTAATATAGCAGGAACCCACTAACAATTACTTAATATTGAGCCAAGATTTCAATTTCCAGACGAAAAGCATCAAAAAAGTGTTTTGCTTAGCATTTTCAACGGTCTGTGAGCTCTCCTCTGGTGCTGTGGCCATGTTGCCATTTCACATCAGATTTTCATGAAATTTGCATGACACACAAATAGTCTGTAATAGACGGATAGATTTGGACTTTATTACGAGCTGCCACCTTTCCTTTAGCACTACCCTGAGGACAAACGTAGCATATTTGGCTGCACTGCCATTGGGGCTCAAATGGTAATATTAAAGCAAGATTGTTTTTATGTTCTGCTGTGTAATGAGCACAGCATCTTTAATTTGTGTAATTCTTGTAACAGCAGCTCCCTGACTGAACAGTTTGTTCATGGCACTGACTTAAGACAGCACTGGCAACATACTGTAACTGAAGGTTTATTTTTCATCAGAACACACCACAGAAATAATTTGAGAGCCTACTTTAATTATCCCACAACCCTCCTTTGGGTCGGGAACTTTGACAGACTTAATCAGTGCAGCGGTGCTATCTGTCAGAACACAAAAGCTTCTAATCTGTGGTCTTTATTATGTTTAGCATTATCAATCTATCTTTGTGTTTATAATATGAACATTGATTAGAGTTGATTAACTCTGCTTTAGAGCCTGCTGTGAAATTATGTGGCAGCAGGGCATCATTTAAGGGGCTGTGTGTGTGTGTGTGTGTGTGTGTTGAGAGCTTAGAAGTGTGTGATGATTGGCCACAGAAAGTCCATGTCAGACTGGAATACTAAACACCCTGGTGTCTACTGGAGAGGTCAACTCAGACGCATGCAGCTGCACATAATTATCAATCTGTTCAAGGTAAAAATGAAAAACCAATCTATGGCAACATTAATAAAGTTAATATTAAACCACATGAAACAGGTTGACGCACCATATATGCTAAAAAGGGACAAATGCAACAGATGGTAGATTTCTGCGCACCTTTGCCCAGCCTCTCTGTATGCATGTCTGCCTCTACCTGTCTCTGTTTGAACATCTCGCAAACATCATTTCTGTTTATTGTAATTCATGTTTATGTATGAGTTACCTACACCCGTGACAGAATTTGACTCTGTGCCTGTGTGAGAGGGAGCAACAGAGTAAGAGTGTGTGTGTGTGTGTGTGTGGGAGAGAGAGAGAGAGTGTGGATGCGTTGCTGCTTATTTATGAAGTGCAGCATTGTCATTGCTGTTATCGTGTCTACATGGGCGTCGAGTGACCTGATGACCCTATGACAGAAATGCTGTAGTTAATAAACATTGAATGAACATGTGAGATGATGCAATATTATTTTTGTAATCAGATACATAGACACAAAAATATGTATGTAAAAAGAATATGAAGAGCAGAAGACAAGCAGAGGTTCAGCTCCATTATATTCATTGTCATTATCGTTTCTAACAAAATGAGCAGGGTCTCTGTCTCTAACACAATCCCTGTCCCCACTGAAAGCATAATTACAGCTCTACATGTCCTCAGTATGTCGGCTGTGTATCATCAGCTTCACAGTGAGGTCCACTGCGGAGCCGATTGATGTGTAAACTTCTTTCCTTTTATTTCCTCCGTCACTACGTTTGCCAGGATTTCGCCACTCCTCGCCCCTTCCCCTTCACTCCTGCTTTCCCGGGTTTTACTTTGCTTTGCTCTCCTTTATGCAGCACGTTACAAGTTTTTCTAACGAGGCCACACAAAGGCATTTTGAATCTAAAAAAGTAAATATTGCAAGCTTGCAGAAATAACAAAACAGTACAAATTGCAGTATGCCTAAGGAGTACTGCGAGTATTCTTTGTCCAAATCTAAACAATATATTAGTCCCATTTATTCATATTTTGTCTTCTCAGTCGGTCTCTGGCACTCAGCCCCGAGCAGGTTAGTTTCCTCTAAGACATAAATCCTTATAAAAAATGGGTCACACATACTTTCAATGTTCCTGAAGCACCTGGGCTCTATTTTTTGCAAACATTATTCAAACGAGTAAACTGTGCATGTGCTGTCTTTTTAACTACTGTGCCCATGTCCATTGTGGGGACGAAACATGTCACCCAGTGCAACAGTGGCTCTGATATGTTTTAAGAGGATATGGACAATTGACATCCTTGGCTGAGGAGGAAATATATATCAGCTTTGGAAACACAGGTCATACTGTACTTGTTAATGGGAGAAATGTATTGTTGGTTTTGGCCTTTTAAACTGAAACTTTCACTATAGTTATTAAAATGAATTTGCTAAACAGTCCCAGTGTTATGCCAGCTGGATCAAGTGAAAGCAATGTGGACACTTGAGCCCTTTTTTTGGTTTAATTTCTGTTGGTATTTTGTGCAAAAAAGATTTCTCAGTTTTGTCAGAAAAATAGTACCAAGGCTGAAAAGACAGAGACCCGTACTGTATTATGTCAGAGAATCACGAGCATAGTCGGCTTTGTCTTGTAACACACACACAGAGGTGAGGTCTTAAGCACACGTGCACAAAAAATAGCACACAATGAGTATTCAAATCCAAGTTTTGTTGAAATAGTACTGTAGACTAATGAGTAATGAACAAACAGGCTACACACACAGTCACCCACACACTGTGTCAAACACACACAGCTTTTCCTTGCCCCGTCCTTCACATGAGGGCTCTGGAGTTCTTTTTAATAATATTTCCTTTAATAATATCTTTTCACCATAACACTGATAATGTTATGTCTCTGTGTGTGTATGTGTGTGCGTGCTCGACAGACTATTTCTTTTTTGGTTCCAAAAAAACCCGATAAGCTTCAGCTCAATTTCCACACCTGAAACCCGACTTTCCTTAATTCAGAATAAACCTCCCCACACTTTGCTTTTTTTCTCATTTATTTCTGGCAAACTTTACTGATTTTCTTCCTTGGCCCCAATAATTTTTGTGGCTTTTTCTGAGTTTGATTCTGATTGTATTTTCAGACTGTACAAGTTTTGCTTATGATTCTGAATTATTAAATACTGTAAACAGGGTTGTTGATGTGGGTGCACCTGTGTTTTTTATATGAGTAAAAAACAGAATGAACGTTGGACATGAAGTTTAAACAGGATTTATTGTCTTCTGCACACAATCAGAAACAATGATGATTAAATAATGATGCAGGAAGGAGACTCACAACTAAGCCGAATATCTTTATCCTGTAAGTGTAAAGACTATTATGTTTTTGTTCCTATTTTACTGCTTATTCGAAGGTATTTGTGTTTCAATGATGTGTTGTAAAACTGTTTTCCTCCCTGTTAATCTTGTAGTCTCCCCATTATCCAGTGCTCTCAGTGCACGCAGAGCTCTGATGTGCTGTCACACACCATCCCTGTTTCTTATGCTCTCTGTTTTATTGTCTCTGTTGGTCCACTCACTCGGCCCTGTCCACTCATCTGTGTTCTCACTGTGTAATATCTTTCCAACAATTGGAAGTCGATCAAATTTGGGAGGCTGATATAAGTCACCGCTGCATTTTGGCATCCTCAGAATTGAAGTAATTGGCCAAAACAGTGCAATAAACACAGGTCAGAACAGGATGCATCATGTATTGGTGACAACACGTCGACTGTCACGTTTTGTAGATTCTTTTAAGCCCCGTCCGTGATCACAGTGCATCATTTACGGGGATGAATCAGTTTAACTGTGGGCCTAAAAGTTGAACACATCAGCATGGCAGTTTTATTCTTGAAAAATATGAACTTGAAAGTAGAGAAAGCAGGAAGACTTTCTCTAATGTTATTCCCATTTACATTTTTAGTCAAATCAGCGCAAATGCACAAAACGCCAACTAAAATGTTGTATCACCATAAATATCAGCGAACAACTTGTAATGTGTGCAAAGGCAGCAATTAATCGGTGCTGAGGCAGTCAAAATAAATGAAAGAGGCATTCAGGTACCCTAGAACGGTTCGCATGCCATTAAAAAAAGAATGTAGCCCCCTAATAAAATATAGAAATAAGAAAGTATGTTCTGAGGCAAGTGTACAAATTATGGATGAAATGTGAATAAGCATCTTTTAACAGCCTATAGTCATTTTTTTATCAGTACAGTAAAATACTATAAATCCTAATTTGGTGTTTATGAATGTAGACTTGGGGTTAGGATGGTTTTATTATAATGACTGTCCAGATACCACCAAAACTAAAAAGTTGGGAAAGTTAGCATACAAAAGTTCTCTCCTGCTTGTGTTTCTCACTGTGGCTTCATTAATAGGATAAACAGCCAATTCGTCTCAAAACAGCAGCGGAGCATGTGTTTGTTTCCGAGTACGAGAAAATTCTCTAATGACCCACCGACTGGGTGATCTAATCTTCTGTTCATACTCCTCAGACTTCTACTGTACATTTTTCACTTTCTGATTCATTAATATTCTTGATGATATATATACACACACACACACACACACACACACACACACACACACACACACACACACACACACGCTGAGGTCTTGAGGGTCCTAGCTGTTCCTAGGACTGCACCCTTCTGCACAGAGGTCTCTACTGATTTTGTACTTAGGATCAGTGCCTCTGTGCTGTCTTTCACTTCAGCTTTTTCCAGCCACTGGCAGGATTTTCCGATATCAGCCACTTCTTATATCTGCTGGTGGTACGGTGGTTTTACCTTCCATGATGGTGTGTCTGCTCTTTTTTCTCTTGCTTCTCTGGACTCTGTTGCCTGATGTATTCACTAAACACATCATTACCACCTCCTGATGTATTCATGGATCTTTGTTGTTCCCCTCCTCAATACGGAATCAGATGCTCACTAGTCCTCGGGCTCCTTCCCTTTGCTTAATGTACAGTCTCAGGATTCTGAATTTAGGCTAAAAGCCATTGTGTATTGTAAGTAGCTGACTTGTTTTGATGTCAGGAGCCTCATCGTTTGGCTAGCTCGATATGTCAGCGGCAATCTTGATGACCGGCAGGGTGTAGGTGTTAATAGGCTGGACTTTTCGGGAATTGCCTTACTCTCTGTAGGTACAGTACTTGGTCTAGTAGTTGAAAATTTGAAGTATAACAAACTGTCCATACATGAGACCTTGGAGGCTGTTAAACAGAAGCTCTCAGCCCTGGCTACCCACCTGAAGAGCTACACGAGGGGAGTTTAAGCCTGGGAGATAAACCAGATGTTCTGCACTGAGCCATCCAAAGTGTGCTCTCTGTGGCAGGGTAATAGCATGAGAGCAGAGGCTCCAGAAAGAACAATCCTGCTGACATGGTGGTGCTGCTTTGTAAAGGGGGTGAAATAGGGGTGAAAATGAGCTACAGTAGGAAAGACTATAGACACACAGTGAGGGGTTAATGGACAACAACAGGAGTGTACCAACCTAAACTTAGTCAGCATGTTTTTCATTCTATCTTGAGTGTATAAAAGCAGACGTACTAAGGATGTGGTTCAGAGAAAAACCACTGAGCCCTGCTCTCCATGCTGCATGAGTTAAAACAGAGATGATTCACCACCCTGGGCTTTTGATTTTTCAGAGATCTAGCAACTCTCAAATATATGCTGTAAGAGGAATTTCTGCAGCACATCCACAACCACTACTACAGATAAGGGCTTTAAATTTGTTCAAGTTTGCTAAATGAGGACTATGAAGCCTGGAAATATAAGGTTGCTCTAGGATATCAAAGATCGCCTTATTGATAAACCCGACATTTCTTTTAATATATTCCCCCCTGGGGTAATGTAGGTTGGAAACGTGGGATGGTGCTGATGAATAAGGCTGTGATCAGGGTCGAGCAGCTGCAGGCCACGGTCCATCCCTACACAGCAGCAATACTATACTAAAAGATAAGCTTGAGTAGAATTTTATAGTGTTTACAATCAAATCACATTAGTCTCGACTGCAGGAAAAGTGTAGAAACTAAATGAGAAAAAAGCAAATACAACATTTTAAGCTTTAAAAAGGTCTTCTTTGATGCAGGGTAAGTGCATTAAATTATTCTAAATCAGTGCTTTGACCTAAAGTGAAGCTGCTGGTTTATGTCTAGTTGTTAAGCATGTGTGCTAACAGCTTGTGACTGTAATGATGTATAAAGCCTATAATGTAAAGTTATTTCATTAAGAAGCCTTAAAACTGCCAACAGCACTGGAACAAGTATCAACTTGGCTTCTCCAACTAAATACAGAATCCATCACCTGATGCTGACTCCTGATGCTGAAGTGTCTCAGGTGAAAGGTTGCCAGGATTGTCTGAATTTAAATATGATGGTGTTATACTAGATTCATATCTGTCCTTTACCTCTCACTTTGCTAAAGTTGCAAAAGAAATTTCAGTTCGTCAAACTTCAGATTGAAAAAAAAAAAAAAACTGTATGTCCACTGATGCAGCCAAAAACCTCATAGATGCAATTTTGTTTTTCACATATTACAGCCAGCAATAAGAGGAAAGCTAAACTGATTGAATTATTATATATTTGCAAGTTTATCAAAACCAAATCTCAGCGTAACAACCAGAGCATCCAGCATTGCAGCAGATCAGAGAAAGGACCATCATCTCCTGAAAACCCCTCAGCCAAAACTGCATTAAGAAACACTTAGAAATACATTTTGATTTTTGAATATATGCCCCAACGATTTTATTTGTAATGAGTGAAATATAGGAAATACATTTAAATTGGTATTTTTTAAAATGTGAGCCAAAACAAAATGACAAAAAGTTCAAATTCTAATTAGGCTGTAATCACATCTCAGTTGGTCTGTTTCTCCCAGTGGCTGCAAAATCATTTCTATTTCCCCTCATTAACTCTCTCTGTCTGTCCTGCGGTCACCTGAGAGAAAACAGGAAGCCATTTATTAGACTTCCAGTGCTACCATGTGGCTTCCAAGACATCTCTCTCTCTCTTTTTCTGTTAGAGCATTGCCACCCCGACCTTTGCTTTCCTGGCGTTGCCTGCATGTAATCTTGGCTATTCAGGAGTTTAAGCTCATTCATGTGTTCCAATAATTGACTATATTTCACAATAACTTGATCACTATAGGGTTATCAGCTGTAGGCAGGGTTTGATTACAGTGTTTACATGGATTAAATAACACAATTTGTCCAACAGCCTGATTAACAGGGTTTAATTTAATAATTGCTGTGCTATTCATCATTCCAGTGCACCTGCACAAAGCGATTTGCTTAAATCCAGCACGTGGGTCAAAGTATAGTGACCTTTGACTGCTTGATAAAGCTCAAGAGTTTAATCATGTCTGGAATGGAATGACTGAGAAAAAGAATGATATTTACCTTCTATTGCCTTATGTTATAGCACAAAGTGTAATTATGTCAATAATCAGAGTTCTTTACATACTGTAGATAAAGTTTCCAGTTAGATTAAGCCGTTGTTTTACACTGTGTCAATGACAAAAAAGAGAAAGTGTAGATGGAAAAAATGAGGTGATGGTGGTTCCTACCTATCCTCCACCCTCCACTTCATCCATCCATTATTCAGGATACCTTGAGGTCAAACTCTCAGTGTCTTCTTGACACCCCCTTCTCCTCTATACTGTATCTGCCCCATCCCCACCCCCCATATCTTTCCTTTCTCCATCCCTCTGACTGTCACCCTTTCATATTTCCCAGAAATTACCTCGAGGATGAGCGACCTAGCTGTGAAATGTCAATTTCTTATTGATGAATTTTTTAAGGATTTTAGTCATAAGCATATGCACAATGCGTTTTCAACGTATCACTACCTTCTTTCTGGACTTTTTTCTCTGTGCATATGTAAGGCTCAGTCGTAACATTTCAGAACACAAGGACAGACATAAAACTAGTGGCACATAAAATTGGAAGTGTCAGCTGTGAATCGTAAGCAGACATTTTGCATTTTATTTGTAAATTCCTGTAAGTGTTAAATCAGAGTTGGTTTTTAGGCGGACGTGTACATGTGAGACTAACACCACAGCCTGCAGGGTTCCTATAAAAACACTATTTGTTCAACAACTGAATGTTAATTTTACTCATAAAACACAGGTGCTTGCCAAGAGTAAATCTGAATTACTCCACCTGTAAAATATCACATTGAAAAGAACTAAATTACGTATACAATAAGCAGCGCTGCTACATTACTGTGCCCATTATTTAACACCAAAACATTAAAAACACAATGTTGTCACAGTAATTGTTTTTCCAGAACTTGTTTACAAAGGTAAAGATAACTGGTTCAGTACAACTCATATGCTATTATACAGGGGAGGGCTCTTCCCGACCACCTGTCGAAGTGTCCCTGGGCAAGACACTGAATCCCCAACACTCCATCCCTGTCCCCATATTGGGGACGGTTGCATCAGGAAGGGCATCCGGCATTAAAAACAAAACAAAACAAAACAAGAGACAAAAACTGTCTCTTGTTTTTTGTTCTTTACTTTACTAGCATCCGTTTCAAGTCCTGCTCTAAAGACTCGGTTTAAAAACAGTACCGACGCAGTCAGGAAAAACTCCAAATATGGTGCTGTCAGCTTCAGTTTTGTTGCCTGATTGACAGGTCATTAGTCTAATTAGCCAATTGGCATCGACGGCGTCTATCGACCTCTGTGCTGTGTTGAAAGGTGCCAGAGAAAGTTGTGTGTACATTGTCCAAGTAACTTTTTCCACATGCAGAAGTATACAGATGTTCGCAGCACAAAGAAGACACAAACCAAACTGGAGTAAATAAGTAACACAGATCAGGCCTCAACATTTGTTTGTAATGTTAATTGAAGTAGTGACTTAGGTAGTTTTGGTGATCTGGAAGTTTCTTTAACATGCTTTTAGCATTGAATATACATTGGTAGCAGCAGTAGAGATCATGCATCTGAATTCAGTTTGTACACACATATCACTGATTACTACAGTGATTTTTATCACTATAAAACATTAAAATTCAAAGGAGACATTTAGTCAAGAGATCTACAATAAAATGAATTTGAAATTCAGACATTTAGAAATAAGTGTTTGGGTGTTTTTACAGACACGGGGAAACTGCTTGTGTCTATGTATTTTCTCTATCTATTAATTGCATTGTTGACTAATATTGTTGTCCATAAAATATAAAATAAGAAAACGTTTAAGTGCCCTATAATCGACTAATCTAATATTCCATGTTTCCAATTCTACTGGGAGTGTTGAGTAGTGTTTTTTTTTCTGAAGTTTGTGTGGGTATTTGACCAAAAGAAGATAAAGAGGGGATGTGACATGGTCAATAACCACCCATGTATTTGAACCTGTTTTCCAGCTACTCTTTTATAGTGCAGTGGGTTTTAGAATTATTATATAAACACGTGAAAAGCAAAAAATACAAAGCACAGCTATAGGGCCAAGTTGCACACATAACATTTATCTTATGTGAGGAAACTTATGGTGCTTCAGAGACAGGAAAGCGTATTAAAGTGGGATTGATTTTATAAACCGGACTGGAGGAAGCTTGAATGATTAGATTGTGATTGAGAACAATTCTTTGTGATAAAATAGGTAAATTAATTAAATATGCTGAGTTGATAAAAACAAGTGAAGCAAGATGATGAGGTATTGTGAGGTGAAATGAGGAAAAATTAGAGAGACGGCAACTGTTGAATCAATGAGCAAGTGATTTTTCATTCACTGATTAGAAATTCCCTATTGAAAAACTAAGGTGTGATAATGCAGGAAATACAGAGACTCACGTGAAAAAGACAAAGTGACTCATACTTGAGGAAGATAAATTAAAAAGGGAATGGAATAGGGACAAGCTTTGTAACAACAATGAAAGCCCCCACACTGAATCACACGAATGTATAAAGGGGTTGTTTTTAATAAGTGAGGGAGCTACATCTGCTGTCCGAGATGAGCAAGGAGGGTTGGCTGAAAAGGGAGAAAGTGAATGACAAGGAGAGAAATGCTAAATTAGGTGTAGATGGGTCAGTTAAAACGGGGAACAAATGCATGGGATGGAGCTTAAGAGTAAAAACTGAAAGCAGGGAGTGAAACTGATCTTGGAGGAGTTATGGATGAGAGAATTAGGAAGGGGGAAGGTGAAGATACAGAGAGTGACGGATGAGGGGGGAGCCGACGAAGAGGAAACGGAGCCAAATAAATGGCGAGGACAAGATGACAACAGCGATACAAAGGTGGCCGTCGTTTTCTTCCTGTCTCCTCTCGCTCGTCTTCTTCTCATTTTCAAAGGCCTTGTCACTCACCGACATCCCATCGCTTATATGCATCTTTTTCCCACCTTCACTCGGTCAATTGTCTGCTCTTAGTTTCTTTATGCTTCCACTGTATTTCTCTCTCTCTCATTTCGTTTTAGTCACAATTGTTCTGATAAATTCTCCAGGGTTAAAGTTAAGCTAATATGTTGAAAACACTTTAAAACCCTCTTTGTACTTTTGAAAGCCTACATGTCAAGTGGATATGTTTAAAGTCTAAAATAAATGATTCAAATGCCTTTATTACTTCAATTTAACACTAATTAAAGAAAATTTAAAGGTCACAAGAAGAAAAATGACCGGTTATTTCTAATTGATTTGAAACGACTAGAAGTCCTCAGTGGCCATCCACAGTTACCCACAGGACGCTATTAGCTAGTTTACCTTGTATCACGTTGGTTTCTTTTTTATGTGTCATGTTTAATTTCCTCTCCTTCCACCAAAAAGAGAACCCCAGACATCCGAGCCATCCATCATCGTACGAGCCAACAACACAGTCAGCTTCTGCTGTTATTTCTCAGGAACAGGTGGGTAAGATTTTAATCAGCTGGAGTTAACAGAGTAAACACAATTGGACTCCAACAATGATCTCATTTATACAAACAATATACGTATCATCTGTGTTGTCCCATTAATAAACCGACTCTGATTTGTAGCACTTCTTCGGCACTGAATAGTAACATGACACCCAGCCGTCAAAAGGACAATGAGTAAAAACGGCAATTTTAGTCTTTTCTAACATGATGCCAATCACTGAGCAAAAATCCTCAGCAACCTCTTTATCTGTTTGAGCCTCTCTTTGCCTTTTTTTTAAATTTTAAAACAGTGACTAGTTAAATTGGCCTTCAACATGAATTCACCTCTAACTGAAGGTAGTTATCTCCAACTGAGATAAACACAGAAAATACAGCAGTGACACATCTTTGCTCGTTCGATTACATAACACAAACAAACAAACAAAAAAAAACCTAAATGCATTTTCATGAATGAGTGACTGTTTTAATGTTGACATGCTTTCTTTCACAACTATAGTCAAGGTAGAAAGTTTTGTCCATGCTCCTGCCATGATTTGGGATATGGTTCAGATAATACAGTGCATATTACTGTATGCACTTTGACCCTATTTATGAGATTTTGAACAAATCTCCCTTAGTCAAAGACACAATAATGCCTGCATTTTGCTCTTTACTGAGTCGGTTTGTGGTCAGCATCACAATAATTCTCTAGTGTACATTTGGATTATAGCCTGCAGCATAATCAGGAGCAGCTGATATGAAGGTGTGACTCAGAATCCCCTGTTTGCAATGTAATGTTAATGTGATAAACAGGATGCTGATGACTGTGTGCCGTCCTCTGTAGTTCCTGCTTCGGTTAGCTGATGGGTCCTCGCTACTGATGGCGCTGTGTGTGGTGTCAGAGGTCTTTAATCACAACAGTGACTGTATCACAGAGGAGATTATTGTTTTGTTGACCGCTGAGTCTCTGCCGGCCGCCAGTCCACCAGCAGACTCTCTCACTTTGAGTTACCTTATATAACTTCAGACAAATACAGATCTCAAAATTAGCCTAAAATGCTGTTCATCCCTCACCTTTCCAAACTCCTTATAGAGCTCCCTGTAATATTAAGACCCCCTCTGCTCATTAGATTAATAATTCCTTTTTCCATTTTGCCCTCCACCTTCAAAGCACCCGTGATTAAACCTCGGCTCAAACTGCTATAACTTTGTTCCTGATGCGCTCAGCAATTACAAGCAAATTTCATATCGTCTTTTCCTCTCTGAAGTTCAGGGAAGAAACCCGTTGAACCCAGTGGATGTAGCAATGGTCTGTTTGAAAAATGTGTCTGTCATAAGGGATGTTGACAGTGCTGAGGTGGTGATAAAAACAACATCTTTTTCTGATCCCCTGCTCTTCGTCATGCTTGACTCTTCTTGACATCAACACAGCCCAAGCTTTTTATTTTTGCTTAAGAACTATTTGGGAATTAAATTTTTTTGAACATACAATTAAAGAAATACATTTACATACTCTTAAAGGGCCTATTGTTGTTCTGACCCTAATGTTTTATTTGAAAGAAATGCAGTTGAAATTAAACTTATTTTACTTACCTTAATGTAAATATGTATATTTTGTTATTTTCAAGTTAGCTCAGTATGTGTATTGTCAATTAAGCAGGAGGCGAACTTTCATTTTCAATTTGAACATTTTTGAAATGATTTATAGTGTGTGGCCACATTTACTCCAGCATTGACTGGCAAAGCTACTGAAACACATGTGCATGCATCTCTAAATAAACCATGACAGCTGATATTACTGTCTTGACTCCAGAGAACTGCTGACTGTGCAATGTGAATGACAGCAGAGGAAGCACTAATCTCCATTTTTCATTTAGGCATTTTCACATTGTTAAAAAACAAACCTTTAAATTAAATAAATGCATCTCCGGCCCTGATTTGCACAATTTTAAGATAGTCAGGCTGTTTTTTATTGAACTAATTTGTGTTCACACAATTCAGTCACTTCAGTCTGGGATTTGGGAGCAAGGGCTGGACAGAAAATACAGTTTTGTATAATTAGTAACTTTAATTTGAATAAGCTAATATGACATTCTGGGTGTAAAACAGAGCTTACTTGAATAATGCAAAATAGCTGCAAAATAGCATGTATCTTGTTACACTGTGCACAAAAAGATTCTTTTACACAGATGTTATCAGTGGCTACGAGATGTAAAGACATGGAGGTCGAGTGAAAACTTTGTGGGGTCTTTCAGTCTGTCTTTGCTGGGGGATTTAAAGCTAGCTAACCAGCTGTCTGCAGATATCAGGCTGATGTCTTGTCACCACAAGTGGTGCAAATGAAATAGTGAGCACACTTGGTTTCTGTTCTGCCTTTGCTCAAAGTGGTCATTAAAGTGGATGTTTGTACTTAGTTGAAGCATCTGGTTCTGACAGTCCATGTGCGGCTGAATGGGACAGCATTTTTTTTAACACTCACTGCCAGCGCCTTTGTAAGTGGTGCAGGTTTTACATGTGCCTGTTTTTTCCAAAAGAAATGTTTTTCATACTAGCATGTGTTTATAGTTGCAGCTGCTAGGTGATTATGTGGTCTTTACACCATTTCAGTTAAAGGAGACAAAGTGTTGCTTGCTTGTTGATGGCAGAAATTATTGTATAAACAATAATATTCTAAGAATCATTTGTGAGAAACATTTTATGCAACATTGTTATTTATCTGATGTTACTGAATCATCATTTACTGAATTTGTTTGGGACATTGCCATCAACATCCAGCCCTGTCGAGAGCTAATATCTGGACCAAATATACACTACACAGTTAATAATTGGCTAAAATTGTGGGAGCAGCTTTTTGTGGAAGATTTTTAGGGTTTTGAATTTTTGGCTTTTTCAGGATTTTTACTCTCAACCTGTGGTTTGACGAGCTGCTGTACAGCATGCTTAAATTTTTTCAACTGTTAAGATTAACCCCTATTTGAGCCTTCTGGTTTGCAGTCAACCTGACCAGCATCCAATTTAACCGTAATCTCTTTTTAAAAAAATTAATGACACTGAGTTTGCGGTCTACCATGTACACATACTATCAGAGTCTGAAGTCTGTATGTCTGCTGTTAAAATGTCCTCAGCCAGGCCAGATCAGGAGGAAGATAGACTGACGGGATGAAGAGGATCAACGAGAGCAGAAGTGCCAATAGGAAGCGAAGTGAGCAGATTAGAGGGAGGACAGGACAAAACGAGAACCGGAGGAGGGCAGAGTTCAGGAGAGGCGAAGCATGTGGAGGAGGAGAGGAAAGAACATGAGCTTAAGAGAGAGCAGAAAAAAACTAGGATGAACAAGAAGAGACGTGTACCTATGCTGAGACAATTAGTCCCACCAGCAGCTCTCTCAGACTGTGAATACCTATATGTGTGTCAGTGTGTGTGTGTGTCTGTATAGTGAGTTATTCAGCAAAGGGGCCCCTGCATTTACATTTTGCCTTACAAATTGTTAGGCATTGTGGTGTCACGCACAAACGTGTAGGTCTTATTCATTTTGCGCACAACGGGCACAAAGAGGGGGAAATGGTTCCCTTCAGCATGTAGGCATCATCGCTGACCTCAACAGCACACTGAATGCATGTTGCTTGACAGCACGTTGTAGAGCCACATACTGGAGGCCTTGGAGCACGTTTGTGTCTGTGCACTGGTGCAGAAGGAGTGCACACTGCAAGATTTCCTCCTGGTGAAGGGGTTGCTTACAGGATGGGGAAACCCCAGCAGGACCAGGCAACATAACCCACAGACTGCGCCAGAGCTCAGTGCTGTCTGTTTTAGTACAGATGCATTGATGCTGTTGAACTTTTGTCTTTGGACACTGAAGGTTTCAGACACTGTCTCACTCTGAAAAACAAACAAAGAAGCTAATTTGTCTTAAGTTATGGAGGGTGGCCAAGGATCCTCACAAAGTCTTAAAATGTCTTAAATGTCTTCACATTTCTTACTTAGAACACTTAAAACAGCTTAAATGGGTTTAAGTTCAGATTGGAGTGGTTTAAATATTTTTAGTCACGCAACTGGATGAATGCCATGAGAACAGGAAGCACAAAATATGATCGCAGAAGGGCTCGTTTTTGTAACGTGTAATGACTCTACCAGGCTAATGATTCACCACCCGCTCGTGCTGAAACTTTTAACAAACGTACCCTTTGTGGTAAATCTGTAAAGAGGCTGTTGTGTGTTTCTGTATCCTGAAATCTATTCTCTTTTGAATATGATGCAGGACTCACTGTTCTATTCACTGTTTTCTGTAGCTTGTCTGTGTCTGTGTCTGTGTTTGGATTCCTGTTATTGGTTTACAGTGTTTGTAGTACTTGTTCCACCTTATGAAGTGATTTTCAGTTATGTTCACCTTCACTCTTTTATTTTTAATAAATACACCTTTACGTTGAACCTCCGTTTGCCGTCTCCTCACTTGGGTCGTAAAACCAAAGAACCCGTACTTAGATGGGGGGGGGGTTTCCGGTTTCCTCCCACAGTCCACAAACATGCATGTTAGGTTATTTTGTGAATCTACAATTGCTCGTAGGCATGAAAGTTTTTGTAAGTGGTTTATGATGTTTGATCCAAATCTGATTAAATCTGATGGAAAATTTCTGATTTTATTGGAAAAATTGGTAAAATCGTAAATTTGCCAGTTTTTCCAATAAAATACGATGCACGCTTGTTTATGATGTTGGGTAATTCTTCAATTACACATTATTTTGACTACTAAGAGATTAGAAACGATCAATAATAACAAGAATATCCTTATTAATTACATAGATGATGTCTGGATGCTTATGTCCATTGATGTTGCTGCTGCTGTAATGTCATTAGGCAATTTCAGGTTCGGTGACACTCTGATGATCACTTATTTCACTTCTTAATTCTATGGTGACTGGAAAATCAACCTAATGCATTTGCAGATTTTGTATTTTTTAGGCAAAAGAAACTAGGCATTTTCTCGATTACACGCCCATCGTCTTTAAAGTATCAGAAAAGTCATCTGAACCTCAATTAAAATAAGGAGGCAAAAGAGGCAAAAAGGCTCCAGTGAAGCGCAGCTAAGTTGCGCTAAAGCTGTGAGTTCCAGCTGGACCTTACTCACCACGTCGTCCACTTCATTATTTTGCACTTTAATTTTAACCTTGAAGTAAAGCGTGTTAACTTGTGATTTTCCTATGCTAATTTCTGTTTTATTGAAGCCAAGTTTACCCTTTGCTCAAGTAGTCGACTGAACCGACCAAGGAATTTTTATACCCTGCCTACGCATCTCTGGTCCCCAAAGAGACAGAGCTTCTCTTTCCTCTGTTGTTAAACACCAAATGTAGTGGTTGCCCGGGTGACGAAGGACGCTCCTCGGCGTGTTGACTCCGACAGTGTTCTGAAACGCTCAGCCAGCTGGTCCTGGAAACCTTCAGTAGACCCTCAGTGACTCTTAAGTAGGCCACATGAAGCTCCATGTTCTAAAATAAACCCCAGGGTAATTTCCTAAATTTAACCATAACTTTCACCTCAAATTCCAAATGATCTAATTTGAACCTTTCAGTTGTATTTTAAGTTCTAGGATTAATCTTATCATTCACCATCCGCTTAACTTTCCATTATCAATTCTCTCTTGAACACATTGTCAATTTCCCAGCTGTTTATTCCTTGATCTGTATATTATGCCAACTATTTATCACCGATACTTATCTTAGTAGTTGGGAGTTTAATAAATATTCATTTATCAATCAGGTGATTTGTTGTGCATTTGGTGAGAGAAGTCAGGGATCACTTATTTGTAAAGATACATATATAATATGAATACTATTGAAGCAAGACTAAAACGATAAATAAAACAGAACGACAACCAGTGGAATTCAGAACATGAGAAGAGGAAGAGAAGCTGATTATAGAAACCTGCCAGAAGTATAGGCATCGGTGGATAGTTTCCTATTTTTCCAAGCTTGGTTCTTTATTCAACTTTTATCCACCTCTCTAAAGCTCCACCCTTCTTGTATTCCCTTCAGTGTTCTTTGCTGCTGGCGTGATGCTCATTTCCTGCTTCATCTCAACACACTGAGTCAGTCCCTGCTGGTCTGTTCCACTGAATAACTTTCATCGTCATTATTATTTGCAGAACGCGCTGCAATTTTCTCCCTGTAACCACAACACAAATAGCCCAGGATGCTGTGTGGGCTGTTATCCCTTTTTCTCTCCACACTACACACTTATTATCAGTTTTACACACTCACACACACAGTATACTTCCTTTGTTGTTACCTGTTGTGTCACCTG
This sequence comes from Channa argus, assembly GCF_033026475.1. Taxonomy (NCBI): domain Eukaryota; kingdom Metazoa; phylum Chordata; class Actinopteri; order Anabantiformes; family Channidae; genus Channa; species Channa argus. Next base: position 13,810,905 of record NC_090197.1, read on the forward strand.
TCTGTGTAGAGTTGTATCAGGTATTGTTCACATTTATTTAATGACTGGGCGCTCTCATGACCCTGCACTGCTCATTTTCTTTGTTGGCCTCAATGTGTTAAATGGATTGTGTCCAAATGGCCTTTAAATAAATATGATTGCTGAATACATCACATCATGTGTGTGTGTGTGTGTGTGTGTGTGTGCATGCATGAGTGTGTATGTGTCTCAGTGGGACAACAAGCCAGTAAAATATTCTAGTTTAAATTATTGCTCAAATAGCATCTTGGTGCACCGAACACACATGTGTCTTGACATATACTGCAGCTCTCGGTCTTTAATGGATTGACTTTGTGTTGTCTTAAAACAACAAAACTTAAAGGGAGGAATTTCTCTTTTCATAGTCAAGGGCCTCAGAGATCTTCAAACTGCATGCCAAAGTAATGCTGCCTTCGCAATGGGTTAAAAAACTTAAAAGGTCACATGAAGTTAACAAATCACTGATTGAGAATCACAGTAAAAAGCTGAAAATATGATAAACGAGATTTGTTCGGTTGTGGAATGCTCTCATCACTGTCATTGCAGCCACTTTCGGCTGCAGCATGCAGAGGTTTTCAGCGACAAAGCTATGATAAGCCCACTGTGAGCCCCCACGCCCCAAACGGCAGACAGACAAAAGCAGCTATTAGCTGAGGAACATAGCACAGCATTTAGAGGCTAAGAACCAGCCATTTCCATCAGACGGCGTAGGCGTTCTAGTGCTCCGTGTCTGTTTTTGTATTGATCGTACATCATCAGCCACAACATTGAAACCTCTGAAGGTGACGAAAATAACACCATTCATTACAATGTCAAAGGGTGGGACACGTTAGGAAGTAAGTGAACAGTCATTTCTTGCAGTTGATGAGTTGGAAGCAGGAAGAATGGACAGGTGTAAGGATCTGAGTGACTTTAACAGGGGACCAAGTGTGATGGCTTGACAAGTCTGTCAGAGCATCTCCAAAACTGCAGGTCTTGTGGGCTATTCCCAGTAGGCAGTGGAAGAGTAGTAGCTGGTACTAACTGCTACAGGGGGCCTTCAAAGTCCCAAGACCTATATCCAGTTGAACATCACCTTAAGCTTCTGGGATTTACAGGATATTCTGCTGACATCTTGGTACCGGATACCAGAGGACTGCTTCAGAAGTCTTGTGGATTCTGTGCCTCAATGGACCAAGCAATATTGGACAGGTGGTTTTAATGTTTTGGTGATACCTAGTAGCCTTAGGTGGAATAAAATGGAAAATCTACTTTCCATCCCTTGAATACTCGTCTTGAAATAAAATGTAATATCCACTAATTATGAATAACTTGGTAATCAGTGCTACGCAGTATATTAGAGCCTCTCATTAAAACTCTCATCACAAGGAGCACAATCATTGAGTGACAGAACAGTCAAAAACTCTGTGTGTCTGTGTGCTTATACTGCATCCACGTGACTGAGAAGCTGACGGCAGTGTTTGGATTGTCAGCGCTGGGCAATAGCTTTGCTCCGTGCACTCAGACCACTCAGACATTTCCTCTAGCCACATAAACAAATGTCTTTTGTTTAAACAGTTATCTGTGTTGCGTCATGGGGAGAATTAGCAGCCAGTGAGGCAACACATGCCACGATTTATAGTTGGAATTAGACCAGGGAGAAAGAACACCTGAATGCGTTATGTCACCGGAGTTGTAACCGAATCACAAAGCTGTTCAGTCTTAACGCAGGTTTTAAGGAGGCAAGTCAACTTATGTAGCGAAAGACTTTTGTCAGTGCCAGTGAAAAAGTACTTTCTCCCAGAGTGTGCTGTCTCAAGCAGGTCTTTGGCTGGGAAGGTCCATGGGAATCTCGGCTACACTTTTCTGACACTTTGCAGGTCTTAGACGCAAACAGCTACTGACCCTCTGAGCAGGAGCGATGGCACTGCATGTATTTCTGACGGATAGTAGAAGACAGGAATGACCCACAAACAATGATGGAGCCTGTGCTGATGCTTGTAAAACACATCTATAGACTTGGTAGATCATGAGTTTTAGCAAATATGGTGTTTCTTAGTATCAGAGAAAACAACTATTGTACTTTTTTATTTCATATTATATTTTTATTTATTTTTTTGTGGCTAGTGGACAGACTATTTGGAGTTTTGGAGATAATGATTGCAGGGAACTTCAGCAACTCCCCAGTGCTCACTGCAGTTCCCATTATTTTATAATAATGTGATGCTTTATTGATCTGTATCTGGTCCCACTGTCACTACCCTCCCTTCAGGTCGTGGCATAAGGCTGACAAACAGATCCACTTTTTTGAATGATGCCACTCTAATAACTGAGCCACACTGCTACCTTTAATATCCTGGGCAACATGAGCAGCCCTGTGAAAATGTGAGCCATGAATCTCTGTTGTTTTCTGCACGTTAAGCTCCAATTTGTTTGTCTGCACTTGACAATGACAGCTGGCTGGGCCATCTCACATTCGATATCAGTGTGGTGTCATGAGCGAGTTTGAGCGCTTCAACAGAGAGGGTACTGGAGGGGCCATGATTTGTGCGAGGAGTGTGCACATATCCCCAGGATGCACCTGTGCACAAGGCACACACACGTATACAAACATGCAGTGGATTATACCCAGGAAGTGGTATTACCAGACAATTGCTCGTCATTTGAAGAGTACTTAGTTACCATGGCAACGTGCACTGTAGTTTGGCCAAGGGGCTTATTGGGAAGTGGATGATCAGTGACTATGTGCGGCTGTGTGTTTGTTTGTTCAGAGGCAATATCAGTAAGCAGCGCATCTGTCACATCAAGGCTGTATGTGGTACGGTTGGGCTTTTCTAACATGCTTTCGAGATATGAGGCAAGAAGGGGAGAAAAGATGACAAGGGCAGAGCAGACAGAAATAAAGAACGTGATACCATCTGACAAGGCAGGTGTCAGGTGTGAGAAACAGATTGTCCACTTCAGACTATGAGGGTTAGAAATTGCATCTGTGCTCTCCAGGTGTGTGTCTGTGACTTTGTGTTTATGTGGCTATTTGTTCTCGTAGGTCTGTGTGCTGTGTTCATGTGGTTAAATGTGTGTATGGCGCTACTCATGTATAAAATGCGACATCTCCAGAGACTCAGATAAAGCCAGAAAAAATGTTTAAGAAAATATGTCGGCAAAATATTATTTTCTACAGTTAAAATTTGTTTGTTTGGTAAAAGGAAATTATGACAGTATGTTATTGAGAATTTCTGCATGTCTCAGGTTATAAAATACTGCTGTCATCAAAGGTTCAAATGGGCCTGAGCGGTCCTGACAAGGTACTCCAGTGTTAGTAATAAGATGCACACGTGTCAAATTGTTCAGAGGGAGAAGTTAATGCACCAATTTAAAACCGTTTTTTAAATTTGCCAAAGAGTTGCACTAGACCAAATTACAAATTGGAAATTTAGTAGTGGTGACGTGGAAGGCATGCGACCGTGATGGACTTCGTTTATAGCCAATCAATAGCTTTGTACTTCGGGGGAATGTGTTTGAGCTTCAAAAATCATAAAATAAGTGTTGATCTGCAAATAACATGCAGGTATTTGTTTTCTGCAAAGGCAACAACTTTTACTTACCATCAGAGTTACGTAAAGATGTAGAATCATCTTTTATCATTAAACATATGCAAATCCAAATCCAGGGGCTATAGTGGCCTTTGGAGTGTGATAATGGGCCAAAAAGTGTGGGCACCTGGCATAGATAACATCCAGTAACACCTGCACAAAAATAAATGGCTTTTGTCTAATGGACCTTTTTAAAGAAGGTTTTATGTATAAGATGGCATTTTGCTGCAGAGAAGTTCTTTATTTTCTTCACCAATGACCTCTGAGATCACAAACAAAATTACCTTTAACGCTAAAAATGCACCAAGCCATCACTTTCAGCGCTGCTTTGATTGGAGCCAATGTCTCCTTTAATAGAAGGTCAGGGATCAAAACCACAATGTAGTGCCAGCTGTGCAGGTTGTCATGTATGCACACATACAAACACAGAAAGAAGCCCCACAGTCTCACAAGAACATGACCTTTTTTTACATCTATGCATAACCTTTATGGATGAGTAAATTAGCCTTTGTCACAGGCAGATCCACCCCCCAACACAAAGACCCACGCACACATCCACTTCCTGTATTTAATGGCTATAAGTCTGAATACAGACACACGTGGGCAGCAATATGAAAGACAGTTGATCTGGGAAATGTATTCCTAACCTTTGAATGTGAGGAATAAACACAGGAGAGACAAACTCAATCGGTCTCTCTCTTACACACACAAACCCAGAGTGACCTTGCCATTTTCTGTGATTGTGTGATTGATGAGCCTATTTATGTCCCATATGGTCCATCTCTGCGGTTATGAACTAATGTATTGATCAAACGCTGTGTGAGTCTTGGTGTGAGCAGGCATGTATGTGCTTTAAAATGTCTGTTTTGCAATAGAATGGACACTGTATGTGCTTGTGACTAATAGTGCAAAACCTCATGCATGAGTCTGTTTTGATGCCTGTGTATGTGTGAATGTGTTTATCAATCTCTCTGTGAATGTGCATGTTTGATGCATCTCGGTGACCTTCTGTCATTGATTAGTGGTGGGGCGTGATTGGAATAATCACTCTGCCTTCAGGGGGCTTATGGCTGAGGCATTCAGCACTTCACCTGAATCCAATACAACCCTCATCTGAGTTTCTGACGTTTTGACAAGTGTTTTGAACAACAGTGAAATTGGATGACATACCAAGAGTATCCTTGATAACATTGTTTTTATGCTCCACTAAACAAGGTTATTTTGTTTTTTTTGAAAAAGTCTGACAACACTCTGAGATGGAGCAGAGTTGCTCAGTTAATTCATATTAGGTGAGTGTTGCATATGGTCACTCGGCCCATTGGAGAACACTTTCTAGCATTAGCAGCTTTAATGGCCAGACATGCAGCTCGGTGACGATGTGCTGCAGATTTCTACAGTCACATGTCGAGTGCAGCTTACTCCCAATTCACACCAGATGGAACACACCAGCAGTACTTCAATATTTTGTGCAGCCCCATGAGCCCAATGCATATAGACTCTGATGCCAGTGGCCTTTGAATGTAGCTAAGCAGAGATGTGGTGGGCGGCATCAGGCAAAACATTTTATAAATGTAAAAATTGCAACTAAAGATTATTATGAAAAAAAAATTTCAATTGATTTTTCAATTGATAGGTGTATCTGTTGCTTCAGGGATAAACTTGCACTCATATTTAGTGGATAAAATAGGGAAAACACCCAATATTTGTTGTTAAGTTGGGCTCAACTCGGTGCTCATCTTAATACAGGCTTAAAAACATGTACATGTTTGCTTTATATTAAATGGCATTGAATGTTTTCTCAGTGATATTTACCATCACTAATCAGTATGAAAAATTACTCTGTCACATTGCCTTATTGTAAAGTGGTGTTTAATAAGTCATTTTAATCTATTCTATGGTGCTGCATGCTGTTGAGTCAACATGCCAGCATAGGAAGGAGCTTCATACTGGAGGATGAAAAGATGAAAGCATAAAAGCACCACCAGAAGGTCACTGTCATCCGCAAAACTATATAGGAGTAATGTTAGTATAGATAGAGCGATAAAAGTAGCAATGAGTGACTAACTTGTTTCACAAATCCTCAAATGGCTTCTAACCAATTTTTAATATTTATAATTATAATATGCCTGTACGAACTGGCCGAGTTATCGAGGAGACACACGCGAGGGTATTCCTCACCGAGTGTAGGATTTATTTAGAGTGGAGCATACAAACAAGAAGTTTAAACTGGTTTTAGTGTGAAAGTGTGAACAATTATATACACAAATACTAAAAATAACAAGAATATAAACCTAAACCTGGTCAAAACAAAATAAAGAAAACTGAAACTGAGCAAAAAGGGAAAAAGCTAAGATTGGCCCATTGCTATTGGGCAACTAGTAGCAAGTCTACATCTGAACTGCAACAAACAATCATGGAGCTTCTTCTTCTACAAAGACAAACCAAAATTAATTATTAATAACCTAAGACAATCTATTACCACTGTGAAGTAGAAACAATATAAAGTCCTTCAATATATTTTATTCTAATTTCAAACGGAAAGGTCAAAAAGAGATGTTATTTAGGCTACTTTTAGAGACTATTTACCCCAAAAATATAACCCCCCTCTATTTAACCCCACTATGGTATAGCCTAAGTTCCCCCTGCTATAAGGAGCTATGAAATCTCCCACTTCTTGTTTGACAGCCTGAGCCTGTGCCCTGTTGGTGGAGCACACATGGACATTTGGTAAGTATCACATTGACAACTGTTTGAAGAAAATGTGTGTTTGAGGTTATCTGGTGTACTGGACTTGTCCACAGGATTGGACAACAGGAACATCTCTATTCTGCCGGCTAGATGAAATAAATGAAAAGAATTGGAGGAACTATTGTGTCATGGCAAATCTGCACCCTACTCTTGTGGGATGGATTAGCCACATGATAATGCCTTTATAATATCCCAATATTCACTTCTTACAGTTGTAATGCAAAGTAGGATCCATTTCTACAGAAGGGACAAAAGGACAGAAGATTCTGTGGACGTGACCATTCTTGCAAACAGTAATTAGGCTGTTTACAACCAATTTGACTTAACGCAGTTTGATAGGGAACCAATTACCAACACGTTTCTTTCTTTTCCCCCTTTCCAGTTTTCTTGTTCTTGAGGGAACATTTGAACCCTGCATGGTGCTGAAAACTGTACACACACACACACACACACACGCTGTCCACAGATGCGTTCTCAGACACATTGCTGCAGCTTGCTCACTGGCCATGTGCACTATAACAAGCCTAAAGCCTGTCCCTACCTTTCCCCTCTCTCTTTCTTCTTTATGCTGAGTTTGCATGTATGTGCACATTTCCAGGGCTCCAAACTCCACACACAAGAACAGAATGTAGAATGTACTTTTGTGAATTGGCCTTTCTTCCCAGCAGTTTCTGGAGGGAAGGCCAATACACACAAGTGGGGAAAGCAGTCTAACCTCTACTTTTCTAATCTTAGATGCATCCTGACATAATGCTATAGCCATTTAACATGCATTCAGTTTTTACTGTGTAACATTTTGTGTTCACCTGTATAAACTGTCAAAAGTTTCTACATAATCACCTGTGCCTCACTAGTTTGACCAAAAAAAAACAAATGTAACTTAACTGTAGGTCATTTGTCCTGTGGGACAAGCTGTTCAGTGTTTCACCAGTCAATTAATTTAATATCCAACTTATCCTGTCCCTGTTTCGCAGTGCACACATCTATGTATGGCAGAAACCATGTGTCTGTCTGTAGAGCTTCATCACTGTCATTCCCATCATTGGGAATTCTTTACTGTTTTCTTCTATATGCTACTGAAGGTGGGTTTCATCATCATTTCTGACTGTCTTCTTTTTTCTCTTCTGTCCAGTCTCTGCTTGCCTGTTGATTTCATTATGTGCATTTTTATAGAAGACAAGTCCAAGGTGTTGAAAGAGTCTAGGACTATACAAACATTGCTGATTCCCATCCAGACCACATCCAAACCACATTTTATGTTCCTGTGAGCATGTCATAATGTCAGACATGCCAGCTTTTACACATGTTGCTGCCTCAGCTGTCAGCAGGGTAGAAAAACAGACCTGATAAAAGTAAACTGATATCTTTAGAATGTAAATGGCCATGATGAGCAGTAGCATCACTCACAAACCAGCAACTAAGTGAACAGCCTGTGTACAGTACATCACACAAACATGATCTATACTCTACTGTAGGTATAAGCCGTAACACAGCTTTTGTTGTAGGTGCAGGTGGAGTCACTCTGAAGGTTTTTGTTTTACATTGTACAGAGAGGTTTCATTGGCCAAGAACCCAGTAAAAGCAATAACAAACGCACACATTAAGTGTCATTTACCCACATTGATAGTGCCACGTCCATTAAATACATTTAAAAAAATGACAAATGCAATTTAAAAACAGCAGTTACAATGAGAATATGACTCACGGGAATGCTACATGAGTCAGATGCTCTGCAGTGTTGTGGAAAAAGGATGAGGTTTGGGTTTTAATGTGGAGATCCATGAATCAAACAGCACTATGGATCTCTTCCCATCTATCCTGACTTTCCTCACTTCTCCTTTTGAAGTCAAAACAGGGCTACAGAGCTTATAAACCCATGATGGATCAAAGTATTAGAAAAAGAGAGCTCCTTTCTGGAGCATGACTTAGTCAACTGCATGCCAACTTAAAGAATCAAGATGCCACTCAGAAAGGATGCTGCCACACACAGCACACACGCATAACGTAGGAATTTATTGATGTTTTGATGCATTTCTTATGCTGACCCGTAAGATCATCAACTCAAAATCTGCGAGAGCTCACAAGGCTTTGAGATTTTCCTGTATATGTTTATACAGATGGTTGTTGCGGTGCAAACTTCATCCATTATGTTTGTATTGAACATAATCAGGGGATAATTTTGTCTTTTCATTTCTATTTTTACAAGACTTTGTAATTCGTTGGCAATTTCCGATTGTTACAAAAGCCAATACACCCATATGAAACTGAGAAACTAGAGATGTCCTCAGCTGATCCGCTACCAATCCAAGCAAGCCTGTAAAAATCCGCTCTCTTTTCTTCACTGATCTCCAACATGTTTTGTCCATCTCAGCCTGTTAGTGTTGCAGAGCTGCTCTCTCCCACCGTCAGGCTCCATACTACAGCCTTGCGCTGCATAGGAGGGAGAATATTAGTGTCTGTGAATGTGAAAAATAATTTGGGCTCACCGGTGAGCTCGGATACTGAGGTCAGCAAAATGTGCTAAACCGCAATGCTATTATTCATCTTTAGCAAATATCAGCGTAAATAAAACTTCAACTAGCAGTTTCTCATTTTTTCTTTCTTTCTCAATGTATTTACTAGTTGAAATGACAAACATTCCCAGTTGCAGGTCATTCCACCTGCTACTGATCAGTGTTGTGCAGAAATCTGCTAAAAGTGTGCACATATTTTTAAACATGTGCACACCATGATGGGTGGGTGTAAATGGGTTTTTGGTATAATGCAAAAAGTTATACTGTAACTGTTCACTTAGCTTGTGATCGTGATTGTCACTGATCTTGTGTATTGCAAATGACTAATGTCCGTTACTCTGTCCAGTGTCAAAACATATCCTTAACTCAACAGTGTTTAACACCAGCTGTAATTTGTTGTACAAGTATTTGCATTCCTGTGAGTTTGTATCCTTCACTTTCTGCTTAATATGTATTGCAGGGCATCAGAGTTCCTGATTATTCATTTATGTAAATAATGTTACATAATGTTTCACAAACACACTCAGGAAGTAATCTGTTGGTCCTATTAAAGCTAATTACAACTTTTTAGGCTTGCTAGAATGTGTTGCTAAAGTGTGGTGCTTGAAAAAGGGCAGTGTTGATCCATCAGATGTCCAGTTGCTTAAGTCACTCAGCCATGGTGCCATTCAGCTAATATTTCTGTCCAATTTAAATGTGATTTACATTGGTGCTAATGCATTGTCGATTGGCACACTATTATCAGATAATTCAAAATGATAATGCCATCAATTCCACATTCACGGGAATAGCGTCCTACTTGAAAGTCCTTGGATTAAGTTGAAAATTTAATTTGATTTAGTAATTTATCCTGGTTTCATAAAACACTGTGCAGTTGTTTGTCATCTTTAAATTCAAGTCTTAATTTTAATTTATTTCCCCAACTCATTGTTTTGCCCGAGGATCATCATTAAAGTAAAAAAACAATCCTCCCTTGCGTTTGTTTTACAACCTCCCATAGCCTGAAGTAGCCCTGAGTTAAGATTGCTTTTTTAGTTTAGTTGGTTAAAAACAACTTTCATTTGTGACTGCTGACTTGAAAAAACTGTAACCGACCCTGCCAGCTGCTCCAGTGGAATTCAACAAACGCTGTGTTCATTGAGCAAGGATTGCAATGTGTGCTGTAACTTTTTTCTGTGCCATCCCATGGGGAGCACATAGGGGTCACGGGTAGTGGTTGACTGATATGGGTTTTTTTCAATAATAATTGAAATAATAATTTCGATGCTGATCTTTAGAGAGCAGGGAGGCCGATGGGTAATCAATAGTACCGATATGTTTTTTTTTTTGCTTTCTTTTTGTATTACATAAAACACATTTTTATTAATGGGAGAGACAAATAGGCTCAACTTAAATTAACAATTGGGGAATGTTGAAAATATGTAAATTATTTCGAAAAAATTTAAATGAAAAATAAACACAACTAAATTATATTAGAACATTAGTTTTATATTTATAGGGCAGCAACAAGAACATCTGATAAAATTTCTTTACTGAGTTACACGGTAAGTAGACGTAACTGAAACTAATCCACACCGATGAAGCCCCACTTTGTGAAGCTTAGCCCAAAATATGCAGTACTTGTTGAACCCATTTTGTATGTGCTGGCTCGGCTATGTTATCATCACGGAGGCTGTGGGGTTTGATGTAGTTAAGTTTTGAGTGCGTTGTGCTACGAAAAGGGGTTTCTATTATTTATAACGATGAACTTAGGCTGAGTGCAGAAGCATTCTCTCCCTTCCTCGGCCTCAAGTGATTAACTAATGAGCAGGTAGTCTGCCCCTACCACAGTTGATATTGATGATTGATATTGGTTGGTTGATATTGCGGTTTCTCTTTAATTGTTTAACATGTGTGCTTTTGTTGCGCGTACAGTAACAAATCAAATTTGCATGTGGAGCAGCTGAGCTCTGCCTTCGGTCACAGAGAGCAGACAGAGGGGGAGAGGTTGCAGAATGAAGACAACAACTATATTTTCTAGTCTGCTAATCTCACTCACTGCTGCACACACGGTTGCTAGTGAATTGCACCTTGACGTAACGTTCATCATTTATTTTAAACTTCATGTTAAAAAACGGAGATAAATAAACAAATAAGATTATAGTTTTGGTGTTATAGTGTTACATTCCTTACTATATTTTCGAATTAACGTACTTAGATGGCTACATTACAAGCTCAACTTGCCACTTTTTTTAAACATTGTTCTGAAATTAAAAGCCTAAATAATAACTATAACCTAAATTGTCATGCACAAGCTTATACCACCTTAGTTAAAATGTATATCTCCTTTTAGCTCACTGTAATAATTTTCCCTCTCACCACTTTTCCTCATTTGTCCAGAATGAGAGCAAAAAGAAAATATGTTTAACGCACAGCTTTAATGACAGCCTTTTGTGCACCAGTTGTGTGAGCCAAAGGCGGCATTAATGGGGTTGCCAGAGTTGATGATATGCATATCCAGATCTTGCTCAGGACAGAGATAATCGGTGTCAGGGTTAAATAAAGGTCTACTCTGGTAGCACTGCACAGTCTGGTGTATTTATGCTTTAATATTTGTTCATCCAGTGATTCTGTTCAAAGCATGATTTATTTTTTTCAGCAGCACTCACATTGACCTTCATGCTGAACACATTGACCTCTGGGACCTGTCCTGCATACTGGGATGTCAAGTGACTAAAGTAGTTTTGGTTAACTGCGGTGCCAAAATACTTGTAATATGCCCTTCCATTGAACCTTAAGGGAAACTCCACATAGCTTTCAGTTTCTGTTCAACTATTGCAGATGAAATACTAAATATGTTAATAAAACAAAGCATATTTAAAATGTGTGCGACTCGAACAGCTGGCTAATGCGGCTACCATCTTCATCTGTTGTTGTGCTCATTGTACAATAAAAGTCAAAAGAAACTGGGGATTCACATTAATCTGTTGTTTGAGAAGAGCGAGTGATGAACAAAACAAATGTCTATAAATGCTTCCCATGTGAAATGCAACTTAGAAGCTTGTCAAACCTACCATTTATACAGTTTCAATGTGATTGAGTAAATTTTTCTAATTTTTATTCTCTACATTGTAACAGTACAGTTACTATACAGTAGGTCTCCAAATGTGTGTTCCTCTGTTGCCTCTTTTCTTCATTGTTGTTTTATCTCCTCTTTAATACTAAGGCCTGTGTTATGAAAGGAGAGCTTCCTGTGCTCGTGAAGGTGGCACTGACATTGTCTCTTGTAGTGAACACTGATAATAGACCTCCTCCTGCTTTAATATTTTATGTGGGGTCCTGCTTTCTGAGTTGGTGGCATCACCTGCTGCTTCTTCATGGCATATTGGAAAACAGCAAATCACCCAAACCGTATGCCCCATCACACCCAAATATGGCACAGCAAACTTCTTTTTCATGTATTCATCAAACAGGAAGGAGGTGCCTATGTAGTGATTAGTATTACTGTACTGGTTAATTGTGATTTTCACTGGTTTTGTTTGTGGGGAAAATTTGGTTTTATATTATTATATATTATGTTTTATATTATTATTTATATTATTGGCATCTATGAGGAAGAGAGAAAAGCTCCTGAATAAGAGATTGAGCAACAAAAGAATATGATGGTTTCTATTATAGTGTTAGTATGGTGTCCAAAGAAATGTGCATCACATCAACTGACAGGAGTCAGACCTACGAGCCAGATGTACCTAATTCTGTTAAAATCTCTTACCTTGTGTGGTATCATGGTTATAGGCCTCTCATGCAAAGGCAAATACAACCGATGCATTTTATATTCTTAAACACATATTTTAAATGTTTGAAAGAAGATTTTTACAGTGGCTTTAATTAAGGACTGCTATTATTGTAAGGCTTTGTGTGTTTGGTAATTTATTTTGGTTGTGTGGTGGGTAAGTTGAGTAATGGAAATGGCTGTGGACTGGAACTAGGAACACAACATTTCATGAAACTGTAAAGAAAAGGGTAGCCAGGAGAAAATAAGACAAAAAACTCAAGAGAGATTATTCCCAGTGGAGAAAATGTGTTATTTAGTGGAAATAAAAGCCTGTAGCAGCACCAGAAACAGTAGGAGAAGAAGCCAGGAAACCAGGCAGAAGTGGGACGGAGTGAGACAGAGGATAATGTGGACAACTTGAGTCTGTGCAGAGTCTTTGTAAAAGCAAAAGAAAAAGCATAGTGTAGGTAAACTCCAGGGCTGCTTTCATGTCCCAGTCCACCCTCTGTTCGCTTCAGCTGAAATAAGTGGACTTCTCTTTGAAATGGTTCTGTAACTTCAGCGACCATGACCTACCGGGAAGTATCACACTGTGAAATGTCAGTTTAATCATGTACTCTGATTTCACACTTTTCCTAGATGAACAAAAGACAACTCTACAAGGACATGGCTAATAGGGAGAATGGTATGTTAATTAAATGGGAAGTGGCATTTGGTTATAATCACAAATTTACAAATTGATTTTTAATCATACCCCACATCAAACTGACCTATTACATTGTAAGACACAGGACTGTGTTGGGCTTAAATAAAGCTTAGAGGGCAGTTAGGCCACTGACAATAAAATACAAGCCCCTGCAAGCAGAATTCATCTTTATACAGCAGCGTTTGCCTCAGGTGGAGGAGCAGTGCTTGTATAATAGAGAAACTTTCACAGGGAGAGAACAACAATACATACTGATATCAACATCATCTGAAATGTTGACTATGGGAATAATGCAGTGGATTCAGTCTCTATTAAGCTGTTCAGGCCTCGAAGTATTTGGTTTAATGTGATAGTATTGTTGCCTGATATCAGTCCAAGTGGACTTTTCCCTTAGCATTACCAGCCAATGACTGAATGAATTTTGTGGGCTGTATCTATTTTGAGTTGTGTCCAATATAGTCAGATGTGATTTTATCCAAACGTGTGATTATATGGTATAAGGAAACTTACCATGGTGACTTGTATGGAGCCATGAAAAATGCATGTTGACACTGAACTCGGGGGCTGGTATGGAGACGTTTCTTTAAAGCTCTATGGATTTCAGTGTTGATTTCTGTAACGACTGAACTCAACTGATCCGGAGAACCAAATCCTTTTATCATTCAGTCTCTTTTATCCTTTAATTATTCTATTTCTTTTGATCTGGGAAACTAATTTCATCTCTACCTTTTCTGGACTTTGTAACACTGAGAATTATTTAGAAGCAGTAGCAATATATTCTTCTGTAAAACATTTGTGAAATCCAGGTTTTGCCCACTGTCTTTTGCCCATATACGAATTTCTGCTTTTTGCTTCCACACGTAGTCCAATATCCACTTCCTAATTCAACTTCCTTTATAGGACGTATATGGAATATTGTCTAGGAAATCTTGTGTAAACATTAACCCCAGTGTAGGTGACCTCTCAATTTACATATGAGCCATCAGAATTTGTCCATTGTGGGCACCCTGCCCTGCTACGTATAAATATGCAAATATCAGCTAAAATTGCATTGGACAGGATGCCAACTGAAAAAAACATTGTCTTGGTGACCTCATAACCTTCACTTTAGCATCACCAAGTTTTTTTTTGGTTTAGATGTATATTCATGTGTTTTATGACACATCTGCTTCACACTGTTGACTGGAATAGTAACTTGAGTTGGGGGATTGTTCAGGTTTGATGGGAGTCTGTACCATTGTAGTCTGTAGCTATTTATTGTGTTTTTAATTTTAACATGCAGAAATTCTAAGGGATTGGTTGAATTGATTGTTACAATCACAGCTCTGCACGTTCCTAGAGAGACTTTTATTGGTTTATTTATGTAATGTGCACTACACTTGGTGAGTATTAAGCTTTTCTTCCTAGTTTGAAGATGCAAATGTCCTGGTAGTTCAAATGTTTCTTTGTCCTACATGGCACAGAAGTACCCGTCCTTGTCATGTAGAAAGAGATAACATAAGAATAAAAAAAAAGTGAACTCATCAAAGTGAAACCTATGGTGAAGCTCTCCAGTCAGATGTGATTACTGACCAAAGAATAGAACCAAAGAAAATGCTAAATCTCACTGTCTCATCTGCTACTGATTAACTTCAACATGCTAAAAACACTCCAACTATAGGAGGGTCTGATGCCCATCCATCTAGCAGCTTGGGAGAAAGAAAGGACATTACTTTGGTTCTTCAGAGGCGTTTGAAATAACAAAAACAAAATAGTCTGAAATAAATTTGCAAAAACTAGTAGGTTTTCTAATAGCAATTGCTGTCAAACAGTGTTTAGAAAGTCCTAATTTTTCTAAATTGCCACGATAAGTTCCTCTTAATTTGTTGAACTTTAATTTGTTGAACCTTGAGCAATCAATAATTCTGCAATCTTGACAGGTGTATCAGTGAATCTACTTCTCAGCTCTGCCTCCTTCAGAATGTTACATACTAGACAGCGAGCAGACAGATAATGCATTATACATATGTCATTACTAATATATTTGTTTGTCTTCTTTTGTCCCTCTCAGGGTACTGTATGTAGGGTGACAGCTAGGTTGGTAAAACAGAGTTTTATGATAAAGTATGCGATAATGTGATATATATTCTTTCACTGTATGATAGAAAGATACATGTTCACATCACAGAGCAGTCACACAGCTAATCACATTCACTTTTAGCTCAAATCTAATGTTTTAAATTCAAAATTAGTACTTCACAGATTTCTGTCAGTCATTATTTCGAAATTAATGACTGAAAATTTGCCTTCATAATCAGAAAATACACTGGTAAATTTTCCACAAGCTAATAAGATGGTAACATTTAGTTATAAAGACCTGGTTACTCACTATGCAATTAATATCTTTAATTCATTAAAACACTGTGTTTTCCCTGTTAACCTAACTTGTAAATTTTCTCTTTTAATTTCTATGGACACATTTGACATTGTTTAAGCTTTAAGAAGACAAGATTGTCATGAAATGTTTGTGTAACAGTATATGAGACCATTTCATCTTGGGATATGGGAACAAGTGTCAGCTCCAATGGGTGCACCTGCTTCTGTAAGAGCCTCATATTCCTCAGCCATTACACTATCATTTGGAACAATCATCACACCTAATGACTTCCATTAGATGTCTGGCAACTGCATAACAGATTTGACCCCATGTTTAGTAGCTGACAACAGGCACAGAGGAGGCACCGACTGTTGCATTATTCGCCCTTCTCAAAAGATAAACCTGTTAAACACAGGGAAGCACACCATGGCACATTTTTCTGCCACCCTGGGCCATATTTTATGTGTCTGTTCAGTTAATCCAGATTTATGCCGTGCAAGGTAAACGCTAACTTTTGAAGATCATTCTGTCACAGACACAGAACAATGTTTGTTGTTGTCGGCAAACCAGTGGTCGGTGTTGTGCATGGAAGTGTTCAATCAACCCCCCCCCCTTTTAGTGTGACATTCATTCAGATGCCGTACTCTCCCTCATTCTTACACTTTACTTTGGTACACTCAATGTGTCAATAAGGGATGCCTTCACTGACCGAACACAGCGTAGCTCAGTTGTATTCCATGAGAGTAAAATGATATATACTGTAGCAATCACAGAGGCTTTAACCCTATGAACGTGATCTAATTTGCTTTTTGGGACTATAAACATTGTTCGCAATTAAAAATGCTACTATTACACATTAATAAGGAACCTTTCAAACTCATTTTGAGTTAGACAACTTCTATTAAAAAACAACTTTTCACTACAGACAGATTCAGACAAATTGTTGATGCTGGTTTTATGACTGATATTATAGACACCATGTCCCTGTCCTTATTGCATCTATTTAAAAGTCCTAACTGAGGTTGTTAGTGTTTTAGGTGGTTTAACTCAAATCTCATCTGTGGGTTCATTTCCATGTGTTTTCAGTTTTTGTTTATTACTTGTATAGTAGGAGTAGATTTTCTGTAAGTGCTGTTTTACACATTGCCGTGTGTGTGCTTTGGTGTGTGTATTTCCCCCTTTGCAAAGGAAAAAACTGAATTGATAAATGTTTATTCTTTTGCCAGTTTGACTCTCTCAGTAGTCTCCCTTCTCACAAACATATTGCACTTTGTCCTGATCTAGAAGTGATCTGCTTTTTAAATAAATTTTTTATGCTTCGTTGTGGTATCACAAATATGTGTGTGTGTGTGTTCCTTCACTTGCAAATGTATGACCAGAATGACAGTTGAATGCAGTGTGAGCCAAGCACAGTTGACTTCAAAGATCGTAACAGGGTGGATTTACTCCATTTTGGTGAAAGACTGTACAATATAAGTCAATATACTGTCCTTGCATGTGAGCACACATACATGAGCATTTTCTATTACGATGTGTGTGTATTCTGATGCAACATACTATACTGTATACTGTATTTGAAATACTATTTCAATAAAAAAATAGTCACATACAGATACTGTACATTTTTTGACATTTTACTTGTGAAACGTTATATAGATAACAAAAACCTTCATGTGGGTTTTGTCCATGTTGGCCAAGAGGATCTCATTTCAAGCTAAAACACCATTTACCTACCAATTCCACTGCTTCTTGTAAATTGATGGTGTATTATATTGCTAAAGGTGTCATGGTCTATGCATGCCATAGGATCTCTCTGGGTCAAACGACTTTTTCCAATTGTGTTGAATAAATCTTGCCATATCTATTTTGACGAACAGTCCTGTGGTAGTTTGACTTGCAAGCTTTTTATCATATACTTACAGGTAACGGATGGTTACTAATTCTCTCAGAACCTCCTAAAAGGAAGCTGACAGGTCTGTAAAGCCCCTGGTCTTTACTTTGTTAGGAGAGACTACCTGGTCCTGCATTGGAGAATTGACTTGCAAGTTAAGTGTCCCTCTAGCCCGGGGGCAGCTCAGTTCCCTTCTGGTAATAAGGTGTTGCAATAAGATAATTTTGTTGCAGAGATCCCATGACAATGTTGCTGGTCATTTGGGTGTGAAGACACACAAGTCTATCTTGTATATTTTTTCTGGCTTTGCCTCAAGTGTGACATTCTAGAATATATTACAGCTTGTCATTTATCCCACACTGGACTTGAGTGTTTAGCAACCTAAGCCCCCATGACTATGGATAATGCGTAATTACACTTACTTCCAGTGAAACACACATTTCCCTGTTTGTGTGTGTGTATACTGTATATTTATATGTATATTTATATGTATATTTATATGTATATATATATATATATATATATATATATATATATATATATTGCACAGAGAAAACAGCCACTCAGAACCCAGATGGCCGTTTCTTTCCCCTTTTCCCTGCCCTCATTAAATATCAAATATCTCAGGGAGCATTAAAACACATATGCACACACACACACATGCAAGCTCTTTTCTTTTATGTCATCAAGATTTAAATCTTCCACACACAAACATTGTTTTTTCATGGTTAGGGCAGGCATTGCAGTCCCCTAACACATGTACATGCATGCACACAGTCATAGTGTAACTGTGGCTTCCCTTTGGTGAGTCTCAGACCTGCAGCCCAGTGCTCTGCCCGTTCCCTGCTTTCTTTAGTAGAATGCTTGTGAAGTGCTCAGCCTGCTTTCAAGGTAATTACACATGAAATCATGTGAAAAGTGTAAAAAGCCAGAAATAAATGACTCCAGAAGGCCCCAGAAACCACACCCTGATGTTTTGGCTGTGGCTCAGAAATCTGAACAGTGCAAATTGAGCTGTTAGAGCAATTAAAAAGGCTTAAATCGGAATATTAATTATTTCAGGGATTGGTGATATCTGAACAGCTCAGTGGGTATGAGAGGACCTGTGAAATGGCCTTTTTGAAACAGCAGAGATAATGAGGTCTGAAATTCACTCTTTCTGATGTATTAGCTGACTAGCACAAGATGGTCTCATAAACCTTGTATGAACATTTAAATATGATACTGATAGCACCAAAGTGCTTTAGAGGAGAGTTATAGAGGTGGTGGATGGACATTAAGAAACCTGACAGTCACTATGTTTTTCTTTTTATTTTATATATAGGAAACTGTCATCGATGTGGATTTGATATTAATTGAAAGAACAAAATTCATACATTAAAAATATATTTCTCCTCCTCGTTGTTATCTGTGGGGTTAGGCTCAGTAACACCTTTCATTATAGTGCAGTACAGTACAACAACACCCCCCCCCCCCCCCCCCCCCCCCAAAAAAAAATACTCATACAGGATTTTTGTGAATTTCAGCAAATCTGAATTTTCATTTTCAAAAAGAAGGGCCGGATTGTATCGGACTGCATAAACTTTAGATACAGTAGGCATTTGTAACAAAAATATGTTTCTATGTTATCTGAGGTAGGATGTTCTCCAGAGGGTGTGTCCTTACGCAAACGACAGATTTACGTCATTATATTGAATTTAAACAAGTCAGTGTTTTGTTTACGGTGAACTGTACAAATCCACCATAATGAAATGGTGATTCAGTATAGGGCAGCACGTTGGTGGAGTGCGCTGCGTTGCTGCCTCACTCCTAGACTGGATTTGTGTGGAGTTTTGCACGTTCTCCATGTTTATAGGTTTCCTCCCACAGTCCAAACACATGCACGTTAGGTTAATTGGTGACTCTAAATTGTAGGTGTGAAAGTGAGTGTGAACGCTTGTCTGTCTGTGTATGTCTCTCTGTGTTGGCCCTGAGATAGATTGGTGACCTGTCCAAAGTGAAGTTATGACAGCTGGGATAGGCTCTAGTCCCCATGTAATGCAAAACAGGGTACGTGGTAACAGATAGTGGATTGATTTGTATCCTCTTCACATTTATATTTATATGTTTTACTAAATTAAACAATACAAATGTAGCCCCTTTATTCATTCATAACCAAGCACGGCTTGATATGAAACTATTTCAGAATATATATGAAAAAAAACTTTCTCACTTGTAGAAGCACTCAAATCATCATGTCACTATTTGCTGAATCTGCACATATTGATTCTGCTGTTGACTGTACAACATTAAAATTCTATACTTTGCAGACAGTGACCATTAAAAACACACGGCCGATAAAAACTGTGTCCCTTCAATGTATTTCAGTAAAAAAGTCCCTTGATCCTGAAAGTCTTCATCAGAAGGCGTTACATTGGACTCTTGTCTTCAACCAGAGCAAATTACATGGATGTTTCGTATGGGAAGAATACGATTTTACACTCAGTTGAAGTACATGGCTTTGGGAGGTCAGCATGAAATAAGCACCAGACAGCAAACTAAATGTAAAACGATAAGGATATATACACATGTCAGATTGGGGGCAGATTGGAAGCAACATGTTATTACAAGAAGGATGATGATCAAGGCTATGTTCTATAATATTCTCCACTCATCACATGGAAAGCTTGACTCTATCTCTGTGTGGTACAGAATTGGAGACCTTTCAGAGGCACTGCTCAATACTAAAGAGGATGCAACAGTCTCTGTCTCTTGGTTGCTTTTTGTATCCCCCCCGCCCACCACCCCCCTGATGTGTCATTAATGAAGCAGCCCCCTAGGTGTCCCCTATCACACTTTTCCTTGTTATCGCCCCTCTTAATTGACCTGTGCTTGCTATCTCCTCTAAATTGAGGACCTCTAAACTGGTGTTTAACGAGGAGAGTGCAAAAGAACAGAGGAGAGGCATTAGGGGCATAACCTATGACGCTGCAGCTCTCTGGGGTGTTTGCTGTGATCTCTCCCACTCACTCACACCCACACACACACACACAAAACAGAAAAGACATTGAACTTCTCCTTCATTACACAGACTTGGACGCCCATGTTAGATCCTTGTTCTTTCACAAACCCACTAAGACAAACATGCGTGGTTTTAAATGGACAATACAGGCAGGATCAAAAGAGACAGACCATTTAAACTCACATTTACACAACCTGTTAACCTAACCTCTTTGTACTGTGGGAGGAAACAAATTACAAGCACGAGGAGAACTTGGAAACTCCACCCAGAAAGCCCCTGGCTGACCGATGGAGTCGAACCCAGGGCTATCCAGCTGTGACAGAACACTTTTATAATAACTTTATAATAGCACTGCCATTATAAAACAAAGTAATTTGTCTTTGGCAAGCCAAACAGGTTTAAAAGGAAATAATTACAGCTCTGTGCTTTACATGTTTGATTTGTTTTTTTAATCAATCACTGTGGATCCAGTGACTTTGGCATGTTGGCAGCTTGTGGTGCAATTCAGTCCCAAGCATGTGCAAAGGGAGCAAGAAAGATTGGAAAGTGCCAAAGTGGGAGAAATTTAAAATGTCAGAGCAAACAACAGTAAATTGCACTGTCTTTGGAAAAGAATGAAAATTGTACTCCACACTTTACAGACAACTACATGTCATCACATGAGCGGCAGATATGATGCTGAAGATTTGTGATTTTCTTCTCATGCTGCTGCAGCTCTGTTGCTGAGTTCCGTTAAGACATAAAAGTACATCTTATAGCAAATCATAATTACTTCCCCAAATTGCAATCTTAGATCCAAAACTACTGTATTAGTTGCATCTTACTGAGTGTGTGTGTGTGTGTGATAAGTACTGTGCTTCTTTGATTGTTCCCTCTCTTCCACTGTGCTCCACAGCAATCACTTTCACAGCTCAGTTGGCATCTGATTATCTCTCTCTTGCACACAGAAATACAAATACAGAAATACTCACAGATACACGCACTGCATTATTTGCATACCACTTCCATCTTGAAATAGTTATTTTGGTAATCAGACAGACAGAGAGGAAACATAATTATGGAGCTGGCATCCACTTAGTAGCAGAAAGGCTTTGTCAACGTATGTGTGCGTGCACATGTATGTACAGGAAAAGCGCCATGTTTCTTTGTCAAAACAGTGACAACAGAACGCACAGAGACATCTGGGCCCACTTTGCAAATCTATGTCAAATGAGCATATTTCCAAAAACTGAGAAATTAGATTTTCTTTCACCTAAAAATTACATTCCTGGACTAAGTTGCAAATATGATTTATGAATGGTAAGATTTTTATGACAGTTTTCAGTAGAAGTCAGTGCCAGCTTGCATGAAACACATACCATACAGGTTTCTCTCAAACGAATTATATTTGGGCACTGGGCGTGTGCATCTTCATCAGTAATCCCACTCATACCTCTACGTGACTCATTAGTTGCTGGCTAGACATTTGCCATATTTGCCACCAGTGACTGTAAATGTATTAACAGGGGAACCTATGAACACAATTCCTGGAAGACACAGTGCAATTGTATCCAAGTATGATGCAGTATGATTATTCCCTTATACTGCATCATCAGATTTGAAGTTATGTGGCTCAGTAACTCTAAATCTGATTAATTGAAATGTTTGCGCAGTGCAGTCTTGTGTCTAAATTCTCACAGGGCCTTGGAAAGATTTGGTCCTTGAGATATCATAGCAACCTCAGCTAATCAACTTCATTTTGACAGGGTAACAAAGGTCCATCAGCATGATCTGCAAGCAATAAGGAGTCTTAAAATACTGTGTGAAATTTCAAAGGAACTGACATTGGAATTAATCACACTGAGACATTTCTCGTCTGTCTATGAAGGTGTGTGTATTGTTTAGTAAGCCAATGCTTACAAATGTCATTATGTTGTACAGTTTTCTGTACACTGAAATCTAACGGTGTATTTGTGGGCTACATGTTTTAAACACTATATGTTCACTAATTTATTTTTTTATTTATTAATACACAAATATAATCAGTTCTTTCTAAATCAATTTTATTTGTTGAGCTGCTATCTGGTATCATGTGTA
This sequence comes from Channa argus, assembly GCF_033026475.1. NCBI lineage: Eukaryota > Metazoa > Chordata > Actinopteri > Anabantiformes > Channidae > Channa > Channa argus. The sequence goes on from NC_090197.1 coordinate 13,833,540, forward strand.
ACAAGTGGAAAACGTATACAGTATGTGCTCCCACATTATTTCACTTTTTTTTCCCCCCTCTGAGCCCTCTACAGCCTCCCACCAAGTAAATTACACCTGACTCAAAAGCATAACAAACTCACATTGATGAATACCTGAAGCTAAATATGCCCCACATCTTTCAGGACAATGTAGCCACTTCTGCATGTGGCCTCTTCCCCTGTTGATCAGTAGTTTCTCAGTGTTTGTTTGATTTGAAAGCAAATGTTCCCATGACTCCTTGACCAACACTATAAACAGAAAATAGAAAAGTATGCAATGTGATTTCCAGCTTAAAATATATAATGTACACACACAGTAACACAAACACATACACACGTATGTGTTGAAAGGACAAAGAAACCATTCCAGAGTCTTTTGATGATGCAGCACAAACTGTAATTGATAAACTGCTGGCAAATAATATGCTCCACGCACACCTGGCTGCACTGCTTCTCACACATTCTTGTCTCAAAGTGTGTGGTGTGATTATGGCTGTGGTTATTTGCTTTCAGTGACAGTCATGAGGCCCAATTACCATCTCATCTCCTCACTCTTCCTACCCTCTCTCCCCATTTTTGCATCCCCCTGTTGAATCCTTTTTTCTCTTCCCGTGCTTCCTTCTCTTGATTTTGACAAGGCAGGAACAATATCTATCATGTCCTACTGACCATTTGGTCATATCCTCTCCCCCCTCTATCTCTCCCCCTCTCATTCTGGTGTCTTTATTCCATCACCCTGCTCCTTTGCTCTGCATCTCCAGCAGAAATTGTTGAATAATTCAGTATATCTATCATTCAGCCATTTGGTAAATATTACATCTTTCTGTCATTTACTGAATGATTCACACAATATCCATTTCCCAGTACCACCTCATAATCATCTCCTCTTTTCCACGTCTGAGTTTCTCTCTCCATTCTTCAGTTTCTTTCTCCGGCCGTCTCTCTGTTACTTATTAAATGATTTCCACTACCTCTCTGCCTGCTACTTTTTCTTTAATAATCATGTATCAAGGATGTGTATGTATATCCATAGACAATTTTCTGCAGTGGTGATGGGGAAATCTATTACACTCGAATGTGTGTGTGTGTGTTAGAGAGAAGAGTTGGGCTATTTATTTTGTGGAGAGCTGAGTGAAAGGCAAAGGGTGATTGTGTCTAGCAGGTTGTGTTTGTGCACATTCCTGTGTGTGTGTGTCAGTATTTGATCATGCTGTTTGGCAAAAAACGAAAGCTGAAACACAGGCTGAGCACAGTAATATAGGCTGTGTTGAAATTGCAGATGATTGAATTTGTTTCCGAATTGAAGTGAAAGAAGTGCAACACAAACCGTCCAGTTTATCTGTGATTCTGTGTTTTTTAGCTGAATTATATATTTTATTTTGTCGTACTATAGACAGTTATTTGATCCAACAGAAGCCATTTTCCCTTGGTAATGTGTTAAACTATGTTGTTATAGGTCCAATTTAGTACTGCAGCAGAGTATTGTCTGTTGTAAATATGCGGTCACTTTAGGGCTTGTTTTGTATATTTGTTACGCCTCTGCTCCAGTGACAGTCGTAGGCAGAGGCATTATGTTTTTGGGCTGTCTGTCCGTCTGCCCCATTCTTGTGAATGTGATATCCAAGCAATTGGTTGAGGGAATTGGCACAATAACCCTCTTGCACCGAAGGATAAACTGATTAGATTTTGGGGGGTCAAAGGTCAAAGTGTCTGACCTCATGTCTGTTAATGTGAACATGGTTTCACAAAACCTCACTGAAAGAATTTCTATAGATTGGGCACAAACATCCAAGAGGACTCAAGGATGAACGGATTTACTTTCAGGGGTCAAAGGCCACCGTGACATTGTTTGTCCCTTTTGCCCCTCCCATTATTGTGAATACCATATTACAGTAATGTCTTGATGACGTATTTTGTGGCCTAAAGCTCAAAGGTCAAGGTTACTGTATTTTTTTGGTCCTCAGTGTTTGGAAGACTATGCTGTATCTCAGGGGCAGCTTCAGGGATTTTTTTTTAAATTTGAAACCAGCTTGCACTCAAGCATGTACTGATTGCATTTTTAGGGTCAGAGGACAAAGGTCAAAATCACTGTGAGCTCACATCTGATCCATTTTGTGAACATAATATCAGAGAAACGCTTGAGGAGATTTCTTATATCTTGACATAAGCATTTATTTAGAATCAAGAATGATCTGCTAAGGCTTTGGTGATTAGAGGTCAAATGTCAGGGTCAATTTGACCCCATGTCTTTTCCATCCTTGCCAATGTGGTATCACAGTTACACCTTCTTAGAAGGGGACACGTACAAACAGATTTGATTAATTGCACAGCTGTACAGTAAAGACAAGACAACACAGCATCCAGTAAATACCAGGGGATTCATTTCTTTTTAGCCTTGAAATTGTTGTTGATGCCTTGTCACATTCCTGTTTACGTTCTCAGTTGTTTCCAGTTACAGTGGGCCAATACCACAGCCCTGAATAATGCATCTGGATACTTCTTAGTGCAATCATAAACTTCTAGCTATGTATTAGATCAAAGACCAAGGTCACCTGGTAGCTCAAAAGAAAAATTGTCCTGAGGGATCATCTCATCCCTAGAAATCATCATGTGAATTATAGATAGGGTTGAGTTTTACACACAAAGTGAAAAAATTCAAAATGTACATGCACACACCCATGTTAATAATTCAATTTATTCTGCTACATACTATGGTCAGTAGAAGGACCGTAGTAGACAAGTAATGATTATTTTGAAGGTTCAATATTTTCTTAATTGATTTCATCCTATTGATGACATATTTAGACATATTGTATAAGACCAAACTGGAAACAGGCAAAAGACATGTTTCGTCTGAATCTCTAATCTCTATCTGAAATTCAATTTACAGTGATATATATATATAAAAAAAAGAAACCTTAAATAATTGCTTTTAAGAGACTGGAAGGAGCAAATTTTTTCCCCTAAATAACCTAATGATTTTCTGTCTATCATTTATTTTTCATCTTAATGTCCTAATGTCTTTCCACTATTCAACAAATATTCTCAGCTGTTTGTTAAACACAAATATTAGTTCCAAAGAGACTTTTGTACTTTACACTTGATACAACCACAGAAAACATTTGCATGAAGAATAACATTATTTGCCTGAATCATTTGTTCAAACACTAAATATTATTAAACAAGAGACAGCAGCATGACCAAAATACGAGAGCGCAACTTGTCAGTGTTGGAGTGTGACATGCTCCAGCATGAACCCCACATATATAACGTTATGAGACTGAATGCGAAGTAGCCACAACAAGCCTGTCATGTGCAGTGAGCTTGTTTAGGTGTGGTTGTGTTGTGTGTTTGTGTTAGTAATTTACATAGAACATGGTACAATGCATCAGTTCCAAAAATGTCACATGGGAAATGCCCAGCGAATCAGCATTGAACCTCTATTCGCTCCTGCATTTGTGTGAGCGTGTTTGTTTGTGTGCGTGTGTGAGGATTTGTGTATATATTGGTCATGCCAAGAAGCCTCAGTGGAATGCCAACAACCCAACATATCTGTGCATGAATCATAATTAATCTGCCCAGATGTTTCTGTGTGTGACATGCTGAAACATGCAGACTTTGCAGCTGAGGGGCAATGTGTCTCTATAGGTTAAGACGCACACCAGGCACTTATCATGTTGAGATTCTCCAAACTGATGTCTCTGTGTCTCATTGTGGCCCAACAATGAGGTGTTGAGCAGTGTATCATTATGAGGATGGCTGAGGATGGACTTGAATGTTGATTTAAAAATGAGATCAAATTCTGTATAGTCTGCTGTAAGAGATAATAAAAAAAAACACAAGCATATGCTCAGTTTATGGCAGCATTAACCATTTTTGTATGTTCCTGGAAGAATAGCCAACAAACTTTTGTAGTATTTCGTTTTTTCTTCATTAACACCCACTGCAACTTCTCTGCAAGCCCAGTCCCGAATAGATGTTTTTAATGTTGATGTACTACTTCAAGCAGTCTGTGTTTAAAGTCTTGTTTTAGATTTTGTAAATAGTCTCCTAACAAAATTCACTGTGTAAAGGAAAATAGTTGGAAACAGATTCTTCTTTATTAAACAGATTCTGCTCTACTTCTTATATAAGGATAGTGTTTATGGTACCACTTGCAGTATATAATAAAGGTAAAATTACTCTCCCCCTGAATCATAGCTTGCACTCTGACTGACACTGATTCTATTCTAAGCTTCTGAAAAATATGAGAATCAACTTTATTCAAGCAGCCTTTCTCAGCACACTGCAGTGAGAGTCTTGTGATGTTACAGTAGCTTTCACCTTTTGCCTTTTCAAATATTCCCAAAGATGTTGGGTGAAGTTGACGTTTGGTGACTGTGAAGGGAAAGCCATGCATGTCAGCACTCTTTGCTCTTCCCTGGACTTCAAACAGACCTGGCACAGTGTCACTGCCTGCTTGGGGCTATTGTCCTGCTGGAAAATGGAACATTTTTCACACAGCATTCAAGCTAGAAGGGATGGCATCCCTCTGAAGAATAGAGTGGTACTTCACTTTGGTCAGTGTGTAGTTCATCTTGTGCATGTCACTAGTTCCTGAAAAGGCAAAACATCCCCACACCTAAATATTTCCACCACCGTATTTCAAGATAGGCTTTATGCCCTGATATATTAACCTCTCATGTGGCCTAGCTTTGCTACGGATGAAAATGATTTGTTCTGCAAAAATGTCTTCACTGGTGGTTGTACTAGCACTGCACAATGTTTCAGTTTAGCTGAATTTTGCAGCTTAGAAAGTTTTGAATACTCAAATTACACTCAAATGAAAAAGTTATTTTTAGATAAAACCCTAAGGTGAAACCCTAAGCAGTTAAAGAAGTATAAAGCATATAGAGCCAAATTAAACTATTAAATACCCAAGAAAACAAGACAATAGGTCTATAGATCTGAATCAGTTCAGCCAAGTATTCGTGAATAAAGACTAACTAAACTGTATTTTCATTAAATATTTAAGTCAGATATCTTAAATTCACCATTATGTTTTACAGTACTTTAGAGTAGTATACTAGATCCATGAATTTTGCACCTTTAGTACAGTTAATGTCAGTCGATGTGCCTTACATATGATACAACAAACAGTAGTACACAATAGTGTGTTTTATCTGTGTTTAATATGATATTATGAAATGTATAGTTTTTCTCAGTATGATTAGGAAGATTAAATGTTTCACCTTTGATAGTCTGAACTGAATTTGCTCCTTAATGCCCCTAATTTCAGATGATCTTACAGCTAATTCAGAAAACAAACAGTGCTGACTGCTAACAATCAGTTAAACAAAGTCTGTGACTGACTCTTTTGGCCTATAAACTACTGAGAATCAATTGTATATGATTGGCTGAAGAATAGAGTTGCAGCTACCAATTACTGTCATTATGGCTTATTTTGTTTATTAATAGATTGTTTTGCTTTTAAAATCTATAAAGCTTCTAAAATGACTGTTATGTTCTTTTTGTCCAACTGACAGTTTAAACCCCAAGCAAACTCAGCGTGCCATTATCTACTTTATGACAGAAAGAGGATGAAATACCTACATTTAAGAAACAGAAACCATTACATATTTGCTTAAAAACTAATTGATTAACCAAACAATTGTTGGCCTATAATTCTATATATCTCTGCTTATTTGCACTCAATATGTGAATGCAGTTAATATAGTTGGTTACACATCCTGGCATTAAAACATCTGCACGTTTATGGAACATTATAATCACCTGCCACTTTATTAGGAGGACAATTGTAATTGAAGAGGAGAAAGAGAGGCTATTTAAAGTCAAGTGTTGACATTATATGAATGTGGTACTGAGAAAACCAGAATTATATTCTATGCGCATGTCTTATGGAAAGAAAAAAGAATTAAAAGACAAACAAAGTTCTCTTTTTTCCAAAATGTCAACAGCTTAATATTGCATCTCTGTCTCATTCTTTTCCTTGGTGTGTGTGAACTTGGGTGGCCCACATTGTGAGGACCTTGTATACCTGTTTTATACCATAAGAGTGAGGACATTTTGGGACAGTGAGGAGTTTTTCTCAATCTTTCAAATGGCTGTTTAAAGGGTCTAAAACTTGCTTTTAGAGTTGTAGGACATTGAGTTGTGATGGTTAGAAGTATGGTAAATGGCAAGTAGGAATGCATTGTCAGGTATTGTCCTCACAATGATAGCCATACAAAGGTGTGTGTGTGTGTGTGTGTGTGTGTGTGTGTGTGTGCGTGCATGTGTATCTATCTATCTCTATCTATGATAGATAGATAGATAGATAGATAGATATTTAATATTTCTGGGTGTGTGAGTCTGGTGTTAGTGCAGACCCTGTCTACAAGTTGTACTTAAAGACATACAGAGATCAAAGTAACAAATAACCTAAAATGAAAGCACAGCAGGGTGGAATCAGCAGATTTTCAACCTAGCAGAATGGGCTTTTCCAGGGGGACACCAGATGCTTGTTGTTGATCAGAGTATTTTAGGACATAGACATCCATTATCTTCTCTACTTTGCTCCTGCCATTTCTTTTCCTTTGTCTTCTTTTTTGTGTGTACATTTTACCAGTATATATATTTATATTTTATATGTACTTTTTCCTAGTCTCTTCAAATCATTGCATGCTAACTTTGGGAACCACGCGTCCCTTTTTATGGAATCTGCTACCAACTCATCAATAAAACCATTCTAGAATGTTTTTTTTTTTTTTTCTCATTATAGTGATATCGCACAAAGTGGTTCAGCACCACGTGGATGGAACAGCATGTATGATCAATTAGTTTCTTAAAACTAATCCAGACTGGACTTTGTCCAGCTTCTTCACTAGTGACATGATCATTTTCGTCTCCATGCTACTCAACTAATACTTATTACTAATAATACTAATACTAATAATAACTACTAATGCTAATACTACTACTTTATAGACTGTCCACTTACACAAAGTCTTGTTTTGTTTACCTGTGATGTTTCTCTATAGTACCATTATTGTCATTATGTTAACAGCTTGTAATCCAGGACTTTATTCTTGGTCCACATTTTAATCCATTATTCAAACATCACTCTGAATTAAGGAAGTAAAACACCCTAAATGTATAAACACAGAACCTGGGAGCCAGACTTGTTTAAACATAACATGTGGGGACACAAACTGTCACCCTGGGACCTATGGACTATTTATATGATACCAAAACACTTCACATTGAGATTCTAATGATTAAATGTTTTCTCTCTGGCTCATTAAAACATATTAGCACTTGCATCATTTTGGGACCCAAACTGAGCAAATGTTTCTCTTACCCTGGGATCCAGGCTCATTATAACATACCAGTACTCATGTCATGCGGGAGCCAAAAATGAGTGCATGTATACTGTCACCAAGGGGCCAAAGCTCATTAAAGCATATTAGTACCTCTGTCATGTGAGGATAAGTCCAACATATTTTGGGTCTTGGCCTGCAGTTTAGGACATGAGGGAAAAGAAACACTATTTTCTTCTCCAGACTTTTTTGGCCCTCATTGGACTATATATTTTTCCCATCAGTCATCCTGTTGCTAATTGCGTCAAGAGAGGGCTGGCCCAGAGGTCATTCAGCCAATCAGCATCTAACGCTGTAAGTGGAAAGTGAGATGATTATCTCTTTTTCTTCTAGCCTTCTCTCATCAAGATTAGATCTCACTCTCTGTCCAACGTTCTCGTTGATTATCTTTGTTTCTCTCTCCCTCTTTCATTCTGTGCCTGTCTTGCTGTCTTTTCTCCCAGTCTATGGTTTTCTCTTTATGTCTCCCATCCCCCACTTCTTTTAGGTCCCTCTCTCCATCTTTCCTTAATCACTCTGTCATTCCCCTACAGAAAATGTAGTTAACAGACAGATGACTGCAATCAGCTTCAGTTCACCCTTGAGTCAGCTAGTACATATAGAGTGCTGGCTGACTATAGAGTTTGTGTGTGTGTGTGTGTGTGTGTGTGTGTGTGTGTGTGTGTGTGTGTGTGTGTGTATGTGATTGTGTCTTCAGTATGACAGTGATAGCACCATCCTCTTCATGCGATATGTCAATTCTATTAAATATGTCAGTTCTATTAAATATGTCAGTTCTATTAAATTCCACACAAGATTGGATGCCATTTGATTCCCAGTTTCTTTATCGTAACTGAAAGACAGCCCAGTCTTAAAGTCATTGTGTGGAGTCTCTTTGAACATGCTGAAATGTAAAATGCGAAAAACCAATGCTTTTACAGACTAGCTTTCACAATGAAGGTTTGTAGATGCTGAATGAGTGATGATGTGTTGAGACCCTTGAAAGTAAATAATCAAAATAGTTGAAGATTGGAAACCGAGAGGCAAAAAGGAGCAAAGAGACAAAATGGAAAGAAAAGAGACTCTGAGAGAGAAGAAATTAGGTAAAATTGTCTGTGTTGAAGATAAAAGGGAGACAGGAAAGAAGTCACCCGCATCCAGCCTGGTGAATCACTGCCCTTATTTTAAATGTGTTTACTCACAGACCTTGAAACCAACTGAAATGTATGATTTTGACTGTGCAATTGGCTGTAAGGGCAGCTTGAGTATGCAGACTTGAAGCGCTCTAATTGGACACACCAATATGCGGCCTGATGATCACATGCGCTCATATGTAAAGCAGCCATTTCTTCCCATGATTGGTTAGGTGCTCTCTATCATGAGGACTTGGACATGAGGAATATGAATGATTTAGCAGATGATGAACTGAGGGAAGCTTCCTCCAAAGAAAGCTATGCCAGAGTCAAAGAATTCAAAACATCACATGATTAGGAAGCAAATATGAGCATGAAAGGAGACAAATGATTTGTGTGCTTGGAATCAGACAACAGGGGCAAAGAAAAGGGATTAGCAGTGTTAATTGATGTGGGAACAATAGCTCTAATACCATCAGACAGGGAGCAATGCAGCAGCAGTGGTGGAACAGTGAAAAAGAAATGCACGAAGAACCATGGAAGAAACAGGTAAGAAAAGGGCATGTAGGCAAGATTATAACTGCAAAGGAACAAAGACAAAACAGAAGGCAGAGTAGAAACAAGAGGGAAATACAAGGCAAGGAAGAGATGACCAGAGGAAACAAGAGTGGAAGAAATTACTCTGTGAAGGGAGAAGGTAGAGCAGGTAAGGAGGAGGATGGGGAGAGGAAAGAAAAGCCAGTTTGAGTTAGTTCAGGAGAAGAGTAGAGACTATGAGGAGGGGGAGAACGCATGAACAGGAAAAAGGTGGAGAAATTCAGGTAAGAGGTGTCCTGTGTGAGAATAGATCAGTAGTCATTAGTGCTTGTGAATTCAGGCATTTTATGTTGACTTCTACTTAAATAAAGATGGAAAGGGTGCCACATTTCCTTTACCAAGTTTTAAGAGGTTAGATCATATATACAGCATTTGAAGTAATGGTGTTATTAGCTGTGAGGTGTTACTAGAGATGTTACCCAATACAAATAAACTCGTCATTTGTATAAATTCTGTCTGTACAAGCATAGACTGTAAATTATAGATCAAATGATGAAAAGTGAAGCAATGTTTTTTAGAGTGAATGAATTTGTAATTCACAAGGAGCTACTCATCAGTGGTTTGTTTCTCCTCAGCCACCTTGCATTTCACTTTTGATAAAATACAATAATGAATGGGAGGACCAGTGGCAACCTCAACAAAATCTAACTTTTCCTTAAAGAGATACTAATATTAGCTTTGCTTTACATCCATCGGTGTCGGCTTACTTTCTTCTCACCCTAAGCCAAAATACGCTTCTAATGTTTAACTGGTGTGTTAACTACAAACATAGACCTGTGTAAAACCCCCTTTACCCTGTTGTAAATCAGATGGTGTTCACTGATTTGCAGAGCTGTAGTGATTTTAAGGCTGGGGATAATCAAGGTACAGAGTCAAATTAGGAAAAAAGGAGACAGATTGGAAACAAGGAGGAAAGTTGGATGGATGGGATTACGGGATAAAGACAAAACAAGGATTTTCAATATAAGCGCCACAACAGCAGATTAGGGTGGGCGTATGAGGCAAGAGGAAACAGAGAGAGTAGGGGAGAAGTCATTTGATTAGCTGATAGAAGAGGAGTGGTGAAAGCAGGGAAGGAGGGTAAATGTAAAAGATGTGAGGAGAATAGAAATTACATCACATAATGTCAGCGGTTTCAGATGTTGAAAACTGTAGACCTGGATTAAGGAGGAGTAGAGGGACAAGACTGGAGGGAGGGGGAGAGCAGGGAGGGGCAAAGGGTCACAAATGTCATAGCTTTTACAGGTCACATGTCAGTGTAGAGGTTTTATGGGTCAGACCAGAAGATAGAAAGGAAAGACAGTGAAGAACAACATTGTAATTTAGTGTTCAAGCAGACAGAGGAGAAAAAAAAATGGAAGAAAAAAAAGATTGAAGAATGGAAAGTACACAGGATAGAAAAAGGAAAGAAGAGAAAATAAGTGATAAAGCAGAGAGCGAGAGAGAGGGATTATAGGAGGCTACATAAAGAGCTGTGTCCAATGAGGTCAAATTCATTGGGTTAACAGGTGCCAGAACTCACTCACCTGTCTAATTCTAACCCCACTGGGCCATCATCTCATCAAATACTTAAAAAATACATCTTTATTACTTTATAGACCTAGAAAAAAGCTAGGGATTTTAGTAAAAGGGGAAAATCAGAAGGGCAAAAGAGGGGAAGGAAATGGAAAAGGAAGGAAAAAAGCGGAGTCAGAGGAATGTCATTTATCACCAAAATGTTGTAATTATTTCCTGCACAGTAGAATAAAGCAGGTCCACACTCAGTTTTCTGGAATCAGCCATTTTCTTGGATGAGGATGAATATTAATCAAAAACTTGCTAAAGAACAGACGTCTGGGAGCTATATAAATGTAAGAAAAAACTAAATGGCACAGGCGTGCCTATCATTAAAACACTGAGCCAAACCAACAATTTAGCAAAGGGCATTTATCCTCAGTCAGTTGAATGCAATCTTTCAAAAAATGAGAAAAAATAGTCGTATGAATCATAGACTGGGCTTTGATGCATATGGTTAAGGGATGCATGCAGTATACAGTGGCCACTTTTTTGTGAGTCCTGAGGTTTCTGTCCAAAGAGCTGCTTTCATCTATTTATTGATTTGTTTGTTTATTTTATTCACCACAGAAAAAAAACTGTACGATTAACACAATACAAAGCATAACAGCTAGAGACAAAGACAAAAAAGCCCTGCTGTTAAAAAAAAAAAAAATGCCACATAGGAAATGCTAATTATTTATTTGGCTAGTTTCACCCGTCCTGTTCATTTTAAAAACACCTTTCTTTTAGTACGAGAAGATTAGATAAAATGTTGAGGATTTTAGGCTGTGTCATGTTGTCATGTATCTGCTCTTTGCTTTGGTGAATGTGCTGAAGGTGCCCTATAGGTCATAGACTGTTGTTTTCTGAAAGCTGCAGGACTATTAGTGGAGAGAAGGGCTGGACTATTGTGCAGATCCTGGCATTTAGTTGAAACTGTCACACACGCCAGTGGACAAGCAGTGTAGATGGGTCAAACTACTGAGTGTGTATTCTTCACTTGAGTGTGAGGGTTGGAGTTAAAAGCAGATTTAAACGGTGTTTTTCTTATTTTTAGCAAGTGCCAAATGTAACATTGTTGCTTCACTTTCTGTGTGATGCACCTTCAGCTGTATCTTCAAGCTTATGCTTTTCTTCCCACCTATGTTATAGCCACGGGGCTTCTTTTTTGATTATACTCACACTCCCCTTTTTTTTTTGGCAGCATTAAATTTGAAGTGGGTACAAAAGTCGACCCAATTTTTTTCTGACCAAGCCCCACTGTTCATCGTGTGTTCTTTTTCCTTGTGTTGTCCGAGCTCCTGCAGCCAGAGTGCATAATGTAGCTAGGTTCAGACATGGACCGTTGGTGGTGCAGTGGTTCACTACACCCACGTGTGGAATAGATGGGCAGAAATCCTCATGACATCTTTGTGAGCACTGTTATTGCACAGCAAGAAGTTTCTGGGTTTGAGTCCACTAACCAACTGAGGCCTCATTAAACTCTCATTTTGCAGTATTAGCAGCAAGTTGTGCACCAAGTTGTATGATGGGTATTACAGCATAATGATTTTATTTTATCCAAAATATCTACTACAGTGTAAGTCTTCTCTTCCAATCAGTACTATGCCCAGACAGAAGGGTGCTTTTGCATGATTGTGCAGGTGGCTAATATGCACACCCCTGGCATACAGAAACAAATAGATGTGTGTGTGTGTGTCTGTGTCTGTGTCTGTGTGTGTCGCTGTGTCTGAATGGATTTCCTAATTTGCTTTGTGTCTGTAATCAGTACCAAAGTTCAGCTGGGAGACAGGCCTTTGGGGAAGAAAGGTGATGAGAAGAGAGAAAAATAAAATGTTTCTGAAGAGGAAAGGAGGAAAAAGTAAGAAAAGAGAATGATACAGAAGTGAAAGATTCATAACTTCAAGGAATCCACACTGATAAAAGAGAGAGCGACAGTGACAGAGGAAACATTTGAAAACATTTCATGAATTATTACCGAAGTCACTTTGTCTCGATTGTCTGCTGTGCTGTTCACCTGAGATGAACTGTATCAAAAGTGCCTTTTCACATTCCATCAGCATTTTGGTCCGTCTGACGCTCCGTCAGTGAAATTTACTCTCCCGTGTTTCTCCTTTCATGAGTCAGCCCTTTGACCCGGTTAACATTTCACCTTCCTTAGCATACAATAAAGAGACAATAAACGTTTGCTTAACCACTATTTTCACATTCGCCCTTGTACCTTCTGCTTGTCCATGCACTCCAACATGTACTTCTGGCTGCACCAGCCTCTCTTATTACTTGTTTGGGTCATCAGCACTGATGAGATGAGCGATTAGCGCGTGTCATCATGTGTCACGGACATTCACCTCAGGCCGATAGTAGTTGGTAGTAGAGACCAGAGCACACAGGAGACTGGGTATAAAAAAAACACATTTAGCATGTGGTGAAGATATTGTTCTATATCCCATGTGTGATGGATGTAAATGTGCCAAACACTTGTCCTCTTTTACTGATTCCTACCCACTCCTGAACACTGCAGATGTGAACTAGTTCACCTTTATCTCCACATCTGTAAATTGCTAATATCTAGTGTGTAACTGTTTTCTAGGCCATCAGCCGTTACGGAGAGAGAAAGGGTGCGAAGGCCATGGACAGAAGTATACTAGCCCTGTCAAAACTTCACGAAGGACACCTATGATAATGCCACCACTATATCCAAGATGTAAAATGGTCTCCAAGCCGTATTTTAGAACAAGCCTATTATGTAAAGTACACGGCGCTCCACAGCATGTTCTGTTAGCTTGGTGGCAGCGATTATGGAAATAACTGCTGAGACTGATTTGTTTTTTCTTAGTCATTCTATGCACATCAACTCATTCCTAGTTGAGTGTAGAAAAATTATATTTTGTGTGAATATTCAGCAGTCAGTGTAAAGCACATGCAAAATACATTTAATTTGATAGTCAAGACGCAAAGGACGGGAGGAAACAGAGTGAATCAGACACGGTGAACACAATGATAATCATGCTTGGACAAGCCTTTATGGGGAATTTCTGGGAAGATGTCTACTTTCTAAACCCCAAGTACTATACTGCTAAATATTGACATCAATCTTTTAACAACTGTTAAGCTGCCTAAATCCCTGTGAGCATGCTTTATCTCAGTGCAGCAAGTTGGGAGACTTTACAAAAGCTGTTCTAAATCTAGTAATGTAGCCTAGACTTTTCAAATTTTATGACCAAATTATTTTTATATTATTTTCAATTTTATTGGTGGTGAAAACAAAATTAAGGGAATTACTATGTCATTCAAACTACAGTAAGAACCTAACGATCCCTTAACTAGAGGGTACATGCAGTGCAGAATTGTAATGAGGAAGATTTCGAGGTTAAGCTGAGATGAGGGACTCGAAGCCAGACCCACTTTCAGTATGAAAACTGTGTTTTATGTTTAAATAAGGAAAGGCAACTTTAATGAGAGATTTTGTAAATGTGTTTGATATATATTTTCTCTTCAATGCAACAACAATATTCTAGGACCGGTTGATATATTGGAACTGTTCTTTCCTTTTGTAAATATGCTCTTGTTTTTGACAAAGAGGAAAAAAAACAATAAGTAGAAATTATATACATCATTTTAATCACTTGTTAGTTGTGTGCAATCATGACCACCCATGGAAATTTACTTCAGATAGTGCTGATAAAAGAATATTTACCTTCTACTGTACATGAGAAATCAGTGTTACATAGTGATTACATTGCTGATAGTACAGATACTTTACATGTATAGACTTTCCACAGATGGATAGCAATCATGACAGCCCTTCTTGTTTCTCTATCTTCATATCTCCTTTTCCCCCCTTGTATCTTCTGCAGCATCTCATTTTCTCCCACTGCAGAGAAAGAAATACAGATGAGGGAGATATGGTGTGATCAAAGAGCTGAATTGATTTGAGATGTGACTGGATTTAAACAGTCGTGCTTAATGGAAGACATTACATGCTTTCGCGAGTTTAGAAGGTCAGAAACATAATATTTTATCATTAACTGTTTTTGTTTTGAATGTGCAAAGCAGATGTTGTTAATTAGTTTATTCTCTCCAGGCAGCCCCATTCAAGAAAAGGTCTGTCCCAGGTGGCCCCCACAAAAACAGTTCAGAATACTAAAGGCATAAGAGAAATACAAGATTTCCCACTATGGGGCTGATGTAACATTTCACAACCTACCTTTGTTTCAAGGACTTTGAGTATTTTCTGGATTTAAAACAAATCACACCCTTCTAAAAGCATTTGGGCAGATTTTTTCTAATCTCCAGGGTTGCATAGCGTTTGTGCTAATATACCCGTTTAATTACACATATCAAATACCAGACAAAGCCATTGCACTTTAAAACTATTAAAATTTCATTTAGTTAATTTGTTTCAACTGATGTTTTTAAAATAATACTTTTATTTATATAGATATATAAAATGACCTAGTTTTAATAAATAACTATTGTACATCCTCAGTGAAGATGTGAAGACAGAAAAGATGAAGTTTTTTTATTTTATTGCCAGCTTTCTGTATTAAATATTGCAGCTCCAGTCTAAAGGCTTCTTTTTTCCACTTCTGCCTTTTTTTCTCTCTGGTTGTTTAACTTGTTGCCATAACAACTGAGACTATTCTCCTTTGAAAGTTCTGGATGTATTTGACTTGGTAGTTAACCTTAAAAAAAAAAACACAGCATCTACACATATACAGATGTAGGGATTTAAAGTGAACTGCGCATCATTTATACCACAGCATGGCATGTGAAAACATCTCACATCTGTAGAAGGTGTTCATCTTAGCTTCAACTGAGCACTGTGTAGACGGATTACTATATGCACATTTAAAAAAACAACAACCTCATGGTCAGTTTCCTCTAAACCCTGAATAATCTCACGTCCTGAAATTGTCTATTACCTGACATTAATTTAGTTTTGCTCTTAAACAAGAGCTTGTATTAAAAAATTATAATAAAAATGTTGCATGTTTCTTTATGTATGATGGGATGTCCAGGTCCTCTCCAATTCAACTGATGATTTAGCTGGTCCGAGAGTGGCATCAATACAGGATTTAATCTACTACTATAAGCTCAACTTGCCATTACTGATGCATAATTATTGTCAATATTTTGAAATAAGTGAAAAATCCTTTGTATTTTATAATTCACCTTTTAAAACACTGAAAAAAAAAATGTTAGAAGGATAAAAATGGTGGAAGAGAGAGTGCTGTGAGAAAAGATGGCAGCACTGCGCTCCACTAGCTCCCATCCCCGTGTTCCCACCAGAACTGATGTACTATTGCAGTTCAGTTGCTTAGGAACATTTTAGTAGATAGGTCGAATGAACAAGTATTAAAAAAATAAGATGTAATCTAATCAAAACCCATAATGTTAGAGAAAGAGACACAATCTATAAAAAAAAATGTGTATCCACCACAAGCAGCCATCATCTGGCTAAGTCAATATAAAGAAAGGGAAACTTAGTGGATCCATTTTGTCTTTCTCATCACACAATTATGCATGTGTCACTCTAAAAAAAAAAAATAGTAGCTAAATTTTTTATTTTTTATATATTGTAGTATTAACCTAAGGCAGCATTTGAAATCATTAAATGACAATATGTCTATCAGGCTGTCTCCCCATGTACATGGGAGGTGATAAACATAATATAAAAAGGGTGTTTTTTTATGCTAAAGAAGCAGATCAGCAGGCCGGAGTATGTGCATAAAAAGGGTTGTATTTAGTAAGAAAATACTAACAGAGGCAAAACCAAAATCCCAGTCAATCAACCAAACTTAAATTAAATGCACCTTAATGAATTGCCTGTAGAATTTACAGTAATTACCTGCAAAAATGTTGCCAACAAACTCTATTAAAATTAACACTTAATTACTTTTAAACAATTACAGTATAGAACTGGATATCTATCTATCTATCTATCTATCTATCTATCTATTTGTATTTTAAATTACAACAATATTGTTTTCTTGCAGAAAAAAAAATATAAAAATAAAGATTTCAACAAAAAAAGTTTTTTTTTTCAACTTTATCTTTGTATTTTATTGAAATAACCTGGCAACTAAAGTTGCCAGTAAATAGCTGTTAGTAGTTCACAAAACAGTAAGTTGTTGTAAACTGTTTTTACAGGTAATCTTGGCTTTTACATTGGCAGCTTTTACAATACAGATTCATAAATGTTTTAAATGACACCTTAGTGCAACAGTCATCCAAAGTTGACATGGCAAAAAAAACAACAACTTTGTATTAAAATGAGATGAAAGATTCCTCATCTTCCGTACAGTATATGACTAATTCAAAGCCATTACACTCAAAGCCATTGAAGTCCACTTCCCTGAAGAGAAAAGAGATACAAAGATTAAGTGTTGTTTTTTTCTTATGCACTTCCTATGCTGACCCACTTTGCCATGTTAGAGCCACTGGTTGCATTGGTTATGAATTACCAAATTAAATAAAAAGAAAGTTAATGACAAGACTGATCATGGCTATTCTACAACAAATCCATGAGGTTATACAAGACAAACTAATCATTTGCCCTTACAAACTAATAAACTGAAATGTGAATTTCTTGTCACAAGATTGTATGAGTTACTAAGCAATAGTCATGTAGTCATAAGCCTAAACTCTGGTTGGATATTCTCAAGCAGCCCCCGCTCAGATGGACAACAGCAGCATCAAACAATTATCATACTACACATTAAAAATATTGTTTCCAAGGTTTAAATGTGCTTCAGCAGTTCCTAGTTTGCTGCTGCTCTTGTTGTAGAGAGGAATTCTAACAGATGTACTTCTTTAAAACTGGTCTCAGTTAAAATGAAGTCTCCTTAATATCCTGATGAATGCCCCCAACCATATATAAATGTTAGTGCAAACAAATGTTTAAAAAAAAGTCAATTTAAGGCCAATTTAAAATATTTTAGCGAGTAATTCACTTAATAGCTCAGACTGGCCTGTGTTTCTGCAGAAACACTTTCAAAAGATCTGCCTTGTAGTACAAGGTAGTAGCTCGGCAGTGGGATAAACAGAGCATTTGGGTAAATAACTGCTAACTTACTTTCTTCCCCCACTCCCAAAAACCACAGTATAGAGCTTGTCACTCTCTAAATGAGCAGAGTTGTTTGTCTCCATTTTAAAATATCTGTCACTCATTTTATAGCTGGTTTAATTCTAGGGTGGGATTTATTTCTTTGAGTAAATTAGACTTGAACTTTTTTCCTGTCTCCTCTCTTCCCTCTGAGAAATTAAACATGAAACATCTCTGTTTTAAATATATGACAGAGCATAAAGCTGCACTTTAACGTGCAGTGTGGACACAGGTCAGGAGCTGTGGAGTCACGGTCATGTTAACTAAAGCAGCGACAATGTGACACGAAATGTGACACGAAACTGCAACTGAAATAAAAATAATTTTCGACATACAGGCCTGAGTCAGCCTCAGTCAGGAAAGCAGGGGGAGGCTGTGGAGGACTTGGATCTCTGACTGGGGTCTGCAGGTCAGACTGTGGCTGTACCAGGCCGGAGGCATCTACTGCTAACAGGGTCCAGGCTGTTAATCGCTCCTCTCTGTCTAATAAATGCAAATTTCCTCTCCTCAGTCACTTCTGTCAGCTAAACTCTCACAGACTATCACACTGAGCTGGTTTTAGCTTTAGACAGTAGCTAATAACACTACATACACCAAAGCCATGCTAATGTTGCCAGCATGCTAAGTTGCTAATTAGCATTATAACCATCAAGCAATTAGTACAATATTACAAATATACACATGTAGATCTTCTGGAAATTGCAATAAGGTCTAAACTAGGTAGCATTACTTTAAAACGATGCAAAGGTATGGAGTCATTCACAAACAGCATTAGTGTAACTAGTCTTTCCCGCTGTCTTTGCCCTGTTCCCGACCAACGTGCCTCTAGTTGTACAATATGTTATTGTGGAAAAATGCTATTAGCAACTGTAATTGTTGCAATATACAGTTGAACTTTGTAAAATGACGGAACAAGAAGTTATTGTAAAATTTTACTGCAGAAATTACAGCAATTTATTAGTGTAGACAAAAGAAACAAATAAATAAATAGAAAACCCACAGCCTCACAGCAAGTTGACAACCTCTCCCCACTACTCAACTACTGTGCAATTTATGCTCTTACCTAATTGGAACCCACCACCTGCACAGGTAAGCATGGGGTGAGCTCAGTCACATGAAAATACATATGTTACTTTAAATAATGGACAATATGAAGACTACTTATCTCATTTACTGCATTCACTGCCAATTGACAATGGCTGTGCCTACATCCCCATATAATTCTATTCAATAGAGTGTATTTAATCTCCCTAAATGTCATACTACCTATCTTCCTTCACCCTAGTAGGACCCAGCTACCCACTGCTGAGAGGGCCTAATGATGCAAATCTGCTTCTACTCTGCTTGATTACCCTGTTGATCTACTCTACCCTCACAGTAGAACCACCGCAATGAATGCAGGGAAAATTCCTTACGACAGACTCTAGTCCCAAAACAATACAGTTACCAAAATAACTTATCAAAACAACAGCTCAACTCAACAATTACATTTGAGACAATAACTCCACTAAAATACTGTTATTTTAAGGAATACAGGGCCTAGTGAAAAGGGAAGAATGTAACCTTTTCACAATGTACAGTTTTTTGTTTTGTCCTTTCAGCTTGTCCTGTGAGTTCAGGGTCACCACTGAGGATCATTGTCTGCATGTTGATTTGGCACAGTCTTGCACGATTTTACACCGGATGATGGGGTTCAGTGTGCCCAGAGACATATAGCCAGGACCTGGGTTTGAACCACTGACCCTTTGGTCCGTGGACAACTGCCTTATCAACCGAGCTACAGCCGTATGGTTACATAACCATATTTTAAATGTTGTGATGATAAATTAGACTGGCATTTTTGATGCTGCACAACTCGGGATACTGGCTATATACCCAACTTTGTAATATATCTCAGAATCACCATTGTTCTAATCTAGGTTAATACAAATAGGCCATTCGCAAGGATCAAATGCAAAACAAAACACTTCAGCCTTTTGAAAAAGACTGTATTGTTAATGAGTATTTAAATGCACTCAACTGAATATTTAATGTAGGGGATTCATTCGCTGTATAATTAGTGTGACTATTTGACAGCACAAATATTCTTGTTATTATCTTTAACATCATGACAATAATGTGCATGTAAAAACTCACTGCGATGCACCTGTCAATGTGTTGTTACTCCACTTCCTATCATAATATTGTATTTATGTATGACACATGCTTCCCATCTCTATTAAGGGCCTGACTTGAATTCGAACTCAATCCACTTAACGTGCACCACACCCATCTTTAGCACTGGGGATGGAATAGATGCTGCAGGGACAAATAGAGCCTGAGAGAAATGACAAAGCAGTGAAAAATAACACTCACCGAATTAAAAGTCAAATTATGTGCAGTGGATTACCATGTTTCAGGCCAATTTAGTGCAATTAAAGCACAAGGCTGTTTCACTGAGCTACTAGGGAGAGACAGAATGGGACAAAATTCGTAAAAGAGCAGGAGACATTTCACTGCTTCTGGCATATTGTCTAGCCAGCAGACTGCAGTCTTTTGATATCAACAAAGTCATGTTTTGCTAATTAGATCAAACCATTTTGAATGGTTGATTGACTCGTGGATAAAAGCCCTCCTGTGTATGCCACAATTTTAATGTTGTTTTGGTCATTTCGACATCAAGGTGTTCTGCACATATGCCCACACATATATGTTATGTACCCACACAGTCACTTGTACACAGGTATGTACTGTAAAGACACAAAAATAGTTTCAGCAAAAGCAGAAATTTACCAGTCGTTAATGTAAGATTAATTTAACTCACAACTCCAAATAAAGTGTAGAAATGTAAGAATGACAGGAATTATGTGAGGAGGTAAAAAACAAAAACAAATTAGAATAGTAGTTCTAACAATTCAATGATAACTCCTGACATTTTATTTTCCTACAGCTTTACAGATCCAGAGAATAGACTATGGATGCTATTTTTGAGTCATCAGTTGTGCGTCATTCCTCTAGGTCTAGTAGTAGAACATTGTCACACTGGGCCTGAATACATAATGCACAAAAGCACCACCTTGTACAACATAAAAACACAAAGAAACAGGATGCACTGTGAGTAAAAAAAAAAAGAAAACATTTTTTTAATCAGTCAGCTTTAGATCAGCAATAGAAAAGGATTATAAGGCACAAAATAAGCAAGCAACAATCATTTGTAAAAGCCACACCACTAATATTAGAGAAACTCACATTATGCTGTAATTATAGGCGCTGACACAGTTTAGTCTTCTAACGATAATACCCCACATGTATAAATACCCAGACCTAGCCACTACATTATATTTACTTATACATGAAGTAATGAGATAATAACAGCCAGCTGTGGAGACAGGTGTCCAGAGTACAAAGGCTGATGGAGAAGATGAGCAGCAGGTGTGTAAAGTATGGTAACAGAGGCAATCAGAAGACACCTGGTGGGCAGGTGAAGAAAGGGTGAACACACACACACACACACACACACACACACACACACAAGACACAGAAAGACGGAGAAACAGAAGCCGAGGCAGAAGGGAATGGCACTTATACGCCAGAGGTTGTGACGCATTGCTTGGAATCTGAGTCCCCAGGCTTACAAATGGGAAATAATTGCACAGTTCAGTGCTGCTGACAATAGTCTGAGCATTTTGGAACATTTCAATAGGCCATCAGGTGTAAGCACCTGGGACAGTAAATACTGTCGGTAATATTTCAAGAATAACTGGCACATAATAGGCTGAGTAATACTGTAAAAACACACCATGGTGTACCTCACCACTCTGTCTTTGTGCTTTTATAAATCATAAACCAGCAGTGATTTTTTTACACTCGCAGAATCACCTCTGCATGAAATAATTTAGCTGTTGTTTTTTCACAACATTAAATAAAACCCTACAAGTCTCATCCTGAAGGCACAATTTACAACTGATACAATCAATCAATCAATTAATTAATCAATCAACCAGCTATTAGTGATTATATACCAATCAGGCATAACATTATGACCACCTGTGCAATTTAATGCAATCCACTACGGTGTCTCTGCAAGAAACTGTACTTTTAATAATTTGTAAATTATAACCTTGTAAAGGTAGAGTTCATGGAATAAATTGCACAAATGGTCATAATGTAATACCTGATGGTGTATAGCACCTTTTTTTACAGTTCATTTTCAGATCCCTAAAAACACTATAATCTACACAGTTGTTAAAACTTTCTTTTTTGTTTTCTTTTAGTTTTAATCTTCCAAGGGTCTATTTGATGTCCTGTCCCCTGATATGTTTTGATTGAGTTTGTGACTGTAATATTTTAGGACATTTAAACAGTAATAAATATGAGACGTTACGTTAAAGTGCTTCCTTTAAGTAATTCCTGAATAGTTGCACTTTTTTCATTTCATGTTGAGATGAACATTGTGTAGATGGAAATCGAGCCAGGTTGTATCTGATTACATCTCTGTGATATGATAGGTGTGTTTGTGAGTTGGATGAAAACGGGGTGAACATGTGCATTTGTCTGAATATACCTATGGACCTTCCTGTGTGTGTGTGTGTGTGTGTGTGTGTGTGTGTGTGTGTGTGTGTGCCAGATGTAGACCTGAAGAGGAAACAGTGGGCTGTTTTGTGCTGTTACCACGGTTACACCAATACAGGCCCCTGGAGTTTTAAAGAAGGGTTGCGACAAGTCACCACACAATGCTCAGAGAAAAATAAATAGCTTTCCATCTCAGATTCTTGTCCCCATGTGTCGGTGTCTCAATACATGCCAGTGTCCCTGTCCATCCATCTTCACAACACTAACACATTTCCGGTCTACCGGAGTAACTTTTTATGCTCAGAATTGGCAAATTCGAGTTTAAGTTGAGCTGTTTCAACAGGGATTTATTGGCTACTTAGAAGTCGACTCATTTCCAGGATGAATCACTAAAAATCCAATTTGGACGAAGATGTGTTGAGAGGTTGAGATTTTATAAACCCCCTGAAATAATTAGGAATTAGAGTGAAGGCTTTTTAATTGCTCTAGCATGGCTCTGTTTTCATCGCTCCAATTGCTGCAGCAGATGCCTTGATACTGCGTGTCAGCCAACATGCGAGGGAGCATCTTTTGGGCATCTAATTTATTTATTTATTTTTTTTCCACAGTACTTGTGGCAAGTATCCTACAGAAAGTTGCTAATTTTGTGTCACTGAAATTAAATCGGGAGAACAACATCGGCGGTGATCACAGAGAGTTGGAGTGAGCGTCAGGGATGGAGAGAGATTGTCTGGCTGCCCATCTGTTTGGATTTGTGTCTCTGTACTGTATGTTTCTATGTCGTTCCTGGATCGGTGTCTGTGTGTGTGTGTGTGTTTGAGGCTTTGTGTTTTATAGATGTTTTTGTATGGCGCACAGCCCTGTGCAACATGTATGACTATCTCAGAGGGACAGGAGGCTTTCTTTCTTTCACACTTGGTCAACAAAGCAAGACTGCCTTTGTGTATATGCATTTCATTCACGTGTGCATGAAGCCAGAATACGACTTGCACCACCACAAGGTGACCTAAGAGAACAGTTTTAATGGTTACAAAACATCCTTCTTATTCCTCTAGGTGGGATAAACACTCAGCAAAACTAAGTGCCTACTACCATACTAGCTGCAGCCCTGTGAGGCTGTACTGACACAGTTGTACTTTGAGTCAAAAACAAGCATTGTGCTTACATGGACAGCAACACGCTGCAGAAAACCAGGTATAATGTTCAGCTTCATCACCGCCTTAGTTTAGTGTGTTAACATAGCACTAAACACGTTTTCTTATTGTTATAGAAACTGAACTTTGTTTGAACCAGTTTGGACCATGGTGATATTGGGAAAAGGCAGTAAAATTCTTAATGTGGGCATTTGGCTGTAAAATACACGGCAATTCATTCAGTAAAACCGCTGACCACCTCTAGACTCATGCTGCTAGAGTGACTAACAAAATAAAAGATCTTTCTTTGACAGTACTGTGAGTTGGAACCTGCGCTAAGCCTTTAGAAAGAAAAGGATACAGTATGTGCTCTAACAGTGGATTAAAATTACTGTGTGGTGAATTGATTTTGGTTACTTGTGCTCTCGGCTCTTCATGTGTCTGTTACCAAAGTGACAGACATGTCATTTCCTCCCATTTCACTCCCTGCTGACAAAAGAAAGAAGAATGTCAAACCTGACACAGACAGACATCGCATGTCCCAGTAAAAATAGAAGGTATATGCCGAGAGCTCATTCAGAGAAAATCTAAAACACAAACATTTAAAGCGTGAAGAGGGATGAGTGCGTATATTTGCCTTGTCACTCCACACAGATTTGGCAAAATTTCTACTTATACGGGAGATAATATTTTCTCAGTTACTATGCTATGCATCCCCTTCTCCTGGTCTTTTTCTGTTTCCGCCCTTTTTTTTCCCAGCCGGCCCCCTTTCCCCTCTGGCCTAGTGCCTTCTCTAGCTCAAAATCAGTGCATGAGGATTATTGCTGGATGAGCAGTCAAACTATGAGAAGTCTAATCCGTCATTAAGTGAGAGGATTTATTAGACACGGAACAACCTAACGTATGGCTGAACACACAAATAACACGTTCAGGAAGGATACACATGCAGATAAACCGACAAAATCGTTTGCACCCTTATTATTATTTGCCACATTTTACACTTTCAGATAGATTAAAAACCATTTCCAAACAATAGTAGGCATCCAGCATCTCATAAAATTCTGGCTTCTGTTCTACACCTACATGCTAAACAAGATGTCATGTTTTGGAGCACTGTGCTAAACATCTGTCTGAAAGGATTTGCATCTCAAGAATCACATTAGTTTTTCATCTCCATGCTCTTGTGTAAACAGATATTGAGCAATAAATATCATTTTTTCAACGGATATGGATATTTGGGATGTAAGCCAAAAAACCTGCCAAAAAATAACAAGTTGAAACCCTATTACATACTGCATTTTCAGAAATATGGTAGATGGTGTCATTGAGGAGTGCATGGCATGGATGCCAATTCTTTTTGAAGTCCTGAAATTATTTTTTGTTGTCGTTTCCTATTTTTGTTTGCTGACAGAAGTGATATTTTCTCGCTAAATGTCATGTCTGTCTGTGTTGCAAGCAAACACACCTGTCCAACTGAAAGCTGAGTTGTCCAAGTTTTCACAATCCTAATTTCCACCACTTCAGAATGAGTTGTGAGCAGAAGGCTGCCACCTTTAGTGTGGAAAAAGAAGAGACGCCACCAGTGGTCGTTTGAAAGACATCGGTGATATTAGCAGAGTTACCTTTGAACCCCTGGACCCTTCTCTGGGAGGCCCATTTAGTAGTAGGTGGGTATGAGATTAGAATTCAAATTGCAGTGTACGTTATATAATCACAGCACCAGACATGCAGTATTATCTTTCCCCTTCATTGGGTTGTTCTGTAATAAAATTCTGTGGGTCTAAGTTGTTCGCAGACTTTGGGGGAATCAGCTCATTATAATTTCTAATGAAACCACAGCAGAAAACAAAGCTAAGGGCCATAACAATATCAAAGTAAGTAAACTCAGACTTGTTTCCTGATGTGTTCTGTCCGTCTGTATTTTTTTTAAATTTTATTTTGTTTTTGTCGTTTTGGCTTATCCTGTCTGTCTGTAATGCTTTTAAACTGGTACTACTGGGCTTGAGCTGTATCCTGAACCCACCCTGATCCGATATGTACCATTACTGCTGCTATGTGCACAGCACTTTGAAGCATTTAGATTTTTCTGGGTTTTTCCTTGTTTTTCTGAGCTTTTAATCCACACATTTTTACCTTTGTTTATTTTTTATTGTACTTTTTTTACTATTCATGTGAGCGAAGCAGTACGAGTCCTCTGCTGCTGCTTCTGTGTTTAACGTTTAAAAAAAACACAAATACATCAGTGTTGAGCAGAAAGGTGGAGCCCAAGACTGAACAGATCTGTAGTTATTTCTGGAGGGACACAGATGTCAGAACCACATCAAAACCACATGGGCATGTCTCAGAAATGCCATATTCCAATATTATTTCTCGCCATTAGCTGTTCAAATCTGGACTTGCTTTATTCACTATGATTTTCACTGAAGTGGTTAGATAATTTGAAACTGTCTCAAATATATGAGACAAATTGCAGAACATTTTATATATCAGAACATGGCAATCATTACTACACGGCACGGATGGCAACCCTGTGTGAACACCTCCTTCTTAATTAAGCTAAGGAGCGTGTTCTTGCAGCAGCAGCTGACCAAATTAGCCTCGAAATGCAATCCTGACACTGTTTTATAGCCTGCCTCTCATATGCCTCTTCCATTTCCAAGGACAAGGTCCAACTTGTTCATCCTGCTGGGCAGCTGATTGGCTAGCAGCTGCCCTTTGTGAAGGTTGTGTAAAAAAGCAGGGCTTGTGCACGATCCTGCACAGCCAGGAAACCACCTGTTCCACCAGCTCATTTTTGGAGACTGCAGCCATCTCCTCAGCTTTACCACACATCTGTCTAATTCAACACTGCTTATAGAGTTAATGTTTTATTTATTTTCACTGCCTAGATGTCGTTGCTGAACACTAAACTGTCTTATTTCCTTCTTAAGAAAATATGCCTATGTATTTTATTCACTGTACTCAAACGTATACACGACGCCACCCTGCACTGTAATATGAAGTCTTATTTATCTACACACAGTACATAAACTGAAAATCGGTTGCAACTTGCTATAATATTACATTTACTTAGCTACAGAAAAAAAAATGTCTGGTTTCCAATTTTGCTAGAAAAATGTCAGATCTTTATTTGATAAACAGCGAGCAGCAGTATGCACACATACTCTACATGGCGACCTTGAAGAAAATGAAAAAAGAACTTGCTGTGTCTTACCAGCCAAACTTTCTGTCATGAGAGTAGGTGGATACATCAGAATAAGTACAAATCTTTGATATGAACATAATTTTCAATTACAATTACAGTTTCTTACAAATGATCCTTGAAAATCCTAATCAGGTTTTTTGTCACAAGTGGACATCTCACGTAATCCTTCCTTTATGTAAAAATCAGAGACGACCACAGTATTGTCACCCGACCTGAGCTCAGGCAGTGTGACATGCATGTACCGCGTCATGCATGTCGCACTCTCATGTTTGGGGCCACATTTGGGAAATTCAAAATTCACACGTGTAAAGGTTAGAAGACATTTGGAGCAGCATGGAATAACAATCCCAAGGTTGTGGCAGTGTTTGATCCTATCTGTGACTCAGTGTCTCTAAGCGTTCGTGATAGTATTGTGCATGTGAGTGGTGTCACTGTCTGACCTTTAGAGAAAGGTCAGTCCATTTAGAAGAGGAATAGAAAGACAGACGCATGATGACTGGTGATATAGATCTACTGCAGACAAAAGCAGACTTTGTTGACCTTTATCTATATATCTATAACTAAGAAGGACTCGGGACTGATATAATTTATATAATGTGTGTGAGTGGTTCTTTGTTCTTAAATTTAACAATCTACACCTGTTGTTTAATGACCAATCAACACTTTCTTTGCATACCTGCCTCTCTGTGCTGTTCTCCTGTGTCTCCTTCTTAGTTTTACTTTTACCAGGTAATAGTGATTGGTCAGCCACATTTCTTCTGCCAACGGTAGCAACATTGGAGGGTTGTGTCGCCTGTATGTGGATGCTGTTATAGAAGCGGCTGCGTCTGGGACCATGGAAGACCCTGTGGACTTGCCTGCACTCATTAGCCATTTTCTCATATGAGCTCCAGGCAGTGTCTGGAGAATCAGGTTCAGACATAGTCTGAGATCGCATGTAACAGGACATTGTTTGTGTCAGGTTTATTTAGGTGAGGTATGGTGCCTGGGTAGAGAATGCAGGAGGCAGGACATGTTTTTAAAAGTATGTTGTGGAAATTGCAGTGTTTTGTTTACAGCACATTTCACAAGAACTTCTGTAGGAATGCTTTTCCAGTTTCTGCTACACGTAACTGGGTACTGACAGCTAAGGAGACAGGCTGATACTCCACTGACAACGTGAAACTGTGAGATGAATCTCTTAACATCATATTATTAAAGACACCTGTCTGTATCTAGATGAATTTCTTTGATGATAAATGAAAGATGATTTCTATCTCTGTATTTTTGTCACCTTCATGAAGTAATATCCAGTTTATTTGCAGCTGTACATGGAAAGGTTTGCTGGTATTTGAGTTACATAGAGAAATGCATGTGTGTACAATGGTGTCTCTTTTAAATGCCACTGAATTAGAGTGAATATGCTCCTTTTGTTGCGTTTTTGTTTATTTTCTACCAGGAATAATGGGATAATATTATTGATAATGTCACAGTGCATGGCTATTGGAAAACAATACAAGTTTGACAAGGTTAGTAATATTATAACAATAATTACAAGACAATGTTTTTGTACTAAACATGGCAGCATATTATTCCTTGTACTTAATTGTGCAGATTGCTTACATAGACACTCATTTCTCTGTCTTATGTTTCTATAACTGGAAGGACACTAATTGAAACAATGTGTTACTTAAGCCCTTTAGGGTCTTGAGACTTTAATCATGAAAATTAAAATTCTTGCACCAAACATTACACTAACCTAAATGTAATTCAAAATCCTAACCCTAAAACTAACTATTATTTTTTGTATCTT
Organism: Channa argus; assembly: GCF_033026475.1. Classification (NCBI taxonomy): domain Eukaryota; kingdom Metazoa; phylum Chordata; class Actinopteri; order Anabantiformes; family Channidae; genus Channa; species Channa argus. Next base: position 13,861,952 of record NC_090197.1, read on the forward strand.
ATACACAGAAATCACACACGCACAGGCCATTATTATTATCACCTTATACGTATATATTGATTGTATACTAATGTAAATATAACTGTCCTGTGGCTTTTATTTTTTTAATAAGAAGAGAGGTGGTTATAGGGGATTTATCAGTGTCATGGAGGTAGGTATTTAGTGCATGAAATACAGTCATGACATTATGTTAATGTAGTGTTGGTTATATCTCTATTAGCAGAGGTGTGGTCATATCTCTTAATAACTGCAGATTCATTTTGAAACACCTCCTAATAGCTGGTGAATGGAGGCCGTCTGTGGTAAATGTATCACATGCACTTTCAGAATGTTTGAACTGAGATTAGCATTTGCTTAATTGATTTTTTAATTTTTTATTTTTTCAATACTTTGGTTTTGGCCTACCAATTGTTTTTCAAGCACATGGTGACAAAGAAGAGAAAAAAG